>NC_089757.1:13201269-13283769 GCF_040412425.1 Macrobrachium rosenbergii | reverse complement strand
ATATAATATATTATTTATATATAAATCTGTACATATAAATAATATATATATTATATATATACAAATCTATATATATTATATGTACGTATATATATGTTTATGCATACAAATCTGTATATATAATATAATATATATATATATGTGTGTGTGTGTTAAGAATTCTGTTTCTTTATGATATTGCGTGTGTTTCTTTACAATTCCCTTTTTATACAAAATATATTATGTGATAAAGTTGGGTATTTGTGTTTTTTTATTTTTACTAAGTTTTTCTATGTACATTTTACTATGTTCATTTGCTAAATTCCTCTTCAATGAAAAATTTATGCAGAGGAATTACTGATTTGGTTTCACATTATCATTCATTCTTCTTTTTAACTAACTCTTAATTTTGAAACAAATACGTAGGTTTTACGTATTATTTGTTTCGTAAATGCCCAAATGCATTTAGACGTTTTGAGAATTAATTATTACATAATGTTTCATCTCTCTCTCTCTCTCTCTCTCTCTCTCTCTCTCTCTCTCTCTCTCTCTCTCTCTTCGGAAACCACGCATAGTTTGCACAGATATATGAAGAATTCTTCTCAAAACAACTAGAAAAAGTTTTTTTTTATCAATGTTGAGTAATATTAAGTGACATATCCTGACTGATCATGTCCTTCATTTTCTTTTGATTTATTCTAAACTATTTACTCATCCTAAACCAAAAAGAGACACGGGGGATCAGAAGTCTTGCATGCGTTTGTCATGAATGGGTTAATTTCACGCTAGTAAATCATCTTTTTCTCTTATTTTCTTAAAAAGAACAATTAAGGTGATCAGGCTTCTAACGTACATATGACTTAAAGGCGGGGATTACGCGAGAGTAACTTTAATATCATGTCTTGCGTATATCTAACACAAAGGAACACGTTACATGGCAGTAAATTATCATGAAACAAGAGCAGAGTGGAAAAGTCGAATTCAATATTCTCTTCCAAATATTCGACATCTTTGTTGTTGAAAAAATGAACTGTTATCAGGAAGAAGGACATGGCAAATGCATTCGTATAAAGAATGTCCCTGGAAGATCAACATATTTAACCCCGTCGACAAGAAAAATATGCAGATGAAACAGTGAACACAACAGACTGAAATTTGAGAAGGGAAAATATTTCAACATTTCGAATCTGACGGTTTATGATTTTTTTCCGAAAGAACCGTACTCAATTGTCCTGAATAAAGGATCAAACGACATGAAAACGAAACAAGTTCAATTAAATCATTCCTTTGTGCGTGTTGTGTGTGTGTGTGTTTTTTTATACAAAACGCAGAGTAAACGTTTGTCCGGACGCCTCGTTCAACCATAGTATAGGAAGCCGGTTACGGATACGTTTTGTAAGATGAGACTTTCTTCTGTTCTGAATGTCATCTCAGTTTTCTTGCAGAGTCGCTGGAGGCTGTAGCTGAGGTTTCCACAAAGTTTCTTAAATTTACGTTTTGATTTCGGCCAAAGGAATGTTTAGCTTTCTACGATTTGAAATGGTTGAGATTAGTATCCTTAATAATAATAATAATGATGGTACTGTTGGTGATAGTGGCAAGGAATGTCACCCTACGCTATTTAAAAATGCCTTTAAAAGGGTCACGGTATTTTTTTTTATAAAAGATGTTTTCAGACTGAAAAAAGCAATGACATAATCGCTTATACATTCATCCTTTAACTGCTGAATCAAGAATGAACCATATTTGTAGAAAAACTTTCACAGCATTAGTTGCTTCATATATTGGCACAGAAGGCTCATCCAAGACGTGTTAAACACCCTTACACACACACACTGCACCACTCACCTCGATCTTGTATGCAGTCACTTCCTGGACATTAATGACGTCTTCCACCTCCACTCGATGTTTCAAGAACTATGTAGGTCTTTCTTTCCCCCTTCTTCCCAACACCACTGCTTTGTACATTCATCCCCAGCGCACCGTCTTCCATTCTCCCCACATGACCAAACTACCTCAAAACACTGAGAACTAACTTTTCAGTTTTGCTAATCCTTTTACCAAAACTTCATGGCGTCTCCTTTCCTTCCCTTTCTCTGCTTGCTCCTCATAACCTATGCAAATATTATTTTGCAACAGCTTCACCCTTCCTTTTTCACCTTTTTTTCATCATCTACATTTCATTTCTGTAAATGAGCGTTGGTTGAGCATTCTCAGATTACATTCCAACTTTGGCTTCCACAGAGACACCTATTTATTCTCTTCTAAATTTGCCGTGACCCTGTGAACCTTCCTTGCCTCACCTATTTAGTAACTAGCCTTTTCTCTCATCCTACCGTTATCTGTTACATTTAAATTTAAATATCTATATGAATCAACTATCTTCATTGTTCCACCTCTTCTAACGCCCATTGCTCCATCTACGAGGAATGGTGAACCTATCCACGTATGAAAACAGATAAGCCCGTTCTAAAAAACCAATGTGTTATATCCATTGTGAGAATGAATATTTCACTGTTTCAAAGGAACAAACTAATGTGAAACACCCTTTGAGTTTTAACTAACTCTGCCCTCATCTGGCCTCATTATCGCTGTAGATTCTTGAAGATTCCATGCAAACCCCCTTTTCTCTTATAACATAAGTTATCCATTTTTCGACGTCCTTAAGTTCCTCTCGTTGGACGAGTCGGTAGAGTTCTCGGCTAGCATTCTGCTAGGCCCGAGTTCGAGTCTCCGGCCGGCCAATGAAGAATTGGAGGAATTTATTTCTGATGATAGAAATTCATTTCTCGGTATAATGTGGTTCGGATTCCACAATAAGCTGTAGGTCCCGTTGCTAGGTAACCAATTGGTTCTTAGCCACGTAAAATAAGTCTAACCTTCGAGCCAGCCCTCTCTAGGAGAGCTGTTAATCAGCTCAGTGGTCTGGTTAAACTAAGGTATACTTAACTTTAACTTCGGCGTCCTTAGCAGTCATTTCCAAAAACCATCTCAAGATAACATTGACCCCACTTCGCCCCCTTAGGGGGGTAGTACCGCAAGTGCACCTCACGGGGTGCATTGTAGGCATTACTAAAGGTTCTTTGCAACGTCCCTTCGGCCCTGAGCTGCAACCCCTTTCATTCCTTTTACTGTACCTCCGTTCGTATTATCTTCCTTCCATCTTGCTATCCACTCTCTCCTAACAGCTATTTCATAGTGCAACTGCGAGGTTTTCCTCCTGTTACACCTTTCAAACCTACCTACTCTCAATTTCCTTTCCATCGCTGAATGACCTCATAGGTCCCAGTGCTTGGCCTTTGGCCCAAACTCGATCGATTCCCCCACTTCTCCATCTTTCAAATGTGTTTCTCTTCAATTCTGCAGTCAACAAATCTCCAGAATACTCACTCTGGTTGACACAAAACCACATTATTTCTAGACGTCATCTCTCCATTTGCATCTTTTTTTTCCTACGATCCATTTGCTTATTAAACACTCTTTTTACAATTACTTCCTTTAAGTTAAAATTTTCCCTCTAAAGTATTTACACAGCTTTAGCCCTAAATTTTCAACAAACCGCATCTTCTTCACTCACTTCATCCTTGTTTCTCCTCTTACATACTGCATTTACGATCTTCTCTTTTGCTCAGCAAATGCATCTCAAATAATCAACGTTTTTCCTTCTCTCACCTCCCTAATTTCATGATCCAGAGCGAGGAGAATGATAATAAGAAATAAATGAAGGATAATCAACAAATACATAGATATACACACATACATGAAACTTAGGTAATGGCATATGGGCCTTTAAAGTACTATGAAAGAATCACTTAAACTTTTGAGCGCAAAGAAAGAGGAAAATCAAGAGAATTTAAGATAAAAATCAGAAAAATCCCGAAGAGTTCTTTTTACAAGAGAAGTTTGTCCAAACCTGTACAGGACATCAGCTTGAACAAAGGCTGCTCTTGGTAAAGGACAAGCTGTGTGCATGTGCGTGTGTGTGTGTGTGTGTGTGTGTGAGAGAGAGAGAGAGAGAGAGAGAGAGAGAGAGAGAGAGAGATGGCAGCATCACGTATGATAAATGAAAACTGGACTGAATGTCAATAGAACCGAAAAAAAAAAGCAATGGCAGGTTGTAACAACGATTTTGTTTTTTCCCATCATAGACACATAGTAATTGGAAAATCATTCTATCAAAGGCAGTTAACAGAATATTAAAACGTGTTATGGGTGTAGGTACTCCTTAGTTTATGTGTCGCTGTAATGTTACTTTAGTTTCCCTGACATTTGTCTCAGTATACTTATTAGTTTGCTGATTTAACAATTATCTATATTTTTTCTCTCTTTGTTCTGTTCTTTCTTTTCCTGCGGCCGGTTATTCTGTTCTGTGAAAGCTTGCTTTTGTGTTGCTGGGTGGTTTAGAATTTAGATTAATCCGGATTTTTACCAACAAGAAACCCTGTGCCTAAGGCGGACGGTAAGAGTTTGCGGGTTAGCAGGACGCCTAGTGTGGACCTCAGGACTCGCTAACCAGCAGAGACCACTTTGAAAGTGAATGCCCTGTTAGGCAAGTTTCCAACTCGATATAGATAATAATTATAGCTAAACTAGAAAAGCATTACAGTAATAGTATAGTTATCCAGATGATGCGTAAAAAGTTTTTGTATAGCTTGTTGCGAAGTCTGGACTACATCGTTCTTCTGCGAACTATGAGCTGGTAAATTTGAAACCGTGACGTCGTGCATAGCTAACATAATTAATTCTTGGTTTAATTACTTAGGAATTTGGAACCTTGAGCCTCGTAACTAGCAATTTATGTTTCTCGCTTAACAAACTGATAAATTATAAACCATAAACCCCATAGCTAGCTTATTTTCTGTCACGCGTAATTGTTGCAGTAGCGTGTGAACCTGAAACAGTGGCTCGTGCGTATTTAGCAGATTGTTCGTTATTTGCAAGTAAACGTAAAGCCTTGGCCCACATAATTAGAGGGACCAATTCCCTACTTAAACGGCAAGTTCAGTATCGTGGGCCTCATAACTAGGATATTCAGTTCCTCATTCAGCTAAATTGTAATTCTTTCTGTGAGACGGGAAATGGACGTGACCACAGTCACACCCTTTTTTTATTACGCTGAAGGTTTTAGGCCTCATTGTGACACGTTGCCGTTCTCACCAGACTCATAGTGGATTGAGTGCTTTTGAAGGCAGGGGCGTCAGCCCCCTCTTTTATCCTGGCATGGGGTCGGCAAGAGGGGTGAAACTAGCATTTAAATTAGTTCATACAGTCAAGTAGTGCAAGCAGGTCACAGTGGCGTGGCTGGCATTCCATCAGTGGGGCCAAGATATTTTTGTGGGGGCCAATGAAAATTACACAACACTAATGTACTAATTCTGTAATCAGTAAAATATACTATTCTTGAGTGTATATATCCATATGAATGAATAACAGTAATTAGGAAACCTGTATTTGAAATTATAGAGCTCAATTTTCAATTAATTTTCAACTCGTACTACTATATGCAGATGTATCAAATACTGTAATGTCAATTTCCTCACAGCCTTATATTCAACACTAGCCTAATTTCTATTATCAATGTTTAATTTTCAACTATAGTACAATATCCTTGTCATGTAAATATATCAAAACAGTGCATATCATCAGTAGTACAAAAGACTTATGATCCTCCAAAGTCTCTTCAAGATTTCAACCTATCCCATTCCCTCTTCTTCTTCTCCTCTCCCTGGAAATTAACTCTAAGCAGCAGTAGCAAATTACATTGCACTTATTCAAAACTGTAACTATAGTTTCAATCACTTCATACATAAATATATAAAAAAAAAGATAAAAAAAAGTTAAATGATAATTCTTAATGTGTTTGAAATATAAAAGTTTAGAGTAAAAGAATGAACAAATTCTAGTTAAAGTACAATGAAACTTAACATCATAAGACTTTAGTCCATCTCTCCACATTTAAGAAAGCATATAATTGTAATAATATATCTATTTTCAGCATACCCTGATATCCTATTTTTAAAGCCAAAAGTATTTTTGAATAACTAAGAATTGAAATGAAAACATTTCTTGAATAATACCCTGTCCTTCATCGGATGTTATGCCCAGGCTCACTGAAATCAATATAAAAACAACTTTCTGTTGCTGGTCAGCTAAACTGTGTCTGCGATGAAGTGTGTAGCATCCACTAAGTAATTAGTAAAATTCTTGTATAAAAGCCCTGGTGTTAAGAAGATTAAAGCCACTACTAGAGGTAATCTGCATAAATCTGTACTAACATCCATTGCCAACTGTGAAGTGTGGTGTTTTTTAAACGTTCTGGTTAATTAAAAGTCGCTCTCGACCGTCTTAGGACATGATCGCTAGGGCGAGAATATCTGCTTTTGCCCGCCAAAGGGTTCAAGTTTAGCTACAAAGGGAATTTCAACGGGGGGCCAGTGGGAGGGCCAAGTATTTGACTTGGGGGGGCCAGGGCCCCCGCCCTGGCGCCCCCTCCCCCCTAGCGACGCCACTGGCGGGTCATTGCCACATCAGTAAACTGTTCAGTTAAATAAACGTTTCTGTAGGTAAAATAGTGTAGAGAATTCAGTGGTCACTGCAGTCGAATAAGATTTTCTCATCCGCGGACCGCCAGTAAAAATTATAATTTCGGAATAAGAAAACTACGCCAAGAAACAGTCTTTAAACCCGAGGAGTCTCATAAAGGCCAGATTCCGCTAAGAGATTATATGATTTTCGACTTTGAAGAAAACTCTCTGCCCGAGACCTTTTCCCTGCGAAAGTAATATCAATCTCGCTAATGAGTGACGCCTTGACAGCATGTCAGGGGACGGATATCAGGCAAATGGACTTGACATTTTATACTCCGTAATTCCTCCTAAGAGTGGCGAGAGAGAAAGAGAGAGAGAGAGAGAGAGAGTTTTTCTTATCCTTGATAGTTTTATTAAGCCTTCTCTCTATTTTGTTTATTTCAGTACGCTGTTAAGCTTTATGTGATGTTATCCTAAAAAAAAGGTATAAAATGAGATTTTGACACTTGTCACAGATACCTTGAAGATTTCATATAAACTTGCTTGCACTATTGTTAGTTACCTTTTCTTAAGAATTAACCATAAAAAGTTAATTTTGAATTTATCTCATTGCTGCTATAATTCCACATTGTGATAAATTGTAATTGATCATATTATTATTCTACGGACCGTGACTTTACTGGAGAGGCTGACGTCAGAATGTGACAATGCTGTCCAGTTTGGAGCCTTTGCGCCTAAAAAAATTTTAATTTCTTGGTTTCTTATTGCACTGATTGTCAAATATCCCCTGCTTGGCTCTGTGCTATCTGTGCTGTACACACAAGCAAATTGACTTAAGTTGTCTGGATGCTTCCCTACGTGGCGTTTTCCATCCAAAGGCAGCAGTGCTGTCAGCGGATATCACGATTATCTTAACTTTGTTGTCAGTGTTCAAAGTCATTCACAATTTTATTTCCTTCCTTGAATGCATGCTTGCTTTTTTTGTGTGTGTGTCGGCCATCCTAGAAGATCTGACAGTCTGCATCAGCATCCTTGTTTCAATCTTCGTTGAAGAACATATTGTTTGGGTCCGTTCTTCATCAGAAATCTGACCTACCGATCTGATTAAGCTAATTAACTCCCCAGAAGCCCATGGTCTCACATGCAGGACATTTGAAAACTTCCCCGGTGTGGAGCCTTACAGCCAGCTGCTTGTGTTAACAGCTCTTCATTGGAAGGTTGGGTAGAACTCTCGGCTAGCTCGCTGTTGGCCCAGCGTTCAACTCTCCGACTGGCCAATGAAGGATTAGAGGAATTTATTTCTGGTGATAGAAATTCATTTCTCGTCATAATGTGGTTCAGATTCCACAATAAGCTGTAGGTCCCATTGCTAGGTAACCAATTGGTTCTTAGCCACGTAAAATAGATCTAATCCTTCGGGCCAGCCCTAGGAGAGCTGTTAATCAGCTCAGTGGTCTGGTTAAACTAAGATACTTTTTTTTTGCTTGTGTTAACCTGAGAAACAATAAGACCTCATACAAAACCCCACAGCCTACCTGGGAGCTTTTGAGTAAACTAGACTAGAATTAGCAGTCTTTGGTTGATGTTTTGCCATCTTATTATCAGACCTTAATATCAAGACTTGTGAAAATGGTTGTTAGTTCTTTTATTCCCTTCTCTCAACCTTTTGGCACATGCAGTCGTAGGGGTTTTTCTTTGGTGTGGGTATAACTGCTGGCTCTCCCAGACATGGTTATTTTGAGGTAGCTAATAATAAAAGTAACAACTTGATGAGAAAGGAAGAGACAAGCTTTGTTATAAAGAATAAAGAATGCAGGGAGTGTGTGTGTGTAAAACTAGAGTTTAGCTTCATTTTCACATTGATTAGCTAAAGGCCTCCTTGCAAGCTATTCTTTTTTTATTTTAGGCTGCACAGCTATATTTCGTAATGCTTACTTATCAAGAGCTCGAAGCTTGCTACTTTTTAGCATTTCTTTTAAACGCTTACAAAGAAACTGGATTTGAGAAAGTAGTCTGATGATGTTAAGAGTAAAATACAGAACATATCCAATTTACATCATAAACAAATATGGGATTCAGAATCACTTCTTTATGTCAAATGTTTTTACTTTAATTGGGAAATAAAAATTCCTGTATCTACAAAAATTCATTTATTAATACAGTACCTATATTTTCAAACAGCAAAATATTGCTTACAGACTTTTCATACGTACAATACATTTCCTTACAACAACTGAAAAATACTGCCTACTGGCTAGTTGATAGTTTTAGCTACTTTGCCACTTACAAATATTTTCCTTGTGGGAATTTTCTTAAATAGCAACAAAGCACCAATATACTCTACTTTATTGGTTAATTACATATCGTTTCCTTAATTCAACTTTAATGTAACAGGAATAATTATTACAGCTTTATTTTTCTATGTTACAAGGACAGCAGGTTTCTTTGAAATATACTTTTTCATGAAATATAATCTAGTAAAAATAGTAGTACAGTAAAACATGCACTTCCTTCAATGTTTCTAAGATGGATCTTTCATAATTCAATTTTTCACTAACACTATTTCCTGGAGTCCAAAGTTTTCCCATATGCTGCACATGAACTTGTTTGAAAAGACACCAAAAGTATTTTGAACAAGCAAAAATACAGCATGAAGGGTCAGACGTAGCTTCAATCAATAACCTCAGATACAAACTGTTTTGGTCAATGACTTCATGATGTCTGACAACAATGGCCTACCAAGACAAGTGCCAAATGGGTTACAATGTGATGAAAGAAAAGACAGAATATAAATGCATCAAACGGTGCTTATGTTAAAGACAGTAATCCAAAATGGCACAAGCATAATGTACACAGAACTCTGATTAGTCCTACATGCTAAGATGGTCCTCTTTTCTTCACTAATTACACTTCAAGCAAGTTTATCTATCCCCTCTCAATATAGTAATGACCTCATTATTTATCTATTTAATATTACTATACACCAGTTGAAGAGGGCTTTTGGTATACATGATGTCATACTTTGTTATTTGAAGGGATCTCATAACTTTTGGCACTAAATATTATAGTTTTTTTATAAACTACTGATTTCAAACATTACAAAGAACCTGTCACTTAATTTCGTTAGCTTTAAATACAAAATGGAGTACTACCAAAACATGAGGAATTAACATAGTGCAAGACTAGAGATGAGAAATTTGAAGTGTTCCATCGATGACAACCTTTGTCAACAATACAGCATGCCAGTCACAGCACCAAACACAATTACATCGACCTGAAGAAAGTACACTATAAATACTAAAATAACACGATTCATGACATTTCTGCAATTGCACTATTAAGGTGCAAACCATTTGTGGAAGAGTACTTATAACTTCACCTTCTTGTTGTTTAAGTCAGCAAAATGACCTTGAAAATTAATAATCTTCTGTAAACTGTCTTTTAACTATATTGCAACTAATTTTTTGCATCACCAAAAAGATAATCTTCTGTAAACTGTCTTTTAACTATATTGCAACTAATTTTTTGCATCACCAAAAAGATATCAAGGATGGTAATTTAGGATTTTATGCGATCTAAATTTGAGGTCTATGCATCCCTTGAGTGCCATAAGCACAGACGACAACTTTTATTCCCAAAATACACTACATGTTAGCATGCAGTACTTAAAAGAAAATACCCCTGAGCAATTTCAATCATCATATATATCATAATTTCAAGAGTTCAAATTCTCATTTTATTCACCTCTGTGATTAGCGATAATCAATGAGAAATAAAGAGAATTTGTTCTAGAACCTTTGTTATTGATGAGCAATTACACCAAAGGCACTGTACTCATACAGATTCCTGAAAAATTTTTCAACGAAGGCGAATACATGCTGTGTATGCATGTTGATAAGCAGCAACATGTTATTACAACAAAACCACTACTATATTTACTAATTTTTTTTATAAACAAGTAGTCATTTTATCTTAATTGCTTACTGACCTTACTTCCATCCTTGAAGAAATTCCTTTAAATGGATAATCCAAAAGTATTCACTACTAAAACTGCTATTCTTTACAAGACAAAGGTATTGAAATCCCAATGGGCTTCCATCTGCAGAGGGCTGGATGATAAGTGTCAAGAATTTCTTATGTTCTACCAACACATACAGAAAAATCTACATACCTCTTAGCATCTAGGATCCAACAGAGAAATGCTGTGTACAGTTTTTAACCTCATCCTCCTCCAGAAGGTCCTGGCCTATCAGGTCTCCATCTACACGATCCACCTCCTATGTCTCCAGTCATAGGATTATATTCTGCAAATAAACATAGCTCAGAATATACCAAATAAAATGACATTCTGCAAATAACTAACAGAAGCCCTAAAATTTCATTTTATTAAAAAAATACTGTGCAGAATTATAATTCATTATAAAACAGTTGAACCAGAACCCTGAGTTAAGATTTCTTTCATACAACTTGCCCAAAACGTTCTTCTCTCACCCGGGAGGGCAAAAGATATAGTATCTCATTCCAAAAACCATTGCCTTCATAATGACAAATACCATAATTCAACAGTTTCAAGAATCTACAATACAACACTGCCACATTCCAGAAAGTTTGCCATTCCTTATCACTACCTGGTCGAAGTTTGGGTTTCCCACTCTTCTTGTCACCTGTTGCGCTACTGGCATTAGATGCAGGAGCTGCTGCAGCACTTGCTGTATTTCTTGATTTGTTCCTGTATCCTTCACCTCTCTCATGACGTTCCCAGTCTTCTACTTTTTCTCGACGTTTCTTCTCTTCTAACTGCAGGTAAAAAATAGGAAACATTATCAAAATTTCAGATCTTAACAGTTTAAAACTAAGTAAAATAATTTAGTTTAAATCAAAATTATTCTAAAAAACAAGAGAAAATTTCTGTAACCTCATACTATGGATACAAATGAGCTGTTTGTTTTATTAACTATATTATCATATCTAAGCTATTTTCAAGAATCATGTACTTCCAGTTAGTTTTCTTTCTTGCATATCTGAACTTATTTACATCAACAAATTATAGCCTATGTGGTAATTATGTGTAGTTTTATGTAACTACACTAACAAACAACCCAACCTTTCTAGAGAAACAATTCTCTTAACTATATTACATCGTGTATTCCTCAACCGTCTTTCAATCCAGCAAAGCCTTTCATATGGCATTACGTGAAAAGGATAAAATAGCTTTATCTCTAGGTTTAATTTAACTGACAATTTTCCCTGGCTTTTTATCATATGCTATATTTCAAGTGAGATTCAGTCTTACCTCTTTCTGTTTTTCAATCCACTGCTCAGCATTCTGATTGTATTGCTGCTGGAGTTTTTGTCTTGCTTTATCAAGTGCCAACTCTCTTTCCAGATACCTGTCTGGATCTGAAAATATACCTTACATAAATACACTGAAAAAAGTCACACAGCTAAAAGAGCTGGTGCAGCATCAGAACCTAAATATATGAACTGCCCAGAGAACAGGCAAAGGCTTTACAGCGCAAGAAACTTCAGCCTTAGAATCCTAACCCATGTCATAACAATTTATACTACAGTATTGTACAAAACTATGTAAAACTTGGAATACTATTATATAATGATTGAAAAGCATGAAGTAAACTATACTATAGAGGAAATTTTTTCTTCCTTGGTCATGATAAAACTGTGAGACCTGGAGCTGTCAATAAGCTGAAAATAGTGCTCCAATGTTTTTGCTATCAATTTAGTTGAACCCGACGACTAACAAATTTACACTCGTGTTGCTTGAGAGTGAGTGTAGGTTATTGCTTCCTGGGAGACCCCAACAAAATAACCACTCTTACTAGTGAACACCTAATAATACTGGCAAAGTTGCCATATTCCCCATTAGGATGGTAGCTTCTTATGAATAAAAACTTGAGGTTCACAGGTGGGTATGAATCAGAGACTGGGCAACGTTTCCATAAATATTTAAAAAGTTTGTATAGATTTTTGGCTTTTGTGACTCAAAAGAACCTCATGGAAGATAAAACTCACAATAATGAACTGCACTTTCACCACAAGGCTCGTACATACAAAACTGCTATGACCCAAACTGCCAAGAAATAAAAGTTGGGGGACCCTGTATTTACCTTTATGAACAGCAGCTAATTCTTCTGCCTCTTCCCTTTTTCTCCTCCAAGCAGAAATTTTGGGTTGTAAATTGATCTTTACTATATAAAGCAAGATCAAAAGACCTAAAATATACCATCCATTGGCTTCAATCGTTGATGTGACTGTAAGGAATGTATGAATGAACTTGGTATCAATAGAAACAGAAAGTGAATATGTATAATGTACAGTATTCTAGATACTACAGACTAAATTAACTAGGAATTTAAGTAGTAGTAGTGTTTCATCCATCAAGTCTCTTTTTAAATAATCCTTTGGCTTTCCTCAACTTTATGAATATGACCTTTGTATGAAAAATAAAAATAGCAACTAAGAATGGCTGCTTGTGCATTTTCAAGCTTAAGATAAATTCAAAACAATAATAGCTAATAATAATTTTACTACCCATTCTTTCCACTTTAATTGCATAATGTTAATGTAGAATCTTTTCATATCTTGACCTTCTGCAAAATAGTAATTAATATCCAACACTGGAATTTTTATCATTTTTTTTAATGCACAGAAATAAAAGACTGCATAGATACTTTCAAACAATAACAATCACAAAAATATACAATGTAAGGAGAATTTATAACCATAACAATGACTTTATAAAACTTAAGGAGACCACAGGCAATGTGAGGTTAATACTTGATGTTATCACTTGAGAGATGAACCAAGGATTCTGCTGATTCAAGCTGGATGGGTGAAGGCCATCTACATCTTGATTGAAATCCCCCTCCTCAGGCTCCGCTATTAACTGCTCTACATCCCCCATTTTGTACCCTGTAAACCAAGACATAAATGCTGTTAACAAGAATTGCAGTTTAAAACACATAAAATATTTTTCTACTAAAGTTCAGCAGAGACTTAAGCCAAACACTGGGAGTTCTGAAAAAACCTAGCATCACCCAAGGATCTAAATGATCACACACTTACAGAAAGTCACAATACCTAGCAGTATCATATAGCCGCAACCTGTCACAGGTGAACCTTCTGTCTTCATGTGCATGATCCGTGGATAGTTCACGCACCAAGCAACTGGAAGTGTTAACTCTTAATCTGGGTACTTTGGCAGACACACAAACAAGGAAAGAGTCCAGGTCAGTTCTCTTGTCATGGAGGGAAATAGGGGAGACACTGGTTCACAAGCGTACTCAGAGAACCAGGTGTCGACTGTATTTACAGCAGACATCCCACCTATAGGAGAGCAAATATAGTTACCAACCCCTAAAGAAGGAAGGCACTCAAAGTCCAATGGAACTTTCTGTGAGAGGGCTTTTGAGACCTTCTCCCTCTTCCCACATAAAGATGAAAAGGATAAAGACAAGGAGGAGGAGGAGAAGAAAAGTGCAATGGCATGGAAGGGGATATGGAATGGAAGGGGATATAGAATTGCGTCTTTTCATTGTGCTCCATTCATAAGTCTTACTCTCCTCAGCTACAATAGAAGACATATTAAGGCAGAAAGTTATGTCACAGGAATATAACTTGTGCTTTATATAGCAAGGATATATCCACAGGCCAGATGATCATGACATGAATACTGTACATCAGCCCTGAAAGACAGGTAGCTCGTAGCAGAAACGTCGGTCAGTACTCCAGCAAAGATTTCAATGAAGTACTGATAAGTAATGGTGAACCAAAAACATACTGTCGTCTCATCTTGGGAGAGTTCACCATGTACACTTATGTTAGCACTTTTCCTGCTGGTAAGCCGGGGAAAATAATCAAGAGAGAGAGAGAGGGGAGCAGCCCAAGCAGTAAGAGCCAAAAAGAGCTAGCTTTATCAAAATTGATGGAATCCCAATGAAAAGCAGCGAATATCTTTTGGCTTTCCTCCACTTCTGCCAAACTTCTCCATTATGGGAGACCAGCTTGCACACTCTTCACTAGATCTACCCATGTGGAACAAAAGGCTGTAACACTAATGCCAAGGACATAAAATGACAAATTACACTGAGTTCAAAACCATACTGAACAACAAATGCCATACATACAACATACTGTAGCAGAAGAAAAATTGCTTGATTATAGCAGGTGAGTGGGTGTTTACCCTCACTACCCTGCCTATCCCTATTCAGTTACCTTGTTAAGTTTCAAAGACTGTTCCAGTTTGCAATGAGGAATATGCCTGTAAAAGGTAACAGTCCGTATTCTCGCAGGACAACATGCATCAGTATTTGCCATTCTGCCATTATGTTCAGCTTTTGCGTTTTCTCATAGCCAAAAAATTGTGCTGTCTTATAAGTGTTAGGCCTATGGATTCCAAACATGTTGTCGTTACAACTTTGCATGAATTGCATCAATTCTTATCTTATTCAAAACCACTGAGCAATCCAGTTATAAATATGAATATTGCCATAGTTCCTGTATTTTAATAATGAAGGAAATGGCAAGCAATATATTACTCACCAGATTTGCATCAGACTTGGTGTTGCCATGCTGGTGGTGCTGTTAGAAATGACAACAAGGTGTGGAGATGTAAATATTGTTACTGGTCGATTTAAAAAATGTAACCTATACCAAGGTCTCAATCCATAAATACTCTGAAAATGCATCTCGTTAAATCAAACATCCTAGGTGCAGTACAGGTGAAATAATTTGAGGAATTTACTGAGATAATGAGAAATTTACCATCTTTTGTTTATGTTTTTATTTTCATCCCTAAAGGGTTGGTACTAAACAAGGTGCCCTGTCCCATATTTAGTACCAGCCCTTGGGGATGACTGTAAAAACAAACAAAAGATGGTAAATTTCTCATTATCTCAGCAAACTTCTAAAATTTCTCACCCGTACTGTATTATGTAGACCCTCTTCTATATTGTTTAGCCAAAAAATTATATTAGCAAATGATATCTTCTAACTTCGTGCAGCCGTCTCCTTTGCATTTCCCATTTATGTTTATCATGTTGACTGTCTTTTGTTTATGCTTTTACATTCATCCCCATGAGGCTGGTACCAAACAAAGAGCCCACTTCGGATATAAACTGGTAGTTGCCAAGTCGACGACCCTAGTAGTAGGCTATAGTCTGTAATTTTACCTACCCTCCAACCCCAAAGTAATAAATATACCAAGTGCAATGTTAAGATGACAAGAAGGTGTCCCTTGCCAGTTAGGTTCAGATGACTCTCTGTAGTTCACTTTTAATTGTAGCCTAGTGCTTTCTGTCAGGTTAATTGTGACAGTTTCAGCCTTAAAATGTTTTGTGACTGAAAACAACTGAAAACATGATGCGTATTTTCCTAACAGCATATTTTAAGTCTTATGCATTTCACAATACTTCTATGGGTGCAGTTCTCTCGTTTCCGGTCCCCTCCACCCCAGAAACAAAAAAATTCGTTAACCACTGGGGTCTTCCCCTCTAATTTTTATATAATGATTGGGGAAATACAAAATAAATAGTTCGCACCAACAATAATAGTCAGCAGCGCATAATGCAAAAGATAAAGCAATCTGAATAGAAACGCAACTGGCTTGATATTAACCTAAGGCACCACAGACTAGGCTAGGCCTGGTATTAAGACAGCCTACCTATCAATCATCGTAACCTTCTCATAACTTACCCACTTGCTACCTCAATCAATCTGAACTAAGCATACTTTGATAGTGATATGAATGTGGGTAAGGGTGTAGGTTTATGATACAGCGTAGGGTATGGTTTAGGGTAAGGGAAAGGGTTTAGGATGAACCACCTTTGTTGACACCCTACTGGGCTAGGGTAAGCCCAATCTAAATGGCCACGCCACTGTTTCCAAGGTTGGCCTACGCTAGACTTAGTAGGTGGTTACAAATTAATTTATGGTTCAGCTATAGCCTAAAAGCAAGCGTAACCTGGTAACAACAAAACTGAATTATAATACAACTGGAAGGCAAAATATGCAGTTTTACCTCGTGCCCTCGGGTCATTCCATCGCAGCCAATCTCCCACTGCAATGTCATCAGCTGACTTTGATTTTTGCCAAGCAGCAGAGCAAGAATGTTGAATGTCTAGAAAGCTGAGGGAATATGAAAGAAAACGTGGTTTGAAGAATAACTAATCTATTTTTGTTGGTCTTCTATTATTTCATTTGAAGTTTAACATTTTGTCATGTCAGTGCTGATCACAGTTTCAGCCACTTAAAACGCCTCTCTCTATGGAGGTTGCCTCCATATATTATTTCTTTACGATCTTGTATCTGCGTTTTGTTGTTATGGAATCGAAATCAGGGTCGTCATCAGGCCGTTGTTCTTGAATGAAATCACTCTTAATAGGGTCTTTCCGAGCCTCAAGAGTTCTTATAATTAACTTGTTTTCCTCACCTGTGCTCTTAATGTCATGCTTAGGCATTCATATATTGTGACTGCGGCACTGTTTGTCCTCCTGTGCCAACATAACGCGTATACCGACACGTAGGCATATATATATATATATATATATATATATATATATATATATATATATATATATATATATATATATATATATATATATATATATACATATACACACACACATACACACACACATACACACACACACACATATATATATATATATATATATATATATATATATATATATATATATATATATATATATATATATATATATATATATATATATAGTTAGATAGATAGATAGATAAATAGGAAGAAAATCCCAGATGTTTCAAGGAATCCATGAAATAACCTCATTTCATGCGTCATAAATATGATTTGAATGGTTTTTAAAAGTATTTTCGTTGTTCAAAAACGACCAGTGAAATCTTGTTTGCTATGAAGCATAACAAACTTATGACTTCACTCACATTTTTTTAAACCAAACTAAATCCTGTTAAAGAAATTAACCTGAACTTCACTATATGTATTCTGCTCTGTGTGAGTCAAATGTAAGATAGAGACGTTGGGTAGTTAAGTCAGCAAATCTCGAAGACGGGCCTGTTTAAACAAATTACTCTTAAATGGTTTTATCTGGGTTAGGAAAGAACATGAGTTAAGTCAAGGCTTTTGAGTTTCTTATGTCCTAAGGTAGCATATCTGATTGTATAGACTATGCTTTTACTTTTGAAATGTTCTTTGAAAGTTTTTTTTTTTATACCATTTTTATGAGGTACTACACAGAGAAGGTTTTACTTTTATCAGAAACTTCCTAACATTTATCGTTTTCCTTCTGTAGTAATGAATATAATTATTTTCACACTCTATGAATGTGTATATATATATATATATATATATATATATATATATATATATATATAAAAATGCTGTAATAATACCATGTTTATCCATATTATTTGTTTGTAAAATGAATAATCTGTAGCGAATAGGCACCACTTTTTTACTTGTTATCTTTCAGCCCGTGGCCAACCTGTCTCTGCACAGAATAAAATTACTTTTGTTCGAGCTTCAGGACTCTGTATGAAATTCTTCGGGTCGAGAATTGCCGTCTCGACCCTTTCTTGTGTTACCGTCAATTTTAATGTCTTGGATGTTCTGGTATACATATAAATGTGTGAGGGTAAATGAGACGCCCAAACCTAATGTTCTTTTCTAGCCAAGTCCTAAAAAAAAGAAAGAGAGAAAGCAAAAGGTTACAAGAGTCAAGAAAAAAGAAGCAGGGAGAATTCTAAGTCACGCACAGGGACTATGAAATATTTAGCGGACAACACAGTCCAAGGGTTACTGATTCCCACAGACTGATCGTTGGAGGAGACGGCGTAATGGGTGTTATGAAGTCGCTTAAGAGGAGAAGGAACTCTTCCCATGAGCTCAGGAGAATTGTGACTGAAATAGTACCTAAGGAAAAGAGGGAGAGAGAGGTGCCACCTTGTGGCAGAAAGGCGATAAAAGTTGGGTTATTTACATGAGATATATACTATATTTCCGAGCAACGATTGGAAAGTGCAATGAAACACGATGACGCAGGTTTTTTCGTGGACTCTTTCATCTTTTCAAGCCCTCGCTAGTATTAATCATATATATATAAGTTGTCATTCTTTCAGCCATACGATACCAGGAGGATAACAATGTTGAGAAACCTCCGGTGAGCTGTTTAGGTAAATTGTATGTGGCAAACCCTACATATCTGATGTGAGAAGTCAGGTAAAGCATGAAAAGTGCAGATGCAAAGTTGTAGGATATGTCATGAATGGAGTATGGAATTATTGATGTTGCAGACACCGCTGCACCAGTTTGATATAGTGAAGAGAAATTGCAGAACATAGTGAAAGTGTCTGCATGAGGAGAAAAGTGAGAGTAAATGTGAGCAAGAGTAAAGTGATGAGGGTAAATTGGGTATAGGAAGAGGGAACAGTGAATGTTACTATGGAATGTTGAGAGAATGGAAGCTGCAGATTCCAGTAAGTAATTGTGAATTAATGTTTCGGTGGAAACTTGGAGTACAGGGAATGTATGAAGCTATTTTTTCACCAACTCTCTTACATGGAAGAGAAATGTCAGTGTTAAATGCAAATAAAAAAGAGAAAATGGAAATTGTAGAACGTGAACTGTACACAGCATTTGTGATGTAAGAAGAGCTTTAAGGGTGAGAAACGTTGAGATAAGTTGGAGTGGTAAAAGGGTCAGCAAAGTTGGATGGACAGACCAAATTGTATTAAGATGGTAAAAAATTTATCTTATGCTAAGAATTTCACATCCTAAAAATTTTATATTGTAGCCTATTGGTTTTCGGACATGATTATGATCAGCTACCGAGTGCAAGAGATAACAAGGTTTGTTGCAAATCCTCATTTATCCGGGCCATGGACTATCATGAGTGTATGAACTCTCGTGGCATAGTTGAATGTTAAGTGTGGTAATAACTTATTATTAGAAAAAGCTGCCAATGAGGACCAGTGGCGGATTTAGGGGGAGGTCCCCTTAGCTATGAATGGCGCCCCTAAGAGTGGATTATTATCAAACATCAGTGTCAGCAAAGATCGAAACTTATAATAATATAATATTAGTAGTAGTAGTTGTTGTTCTTGTTGCTATTGTAGCATATAGTAGTATAAAGAACAGATTTTCCGAAATCAAGTGTAAAATAAAAAAAATAAATCAACGATGAAACAACGATCTGAGAGGGACTAAGAATACGAGAAAGAAAGAAGGACAGAACAGCAGGTAAATGTGGAAAGTAATGAAACAAAATTCGTAAGTTGCAACAGAGAGAGAGAGGAGGGAGAATCTTTCTTGAAGCGGACGTATACAACAGTCAATTTTTATAGGGTGGATGCCACTTACCTGTACTAAATATGTATTTTTCTTTTTACTTTACTGGTAAATTATGTACATTGCTTTATTTGCTTAACTACTAGTACGCAATTAATGCAAGTATAGTAGATAATTCAACATTTGTGCTAAAGAATGGTATGAATGATCTATATTTCAGTTTTGATCAAAAGGTATTCTCTAACCATTGAAACTGGAATGTATTATATATCCCAATTTCAATCAATCAGTAGAGATCTGTAACTGGTTTCCATCGAACAAGAATTGTTGGATACAGGTTTTTTATATTAACCACCATAAAAGTACCAAAACTTGCCCCAAAATGCTTGTGAAATGTTATAAAGCGTTCTGCTCCAGGGTCTGCGCCCCGGACCCCGATGGGGGAGCTACCGCTCACCCCAGACCCCTTTGCCTAGCTTATTATTGCCCCGCGCCTTCCACCCCTTACTTTAACAAACACCCGCCCCCCCTCCTCTTTCCTAAATCGTGGATCCCCCACTGATGAGGACTTTTTATTAAAAGCCACAACTTTCGAAGCATTGCTCATCTTTCTCAGGGTGGTTGTCAACAAAAAGAAGTCCATTAACAACAGTGTTTTCAATAGAGCAATGTATCGTAATGTGAGTTACTTATTAGAATCTCAAGTGTGGAAATACCACGAAAAGTTAATCTATCATCTAGATTCTACAGAGACGAGCTGGCGGCGGAGAATATCATTTGATATATCGCGTAGCAACACCGGCTGTCATCCAAAGTTGATCAGCAAAAGGATGAAACTAATTTAGTCATTGTCATCAGGATGGAAACTGTACACATGCGACTATAATTCAAGGAAATCTTGTAAAACTTTCATTTTCCCTTAAGATCGAGAGCCAGGAGATCAAATACTGATATTGTAACGTGAAAATGTTTTCAAAACTGTCCTGAACAAGCAGCTGGCAACATACCAGATGAGCGGGAATTGGAGGTGGGGAGGGGACGGGGTTGCGGGAATAGGGGTCGTACTTTGAGAGCTTAGTAGCCGCGCCGACTGTGCTTCTCCCACACCACTCTGCAGTGGTGCGAAGCAAGTTAAGCAACCAAAGGACTGGCCATTTTGGAGCTGTGTAAAATAGTTGTTGCCAAACTTTCGCAGTGGGTGTGTGTGTGATTTCTAGCTACGACTGCTTGGTTGCCATAACAATGAAAGGAAAGGTTCAAACAGGTACACCATTTAGTGTAGTTTTCACTTTGTGACAAATCGCTTTGTTTTATAATATAGTGGTCCTGAATAGCTTATCATATAACATGGTGCCAGATGAGGTACCTAATATCATGAAGGAATACCCGAGAGAGATAGGTTATCGTAAAGATAGTATAATGACATTAAAGGCTGTGTTTTTAAGGAAAATGCCTCGAGTAGTCTTTAAGGAAACGTTTTCATTTAAGATCCGATAAGATTTTAGATTGAAAGTAGATTCTTGTTTTAGAGGTCATTAGCCATGAAGTCAACATGGTGCCAGATGAGGTGGCGTCCTAATATCATGAAGCAATACCCGAGAGAGATAGGTTATCTTCGTAAAGATAATATAATGAGGTGCACTGACGGCACTAACCCCGTACGGGAGAGAATCCCACGTGCAAAAAGCTCCCACAAGTGTCTGCTGCTCAGTATGCATGCAGTGGGTCGAGTTGCTGAAGTTTATCTTTTATTTGTAAACTGTATTAAATTCATCAAGCTTGAAAGAATTCGAGACATTCCCAATTTACCAATTCTTAAATGTAACCTTATCTCGAGCAAAAAAAAAAAAAAAAAAATCCAAACATCCACGTGATTCATCGAAGTAATCGAGCCTTTAACAGCATTCAGCAAGACTTGACAACATTAATTGGTACCTCTACAAGAAGCAATGTAAAGAAAAAAAACAGTTGTCTCCTTTTTGTACAAGATATACTTAACTTTTCTGTGTTTTCTTTTATTTCTTCATATGTTCATCTTCAATGAGTTTTTTGCGTGTTCTTTGTTCAGGCCTCTTGCATTTATTACAGATGTACAATATGTTATTACTACGAATTATGGGTGTGTAATTGGCCTCTGTACCCGAGCATTCATAATGAAACCATGTGTCACACATTTCACAACAAGTTCTCCATCATCAACTTCTCCAGGGCAATGTTCGCAGGTTGCTGACTCTCTCTCGATCTGGGTTGACTCATCCCTCTCCAATATTTTCTTTATAGTTCCATCTTTACGTGCTGCTTCGACAGTTATGAGATAATGTTCATATGATAGTTTGATCTTCCTTTTACTTGATTTAATTTCTACAGTACGTATTTTCTCTTTTCCTTCCTCTTCTTCGTATTCCCTTTGAACATCGCGCAAGTCAGGCACTTTTACACAGAGCACTCCACAGACACGTCCTACCCGCACGATCGCCACTGTTAAAGCCTCTCTAGTCTCAATTTCCCTTTCAACCTTTCAACGCAGAATTACCTCTAAGATCCTAGCGTCTGGCCTTTGGCTTAATTATCATGTTCCGTTGCCTTCTATTCTACATGGAATTTTCCCACGATTCATCAGTCCAAGATGAAAACGCAAGTGACTTATTTTTCCGTGTGGCCTCAAATTCTTGAAGGGAATACCTAACTGAAAAAAATAGAACAGCGTAATACGAAATTAGGCTATCAATATTAACTTTATTTGTCTTATGAAAACAGAACTATATAATTTATATATATATATATATTTATATATATTTTTTTTTTTTTTTTTTTAGTATGCGGCGTGGTGGACCCCGATGTTTTGGGCAAGACTCTTACCCATGAGCATCTCTTCATGCAGTTCGACGTTGCCTACACGCCCGCAAGAGAGCACGAAAAACAATTGGAACAGTGCGAGTTCTCCATGGAAAACCTGGGCTGGATCAGGCAGAACCCGTAAGTCAGATGCACCAGATATCTTATTGCTATCGCTTTTTCAATGAGATGGTCAGGTTTATTTATACTTTCAGTGAAAATTTTGTAAATAACATAGATACAGTACTGTTGTTGTCATTGTATTATTGTTTGCTGTTCTGTTGATTTTGACTTTGTTGCTGTTTTTTCTATTGCTTGTCTGGTTTTTTTTTTTTTTTAGTTTTTCTACAAATTCTATGTTGTTAATTTTAATTCTTTCAGGGGACATTATACTGAACCCTAGGCCTGCTTCTCATTTCTGTAAGAAAAATGCAGAGTACTTTACTCAGATATTCGGGGCTTAAGGTTAAATTTTCTTGACCTCTAGAGTTGTGGCCGTAAATACGACTTGATGTTTTTTTTTTTTTATCTGAGACACTTGTAAGTGGTAACAACTCAAAAGTTTAGTTTTAATCCCAGGGTTTGAGGGTCCTGACATTATTTATCGTCATAACATCCCACGTGCGCAAGTCCGGACAACCTCGCCAGAAAAACTTTGAGTGTAGTTGCCATGAAGTTCTTTGTTTTAAGATTTTCACTGAGTTATACAATGTGTATGCATTTGTTGTATGCCGCAATCCAAATATATGGCTGTCTCTTGGAGAGGATTAGTATGGCTCATTCGCTGGATTCAAAAGCTTCGTTCGTTATCTGTAGAGACTGCAATGCAAGCAATGCAAAGCACAGGGAGTGGTTTAATTCAAATTCCACAGATCAACAAGGCCGGTTTACTCTCACGTTCTGTGTATCCTCTGATTTTGTTCAGCTAATTGAGGAACCCTCGCATATTTCTGGTAACAGATTAGACCTCATATTCACAGGTGTGCCAACTATTGATAAGTTCAAGGTCTGCGAGTAAATAGGCACGTCCGATCATTGCGCCATTGAGGTGGACACATCTCCCAATCAGTTCATTCTTAATGCCACCATTGGAAAAACGGTCTTGCTGAAATCTATAACTAACTGGGATCGCTTGTCAGGCGCTAAATATTTCAGATGCCATATCAGATCCAGATCCAGATCCCGAGAAAGGAAAATGAAATGCTGATGGCTATTTTAGCAGGTATGTTCCTGGAAAGGTCATCAAATTCAGAACAAATGACCAGCCATGGTTTGATGATACATGTAGAAAATTACTCCATTTTTGTTGAGTCTCGCTAATAGAATTTACCATATAGCTGAGAGAAATGACAAAATTTCCTTAAGAGGAAACTTGAGGGAATTACTCAGACTCATCTGCGGTGGACAAAATTAGCATCAACAATCTGTGTGTCAGGCTTGTCTTCCGTTCCTCCACTACTAGCAGATGATGGGAGTTTGGTTACTGTCTCCAAGGAAAAGTCTGAACTGCTTCTCGAGCTTTTGAAGCTGAGCAATCAGCTGAGGATGTCCCTCTCCCGGATACTTGTCATCCTAAATCTATTCTTACAAAATTTGCATTTCGCTTTAGGGGTCCTGATGGTTTCTTCCCTTTGATTTTTAAAAAGATGTCTAGTGTGTTTGTTGTCTCTCAAGATTAGTAGATTCTATAGATTTAATGTTGGTGTAGTATCTTTGTGGATGAGTGTAAGTTTAGCAATACAGTGTTTGTTCCAACGAGTGGCATATCTGCAGACAGCAGTAACTACAGGCTATTCTCCCTGCGCTCTCCAAGGTCGCAGAAAAACTTACTTTTAAGTCACTCGCTATATAAGTATGTGGAGTCAAAAGTTTTGTTAATTGATAGTCAATAGGCATATAGGAAGCAGCAGGGTACCTGCGATGTTCTTTTAGATTTGACATGCCATTTGCAAGAGAACCTTGATAAGGGTTTTGAATGTAGATTAATTCAGATAGATTTTGGTGCTGCTTTGGATTTAGTAAATCACAGGACCTTATTTACAAACTTCAGAATCTTGGAATGGGTGAATATGTTTTAGGTTTACTTCAAGATTTCTTTACAGGTAGGCAGCATCGAGTTGCTGTTGATGGGATCTTTAGCGAATTGTGTCCGTAGTTCCACAGGGTAGTGCTCTTGATCCACTGTTACTTTTAGTGTATACAAGTGATATGGTTGTTGGCCTGGAAAACAAGATTGTTCAGAATGCCGATAATTTGCAACACTTGTAGGTATAGTAAAGTCTCCAATTAAGAGAAATGAAGCTGCTCTTACTGTCAGTCGTGACATGGACCAGATTAGTGAACGGTGTAGCCGATGAGGTATGAGTCTGAACACCAGTAAAACGAAATCACCACTGATTAGCAGAACCCGGCCGGATTTTCCACTCCACCCTCCCCTTCAAGTGGATGAAACTCTCCTGAATGAGTCTGAAGCTTTAACTATTCTAGGTGTAACTTTTGACTCGCATCTTACTTTTGAGAAACATCTAATGAAAGTTTAAGCAAATGCCGCATGAAAGTCGTGTATTGTACGTAAGGCCTCATATATTTATGAGAATGATAAAATCAGTGCAACCTGTTTTAGTTGATTTGTCCTTCCTTTACTAGAAGACTGTTCCCAGGTGTGAAGTCTGTTTCTGCCAGAGATTTATCTCTCTTAGATAGAGTGGTCAGTGTTGGTAGGTTTTTGTTTCTTGTTTGTCAGTTTTTCTTAAACTGTATTTTAACAGAGATCTTTCACACTCACAATTGACCCCTAATCCCCCTTTCCTGCCGAGAGCAACTAGATTCGCTGAATAGCAGCACCAATATGCAGTAAATGTGCCTCGCTGTCGAACTCCTCAAATCCAGAGGTCCTTAATCCCTCACACTGTTGGACTGTGGAACAGTCTCCCGGAGGATGTAGTGCAACTGGAACTTCAAAAGTTCAACGAAGATGCAATGCACTACTATCCTAATGCAGTTTTCCTTGTATTTTAATCATTTACTTTAATTTTTATCTATTTATTAAGTTGTTAACTTATGTTTTTTTCAATAAGTGGTCTGTTCTTTCTGTATTTCCTATCACCTCTTACTTCTTTCTAATGAACTCCATATTCTTTGGAAGCTTGAATTTCAAGTCAGTGGCCCACGTGGGCTTGTTCCATATGCATATGGTTCTTCTGAATAATAATAATAATAATGATAATAATAATAAAGATGTTTAACCAGACCAGTGTTAGTCAGGTCTCTATGTTCTCACAGGATTATGCGGATGGAATTTGTTATTGAATGAGAGCAGGGTGCGGGTTAGGACCAAAAGTAATATCTGAAAATAAAAAGTGGAATGCGATGTAGCTGGGGCTCAAGGAGTGAAGCTTTTACAAAGAGCCTTTGATATTGCCATGTGATAACACACCCATCCCACGTCAGCCACCCACCTCCTATAGTAAACATTGCTTATGCTTGAACGCTGGCTGTTTAGTATTCTGTGGATGTCTCTCAAATGGGTATTTATGTTTGGTCACATGAAGAGCACACTTATCCTGTATTGACGCTTTCCAACCTGTTCCTGCTGCTGCATAACATAAATTCTGAAATTTATACATTCCCAATGTATAAAACGCTGTTTTCTCTGTGTCGCAACGTCGTCCAGCCCTTGGACAGCCTATCTCACCAATGGCCTTTGTATGAATATACAGAATGAAGGCATACTTTGGTTCGAGCATCAGGGCGATATGTACCCTACGCATGGTCGGGACTTGTACAAATAACAATGAACGTATCTTCGGCAGGTACAGCCACAAGTCGAACATCAAGTTCAATGATCCTTCGACAACGGCTGCAATAGCAAATGAAATGGCCACCTACAAGAAGTTTGGCGGAGGAACCATCGTTGAAAACAGCACAAAAGGACTGAACAGAAACGTCAACTTCATGAGAGAATTGTCCAAAAACCACGGTGTCCACATCATAGCTGGGACAGGTAATTAACGATTCCAGCCCCAATATTGGACGGTGGTTATGTCATTCCTCACTGTATGATAATCAAACGGTAAATAAAGGTATCAACTAATTTTAATAAAACTTTGTAAAGAGACGTACCAGGACCCGAGGAAGATTTTTTTTTTTTTTTACCGAATGTCTGATTGCATTTTTAGTTAGTTTCCTATTTGTTATTATTTTACTCACAAGTCTTTACATAACATTATTAGTAGACCTAACAGTTTTATCATGTATAGTATTTTTTTTCTTTTATGTTCTTAAAGTCAGTCTGTGATGAGATATCACTCATTCGTGATAGGAGTTATTTTTTTTTTTCAAAATTATGCTCTATTTTAGTCCTTATCGTTCTTGAGCTTCAAATGATTGTTAAATTGTTTTACTCTTAACTAAATTAAATTTGCTCCTACACGATATACAAACCATCGGCCTTTTACATTAGGAATTACTTACAGCGAAGCTGGAAACGGCTCTTAAAACTCTTGAACTAGATGTTTAGGCAGTAACTACCGCCCGGTAGGCAAAGTTTCGCTAAATTCTGTTCCCTTGTTCGAGAGGTAGGTTAGCCTGATAACATATGCACAGACAGACACGGGTTGAAACATAAGTCTCCTAACTTGTTAGTATATTCGTCACCGCTTCTCAGGTTACTATGTCAATGCGGCTCAAGACAAACAGACTTTGAAAGAATCTGTGGAGGAAATGGCGGACTTCATGGCGAAGGAGCTCACTGTTGGCAGCGAGGAATGTGCTGACATCAAATGCGGGATCATTGGTGAAATAGGCTGCTCATGGCCTCTGTATGGTATGCTTTTGTGCATTTTTTTTTCTCATGGTCACGGGTCTCATTATTGCCCATTGCTATCTGCTCCCGACTCCGAAGATTTGTTGACTCATTTTTTTAAAACATACTTGGGACAGACATAAGCGTGTGACCCCTTATAGTTTGGTTCACAATTAATAAAATTATCTTGCCTTCATATTTTGAATATTTTGGAATATCTGTCAGAGCACCATTTATAAGCAAATTCATTCCTTATCTCTTTTAATCCATATTTCAAACGCCATTGTTACTTCTGACCAAAAAAGCTTAACAAGAGATTCATTTATTTTCTTTCTAATGCAGACTTTGAACGTCGTGTCATTAAGGCGACGGGTGAAACCCAGTCCGCCACTGGATGCCCAGTGATGTTTCACCCGGGTCGTCATCACGAAGCACCCGAGGAGATCCTGCGTCTTTACTCCGAGGCGGGTGGCTCTGTCAGCAAGATGGTGATTGGGCATCTAGATCGTGAGTTTTTATTATTATTATTATTATTTGTACACGGTAGTCTTTAAACTAACCGCGTTAAATATGGATGTTGGCATCTCCACAATCCTTCGCAACAGTTTACCACGAACGCCATTTTTTTCGATTTTCCCATTCTGTAAAGTCGTCCTTCTCCCTGGAAGATCTGACGCATTTTCCCCTTCGTTTGCGACAGGCACTATCCACGAATTGGACGCGCTGTTGGAATTTGCGTCTCTGGGTAGCTTCTGCGAGTACGACCTCTTCGGCATCGAGACCTCGCACTACGCGCTGAATCCTGCCGTGGACATGCCCTCGGATGCCCAGAGGATCGCTCGCATTAGGCACCTCATAGACAACGGTTTTGGAGAGAAGATTCTCTTGGCTCATGACATCCACACCAAACATCGCCTGGTGGGTAGTGTTTGCAACCACGTTTGTTTACTTCTTGACTCCTTCATTCATTTGTGCTGAACTCTCTGCCGAAATTTCTTAAGTTTCATTATTATAATTACCATCTTACATTTTTATATGTAACTTTCCTAGCTATGCAACTGATTAAAAAAACAATAAATTTTCTCCATTCTTTATGTTCACCAAGTCTGTTATGATTAAAATATTCTTCTCCAAACTAATCAAATAAATAATGAGAGTTGAGTTGGCTCTCCCATAAACGTCTGTAAATCTTTAAACCTATTTGGGCATCTCGTTCATTGCGGGTTTCATTCTACAAAGGTAAAATATATTGTAATATATTTGGCCACCCAGATCAGTATGAATTTTACTCTTAAGTAGCAAAATCTCTTTAATAATCTTTTGACTGTCTGTTTCTGCAGGTAGCTTTTGGCGGCCATGGGTTCACCCACATATTCAACAACGTAGTCCCGAAAATGCTGGATCGAGGCATCACACAGGATGCTATTGACAGAATGCTTATTCACAACCCTAAAAACTGGCTTGCTTTTGCGAAGTAAGACTACAGATTTGGTGCATCACTGGGTGAGCTCTTATGTAAAAAGATATATAAAATTCTAGCCGTATAATCAGTGATGTTACTAAGTATATTGTTGTATGCAAGATGAGGATCAATCCTAATAACGTCCTTTATTTCTAAAAATAACGTAACTTAAGTAAAGAAGTAAATGAGATTAAACCTTCATATTTCAAACATTTGGATTTCTGTCGGGATACCATTTAACATCAAGTTCTTTCTTTATTTCTTTAGTTCCTGTTTTGTAGGTTGTTTCATGTCTAACAGAATTAAAAATATATTGCAAATAAAACCCTTTTTTTCAAAATTTTAAAATGTACATTCCTCCCCAATATTGTAGCTTATACGTACCATGCTTCATAGAGAGTATTTGCTGTAGAAATGGTTGCATGTATTTCAAGAGTGCTATTCGAGTTCTATTTCATTTACTGTTCGCATAATTATTTTACTTTCTTTGCTGACTGAGTGAGAAGGTTTTTCTACGTAAGAAATTAGTAACAATATCCTTCATGTATATAGACGTAAATGTAACTGATGATGGTGACCAGAAAGATAAGGTAAGTCCCAGAGAGGCTCAAGAGCAAGGAAGATATGTGTGGGTACATTTATAAGATGTGGAACTGAGGAGAGGATTTTGGAGTGAAGGCGGATAGCGTGAAGAGAGTGTCGATACTGAATTTAAAAAGATGTCGGAATATTTTGTTTGCGCAGTATTCGTTTCGTAAGAACTGAAAGGATGACCACGAATATACGAGGCCAGCGTGTGGAGCAAGTGGATCAGAGTGATATGATGATACGAGGTGGTTTGTTGTTAATGTGGAGCAAAGGTTGGTGAAAGGTGAATATTCAGAATTGATGAAAGGGATGGAGGAAGACCAAGGAAGCTCTGCTTAGATGGAACGGAAAAGGAATTGGAATGGAAAGGCCTTGAAATCCAGGAATCGAAAGAGTCAATAAACGATTCCTGTGCATGGCACACAATTCTTTTTTTCATGAAATTTAGGATGTTAAGGTAAGCACTGGGGCACTTTTGGCCATTTAGCTCTTTCGATAGTGAAAGGAAAGGTTTGGAGTGGCTGGACAGAAAGATAGAGATATCCCGAAAATAAAGATGAAGTATGTACAAAGATGTAAAGGCGGAACTGAGAGAAACCCCATAAGTTTCCCTGTGAAACAGTCATGAGTTAGAGAGGCTGGATAGTAAGATTGAAGGAGGGCAATGGGAATGGAGGTAAAGTAAAAAAACTAAATATGGGTATTGGTAGGGGCCTAAGGGCCGTTGCAACAAGCGGAGTGGTTTGTTGCGTTTCTGTTGAACTACTACTTTTGGGGAATGAGCCAGCAAATGAGTAAATTTCTCTACACCGGGGGTTCATCACTGACACAGTAGTTTAAAAATGTAGTCAGCAGTGATTATTGCTCTGGTTTTTCTTTGTAGTCATCCCATTAGGTGAAGCTTAAAGCTGAATATATATAGATATATATATATATATATATATATATATATATATATATATATATATATATATATATATATATATATATATATATATATATATATATATACACACACACCAGCTTAATCTTGTATGTTTGTATGTGCACATTGTATATATACATTAAGTTGCAAATGTAAGAACAGTGGTTAATTTTTACGTTACATGATAATTTTTTTAGTAATAAAACTTTACCTACATGGAGAGTATTTGCCGTAAAAATAGTTTTACGTAGTTTTAGAGCGCTATTAGAATTTAAGTTCATTATACCTTTCGCCTCTTGAATTTACTTTCTTTGTTGACTAACTGGTAAAGTTATTCTTGTATCAGGTAATCATATGAACTGTGTAAGGAATTAGCAGTGTCCTTCCTTTCATGTGTATGCAGCGGATGATGGAATAAAGAAAGAAAAAGGAAAACAAAGTACCTCTGTTATTTGAACCTCACACTTGTGTTCGTCATGTGTTAGTGTAATGGGAAAATGCTGACCCTATCTTGCCAGTCACTCTTGATCTGAGGGTGGACTATGAAAGTGTCAAATGAACTCATTTTCTGTCGTCTTTTTTGGCTCCTTGGTGCCAAAAAGCTGCTCGATTCATATTCCTATAATAATGATATAATAATAATAATTCTCACATTTTGGATCGGATTAAAGAGGTGGTCTAAGTCTCCTTAACAAGTAGGTGATGTTTCTCAGTTATTCCTGTAAAACCATTTACTTATATTACCTGACGTTACTTGGAATTCAGCATAGGTTATACAGAAGAGGTGTGACTTGACTAAAGCGTTTCAGTAATTAACGATTTTCCACAAATGTGGATGAAAGGACATCGCTCTCTCTCTCTCTCTCTCTCTCTCTCTCTCTCTCTCTCTCTCTCTCTCTCTCTCTCTCTCTGACGTTTCATTACACCAGGCAGCTACGGGAGCAGGTAGAATTTAGCCTGGGATTTAGCTGTAATAAAACACAACTTTAGACGTTTCTCATGACGCTGTTGATCCTTATGGAAGAAGTAATATGAAAATTCTAAACCTGATGTGCATCGAGTGAAAAGGAAGGCGACTTAACCTAAATACTTAACCTTATCTAACTTAAGGCCTATGCCTGTTTATGGCATCATATTAATCTAAAGTCAAAACTGACAAATAAGTAGAGCATTCTGGGTAGAGAATAAACAAACAGCCGGACCCATTTGCTTGAAACTACAGTTTAACATTTAAAATAAACAAACTCCTAGCATATATACCAATAAATAGATATGCAGAAAATATACGAAGAGAAAGGCCAACACAAAATCACCAAAAATTGAGAAAAGTCCGCTTAAAGAAAATTATTTTAAGTCACATATTTAACAATCCACTTCGTTAGAGAGAATGGGTAAAAACATTGACTGATTCTGGGTTTGGACTTGTAAGAAAATGTGAAGGAAAATACGCAGAGAATAGATTAAAAATACATCCCAGGCACAAAAGCAAAATTATTCGAAGGACTAACAAACTCGCCACTGTTTCCTTAAATCACCCAGAACAACAGTTACCAAGTTTACAGAAATCGTGCTAATTACCCATTTCTGACTTTACAGGGGTCGTGCTGATTATGCATCACTGATTTTACAGCATCCTTGATGGGAATGCATTATTGATTTTAGACTACTGTACAGTAATCTCGAGGAGCAGTGGTCACAACGATGCCCAAAACCCCAGCTATCATTTAGCTCGAACTTCCACTAAATGCCTTTGCTGCAAGAGGAGAAATAACAAAATTGCACGATGAAAGGATGTAGCTGGACAGTAACCCAACAATGTGGGGTAGAAAGGCCGGGTTATAAAGTGACGGTAACGATCTGGAGATAGGCCGAGCTCCAAATGTCGGTTGAAAAAAGGATTACTTATCAGGAGGTGCTATATTCAAGAATCAGTTATTCACAACAAAATTTAATATATGACACATAAAAAGTACTTCTAATAAACCATTTATCAAGGCCTAAAAAAGAGTCTCCAAGTAATCATGGAAAGCAGAAGTGTGAGGGGGAAAAATAAATGGAAAGAATGAAAAATAAAGTTCAGAAACGGTCACTGAAAAAAAAAATTAGGCCAAGAAGTGCATTTTTAAGGCATCACCGGAAGCAAACAGCTGTGCAGAAATGTAAAAGGTTTCAGACATAGATAACTTAAATTTTTCATACTGTAAACAAAAGCTAGAACAATCTGGTGTTTGGATTTATGACAAGATTACTGTAAAGATAAAAGGAAACGAATCCCTTGGATTATAAGAAAAACAAAGGAAAATATAGGAAAAGTTATAAAAAAACTTTTATTTATGTTAGCCAAATTTTGTAGAAAGAAGTAAACCATTTATAAATGATACACATAAAAACAAACACATAAAAAAGGATTGAAGTTAAACAAACTGGGATTTGATCATAGCAAATGGTTTAAACAGACAAAAAAAAATATAATTATAAAAATAAAAAATAATTTATAGCATACCATCCTGTCATATCCACAAATGAAATGTTAAGACCAACTAGACTTACTAGAGGAATGCTAAAGTAAACGGGGAGGGGAGCCGCCACATAGGGAGACTCATTCCCTACACCCTTCCCTCTACTACTACTATACTACGTTTACTACTATTATGATGCCGATTTAGATTTTGATAACATTGACCATTTCTCCCGAAAGAGTAGCTCTTGTGAAAGCCTGTTGTTTTCTTAACGAATTTTTAAATTTTCCTCTTAAAATGAGCGACGTAAAATGGAAAGCATTCTCATTAACGCACGTTGAATATCCCGAAGGTAAGCCCATAGAAATTAGCTCAGCTTAGCCTAAGTTGTCGGTGTTTCTTTCCTTGTATTTAGGCAGCAGGATAATTTTTCAGCAGATTATAATTTTTTTTTGCTATAGCCAAGGTTTAGGTCAAGTCTTTGGTGTTAAGTTTGCCTTAATACGGTAAGCAGTAGCCATTTTCCACCAGAAAACTAACCTAGGCTACTTGCTATCTGCTTAATCTAAACTAGGCTACTTACTGTCAGCTTATTCTAGGTTCTTTATCACCGTGTAATTACGGCTAACTTGAAGTCCCAGAATACCCCATAATGCTATTTTAATAGGCCTACAGGAGCTAGCTTATAGCCTACTTGCATAGTCTATGACGTATAAGTGAATGAAAATGTAATAGGCTAGGCTATTGTCTAGTATCTCGGTAGATCTAAGCTGGCATTCTGCGGCGAGCCCCCCACCCCGCTCCATAGCTAATACGGCAAAATTGTAACCAGTAAACACCCCTAGGGTATGTTAGGTTGGTATTTTTAAGGGTGTTTACTGGTTACAATTTGAGGGGGGTGGGGGGCTCACCGTGGAATGCCAGCTTAGATCTACCCCGTCGTGTAGTCTTCAAAGGTCAATTACAGTTTAGTTACAGCCGGCCGACAAAATATTGCTTTAAATTCTTGTAAAGCAAGTAAAATAACATGGAAAAACGTCAGTTGCCATAGTCTAGCTCACCGCAGAACTACGGCTTAGAATTACCAGTATCTCTTATGTCATTGGAGCCTAATTACGATTTCAAGACATTTTTTTATTCTGCTACTCTTGCTTCAGTCATAGCCCTATCCTATAGGCTAGCAAGAAACTCAGGCAGCTCACACTCTGCCAGCAACAAAATTATTAGGCTAGCATAGGCCATTTATAGTTGATCACAACTTTTTATGCTTTCTCCAAACAGCATATATACAGTTCAAATGTAGAACGGGAGACAGGTGGTGTTTGCAGATGGAAACAGAACAGAAACTGTTAATCAACTAGGCTGTCATTGGTTTTGAAGTTTTCTGGTGTTTTGAGACAAGGAACAAAAACCACTAATATCATTACTTTTTAAGTTTTGAGGTAATTTAATAACTGAAATATGGCAAAAAGCACTCTAAATGATGTTTGGTCTGCTGATTTAAAAGAAAAACACATTCTGGCATATCTATCATTGTGCTAAGGAAAGTAACTGTGGATCATGAGAACATGTATGTTGGCCTTGGCTTCAGTCCCAGCAACTGCGATATTATCCTCAGATATTTTTGTTCAGACACATCCTGACCTAACCTTCCCTTAACCTTTAGGGATGGGCCAAATATATACAGGCAGTCCCCGGTTATTGGCAGGGGATCTGTTCTGATGGCACGATGATAAGCGAAAATCGCTGATAACCGAAAACTGGGGTTTTCGGCATTTATTGGTGCCAATAACCGAAGATTGGCACCGATACACGATTATCAGTGCGGATAAGCAGAAGTTGGCGCATATCAGTGCCAAAATTCGCTGGTCTTTGTCACTAGACAAGCGCCATAAAACCAAATTGCTGATAATCGAGCCTGCCAATAACTGGGGACTGCCTGTATCAAGCACACCCCCAGACTGGGCAAACTTTAAGGCTGACCAATTTAAGAAAAAAAAACACATCAATGGAAAGAGGAAGATATGCAAATGCACATGGTGTAAGAAAAAAAATTCAAAAAATTTTTCCCTACCTTCCACAGGAAGTTGAAAGTGACTATTTACAACCCTGTGCGGGCCCACTTTTATAAGACACTTGTAAAAATACGCTAATTTTACCAAGTTATACGTGTTTTTCTAATAATTTATTTTATTTTATTTTGTAAAATTATAATTACAGCTCACACAGTATCATAACAGATAAGAACTAAAATCAGTAACAAATTCTGAGTATATTTGTTGTAAAATATGTCCACTCCTGTGCTAAGCTACTGTAACTGTTGCCATAAGTCATTCATGAACCAATGAAGTGCTATGAACATCTTTCCCGCTTAATTCATCCAAATCATATGGCATGTAATATTAATACTCATATGAGTTAGCCCGTACATCACTCAAAACCTGTAATAGATACTCATATGATGATGCCCGTCCACTAAGGGTTAACCTAGCCTGTCCTAGGGCATCATGCCTTGACCTGGCCATTGAGGCTGTTAGTCAGCTCAGTAGTCTGGTTAAACTAAGGTATACTTAACTTTTCCCCCTTGCTCCAACACGAAGAGACCTCTCTAGCATGACGTTTAAAGATCTGCTCTGGTGCCAATTTTACAAAACAACAACTTGACACGTATGTGACAGACCTTTGAATGTCTTTGAGACAAACCTTGAGGCTATAATTGTAAGATTATAGGGGTTGTTTCTCCAGGCATTTTAATCTCCTTCCCATTCGGCCCTGCTTCAGTCTGTTTCTTCTCCACAACCTATGAACAATAACATATTTTTCTTATTTTTTTTTTTTTTTACAAAGATTTACCATTCTGTATATAGCCCATTTATAAATATTTAACATTTTCGTCTAGACAAGGAGCATCATACAGTATTTACATCTAAGACTGCAGGGGTAATCTGTTTGTATAATGAATTGGCACTCTCTCTGAGATCCCGTGCTGGCACAAGGCCGCCTTAATCTAACAACAACAACATTCTCTCTCTCTCTCTCTCTCTCTCTCTCTCTCTCTCTCTCTCTCTCTCTCTCTCTCTCTCTCTCTCTTGATTACTATGTAAAATGGTGATGTGGCATATGATGTTTTTGTTCTTCCAACAAAGAGAGAGAGAGAGAGAGAGATGTTTATACACGATTGTTTATTTTCTCACTCGTCCAACTTACTCTATGTTATGCTTTATTTCACATTTCCTTTATTCTTTACCTGTGATATGATATTTGTATAAAGGGTAAATGCCTCCAAACATACTGTGACCACAGAAAGTTCCCCATGGATACAGTCTTAAGCCGCTTATCCGTGGATTTAAACGCACATGGTGCTGTTTTAAACATTGGCAACAGCACCAAAATGATATGCCATGTTGACAGAAATTCTGATTCCATTTCATGTTATTGCATAAAACAAACTTTACCAACTGTGAACCTATGTAATTGACTTAGAATTCTGCATAATGAAAAAGATGATATTTGATATCTGTACAATACTGTAATGGGAGAGATGGTTTTATCTCTTGCTGTTATAGATTTGGCAGATTTGCGGAGATTAAACCACCATGGGGAGGACCCAAACAGCCACACCGGAGAGCTCATTTCATTCTGGCTTTACTATAGGAACCCCCAAATGTGATAGCATAGGCTGCTTAAAAGCAACTCAAAGTGAATTCTGTGGTGCTATACTGTGATCTGGCTGGGATGGTAGTTTGTAGTTTCACATCCCCCCCCCTCCTCTGCCCTTCCAATTGGGCAATGTTATTTTTTGGAGGTTTTAAGGCATTTCAGACAGTGTTTATCTCACCATTTGTTGATTGGAGAATAGCACCCCAGTCCATAGTATAATAGATACATTATTATAACATTGTCCAGTTTCTTTATCCACTAACTGCCATTTTAAGGCCTGCCGTAGATCTGTGAGTTGACGACATATTTATGTCGTTGATTTGTAACGGCAGTGAGACATGAAAAGTGAGCCTAATAGAGGTAGGCTACATAAGAATAGCCCATTAATTGAGCCTGTTTTGCTGAATTGAAATAGTATGTGGTAAGTATATGGTATAGTACTTTTAATCCTTGCAAAACGCATGAAGTGTATAGTTTTCTTTCGGGCAATTTTATGTTCTATGCATTTTTTACCATTATTGTTGCTGGGTACAAACCACTTGTTTCATATAAGTAACTTACCACCAAGTAATTATATTGCTATAGTTTCCAGTTATCACAGCAGCTTAAATTTTGAAATTTTGAAATTCGCGGTAGCAATACTAGTGTTTTTGTGTAGGTAAATAGCCCCACCCACTTTTGGGGAAGAATAGTTACAACATAGCTGAAGAGCTAAATTCGTTTCTGCTGGTCAGGGACTGAACTTCAGTTGTTTAAGCAGCTTGATTTTGTATTTTCACCGGATGGTTGTGTTTGATCGCCATTTTGGTGAAGTATTCCTTCGTTGGTAGCCTTCGCATGAATTACAGTTAGAGTAGGAGATTTTTTATTTAGACTTTTCCCTGATTAAGACATTTTTTGGACTATGTCTGACTCTAGTTCTACTAGTATCTGGTTTTGCAGCAAAGGCTGCAACACCAGACTGATGAAAGCCACGTACAACTTTCACACAATTTGTAGTAATTGCAGAGGACAAATTTGTTCAATGGATCTGACTTGTGATGAGTGTAGGGACTAGGATCAGGGGAAATGGAAGCTTTTAAAGGCTTACCTTGACAGACTAGAGAAAGACAGAAAGAGGAAGGCGGCTCCTAGAGCCAAAGCTAGGAGTTCAGCTAGCCGGGTTTCTTCTCGTAAGTCGGGTATTGCCGATTTATCTGTTTTGTCTTCACCTGTGAGTGTTTTTTTCCCCTATTACCAGCCCTCCTTGGGTTCCACCTACTCTGTTACCTGGCTCCCGTGCTTCCGACCCCAATGCCGTCACCAGCCTCAAAGCCAGAATAGACCAGAAATTTGGTGTGCTAGTGAATACCATGACCTGTTTAGGGGCTCTCCAGAGCAGCACCGTAGTCCTCAGCCTGCTTGTAGCTTCTGGGACAGTCCCAGACATTTTTCTCCTGAGCATCAGGTTGTGGAGCGCCAGCATGTAGCGCCAAAGCGCTCTTCCACCTCTCAGAAGTGTTTGTCTTCCGTTCGTCCAGAGGTGTCCAAGTGTCCAATGGTATCCGAGTGCCCAGTAGTGTCTTAGCACCCAGTTTCCAAACCCACCAGTGTCCGAGCACCCAGTGTTCGAGCATTCACCTGTCTGTCTAACGCCAGCTGTCAGGCATCCAGCACCACACCCTGGTCGCCAGACTCCACCGCTTCAGTTTGTCTCAGTGGTTTCGTCCTCCCCTGTGGTTCTAGATCCTTCCCTGGAGCCCATTCAACGCTAACTTTACAACATTTTGGGACTTTTGCAGAAGCCTACTGCAGTGGCACAGGATCCACTGGACTGGGCTCCCTCTCCGATTTCATCCGACAGCAAAGCTGTTGAACAGGATCACACTACTTCGGCTTACGCAGGTCTCCTCAAATATTTTTTGGTTCGTTACCCGAACTTCTTCACCCCAGCGGCCCTGACTTCTGCATCAGCTTTTATGATGAGGAATCAGCCTGCGGAGTCTTCCAGGCTTCCCAAGATAATCCTTTCCTCCTCATCAAGGAAACCTTATCCGAGATTAATAGTTGGTTATCGAAGAAGAGGGAACTTGGCAAGGCTGTCTTCTGCTCCCCTCCTTCTCGCTTGTCTAGGGCGAGATATCTTTCCTATGCTACTGGAGAAGCTCCTTCCTTGGGAATTGCTGCTTCTTCTCCAGCCTGATTGATTCCTCTTGCAGGTCGGCCTTCACTTCCGCTAAGGTTGTGCTTTCATCGTCAGAACTCAACCACTTAGTTCGTAACATTTTTAATGTCTTCAAAGTGTTCAGTTTTTTGGACTGGACCGTAGGGACCCTTGCAAAAAAATAGAAGACTGTGACATTCTCACAGGGGACTTGTCTGCGGACTGGCTGGACGTCCTCTCATATGCAGTCAAAGCCATTAGGGACAGCTCCCTGGAACTGACTACTTTGTTTTCATCAGGGGTTCTAAAACAGAGAACTGTGGTGTTCTTTCACAACCTGAGGGGTCACTTCCTCCCAGAGGTCTGCACTCTTGTTCTCACCCCTAGATCTATTTCATCTTTCTCCTCAGGCTACAGGGGAGCTTATAGCCACAGACCTTCAGAAGAAATCAACACAAGATCTCCTGGTGCAGTCAGCCAAGCTTCCCAAGGAGTCAGTCTTGCTTAGCTCTAGGACGGTCTCCCCTCTGCAACAGCAGCCCTTTCAAGGCGGCAGAAGAAGATTTCAGCCTCGCCCATGTGAACCTATGCTCAGTCAGACCAGTCAAAAAGTTCGCCGTTAGACCCTCCTCTTGCAAGTGAGGATCCTGTCCTCCGTGTTCCAGTGGGAGCCAGGCTTCTCCATTTTTGGAGGAAATGGAAAGCCAGATACATAGAGCCTTTGGCCGTGAAAGTCCTCAGAGAGGGCTACTCCACCCCATTCAAGGAGAAGCCTCCTTTTGTGTGTCATCGCCTGACAGCCTCTGCAGGGTCAGAGAGGTTTTGACAGCCTTCTCTGTGTAGGGTCAGAGAGGTTTTGACCCTGTCGGAAGAGGGTCTGTATTTAGGCGAATTTCTTTGTTCAGAAAACAAAAATTCAGAATGCTCCCCTCCATTCACCTGGGAGACAGGTGCATGGAGGACATTCCCCGAAGACTGGACTCCAGGAAGTACCTGAGGTTTGTGCTCCTTTCCTGGATCTGGGCCTTTTAATCAACCTCTCAAAAGTCTGTATTTAGGCTAGTCCCAACAGGTCATGGAGTAATTCTCTTTTGGATCTGGATGATGATCAACCTGCAAAACTCTGAGTTTTGGACCTTTTAGTCCCCTAAGAGTCAAGTCATGCCCTCGGACAGTTTGAAGTTTCCTCTCTCTCCTGTCCTGTTCAGCCAACGAATGGATGAGTCTGCTGGGCACTCTTTCATCCACTGAAAAGTTCGTACCTTTAGGAAGACTCCACATGAGAGTTCTTCCTAAAGGCCAATTGGAATAGAGAAACTCTTCCGGACTCAATCATTTTTCCCATCACACCAGAAATCAAGGAGGACCTTTGGTGGTGGCTATCAGAAGGAAGACTTTTAGTGGGGAAATCTCTTCTTCCCACGAGCCTCAGCCTAGCCTTATACTCAGATGCATCGGATCTGGGTTGGGGAGCTCTTCTGGAGGACATGGAAGTTTCTGGGACGTGGTCCACAGGGGAGAGGAAACTCCACATCAGTGTAAGGGAACTGAAGGCGGATTCATTTGGGCCTCCAGTTGTTTGCAGCAGCGAACTTCAGCAAGACAGTAGTGGTCCATTCCGACAACACGACCACTCTGTCCCACATCAAAAATCAGGGAGGTACTCACTCCTTCTCCCTCTACGAAGCAGCAAAGGATCTCATTCTTTGGGCGCAGGAAAATTGCATCAAGACCGTTACATGATTCATCCAGGGCAAGCTGAATGTCCTAGTGGACGATCTAAGTTGCTGCAGACAGGTTCTACCCGTGGAGTGGATGCTGAATCTGCAGGTGTGCACCGACCTGTCGGAGACGGTTGGGAAAGCTTTCAGTAGACCTGTTTGCAGCTTCGAGAAACCATCACCTCCCATTGTTTTGTTCTCCAGCCCTGGACCATCTGGCATGGGCAACGGATGCCATGCTCCAGGAGTGGTCAAACCTGGATGTGTATGCCTTCCCACCATTCAGCATAGTCAGGGAAGTTTTAAACAAGTTTTTCACCCGCAGCAATACTTCGATGACCTTAGTATGCTCCATTCTGGTTGCTAAAGGAGTGGTTCCTGGCCCTTCTTAGGCTGTTAATGAATTTCCTAAGACTTCTACCACAGCGACCAAGTCTTCTCAGACAGCCGCACTTCCATTGATTCCACCAAGGCTTATCCACTGTTGCTCTGAAAGGCTTCAGACTGTCAGGAAACTTGTCAGAGCGAAGGGCTTTTCAAGACCGGCTGCAGAGGTGATTGCAAAGTGTAGACATCAGTCTTCTTCTAAAGTCTACCAGGCCAAGTGGGCAGTCTTCTGCAGCTGGTGTCAAAGACATAACGTCTCAACTACTGAAACCTCTATAATGCAGATTGCAGACTTTCTGCTCTTCTTGAGGGCTTCTTGAGGTTTAGCAACATCTACCATCAGAGGATACAGAGCCAAGCTAGGGTCTGTGTTTAGACACAGAGGCTTAGATCTGTAGGCTAATCTAGATGTTAGCGACTTAATTAAGTCCTTTGACACAATGAAGCAAGAGAAGACAGTTTTGGTTTCCTGGAACCTGGACGTCGTCCTTAAATGGTTCTTGGGTCTTCCGATGGAGCCTCTTCACTCCTTCTCTTTCTGGGATTTAACAAGGAAAACCCTTTTTCTTGTTTCCATGCTATAGCCAAGAGAATTACAGGCAGTCCCTGGTTATCAGCAGGGGTTCCATTCTGATGGCGTAATGATAACCGAAAATCGGCTCTTTTTCGGCAATTTTCAGCGCTCATCGGCGCCAAAAATCACAGATTTTTGGTTATCGGCGCCTCTGTCATCTATGTATCAGCACCAATACCCAATTATCAGCGCCAATAAGCAGAAATTGGCAATTTTTGTTGCTAGACAAGCCCCGTAAAACCAGATCGCTGATAACCGAGCCCTCCGATAACCAGAGACTGCCTGTAGTGAGCTACAGGACAGAGATAAGAGAGTTGGATTCTCTCAGGGAGATACATTCTGCTCCTTTACACTTGGGTTTTTGGACAAGAACAAGACTCCTTCCAAGCCCTGGCCCCATTCGTTCATCGTCAAGAACTTGACAGATATCCTTGGCCCAGAAGACCTTTCTATTTCAAATTCATTACCATTACTGAGTGTTTTTGAGTAGAATATGTCCATATATCCCACCTCCTGTCAGTGTGGCATTGAGCAATGTAATTACTTGGTAAGTTACTGATATGAAAATTTATTTTCATAATAAAATTAAGTTTCATATATACTTACCAAGTAATTACAGAATTGGATCCCTCCCTCCTCCCCTCTCATGGACATAGGGCACAAGCGAATTACGCTCTTCAGCTGTGTTGCACCTATTCTTCCCCGAGAGTGGGTGGGGCTATTTACCTACACGAAAATACTAGTAGCGCTACCGTGAATTTCAAAATTTCAAAATTTATGCTGTCACAATAATTGGAAACTACAGCAATGTAATTAGTTGGTAAGTATATATGAAACCTAATTTTATTAAGAAAATATAATTTTTGTTTTCCTATTCCCTCTATATATCTAGCATTATGTAAAAATGTAACTGTTGCTTATTTTGTTTTTTAACCAGTATTGACCATTGTTGTATATTGCAGACTTGCTTTTTTGTATGCACCACCCTTTTATGATAATTATTTAAAGACCACAGTAGGAAATGGGTTTGGTTAAGGGAAAAGGCCAAATTTGCAATAAAATAAAACACATACACACACACACACTCAATTGCAAAAGCAGGCAGAAAAATACATGGTTTATTTTTGCAATCAGTAGCATGTCAGTTAGAAAAGAAGGCCAAAAAAGCTTGAAAATATGGCACTGGTAATTAATTGGATACTGTACATCCTAACACAACATGGGCAGTGCATCTTACATGCTGAGCCCACCACAACACTTCCACAACCTTGCCTAGAAAGTGTGGCTACGCCCAATACTGGCATACATCCTAAGCTAGCATAATGTACCACATCCCATCATGTTGGAGGGAACAGGGTTTTCCTCTAGACTACCATATATCTTACTGCATACCCCAATTGTTTTTTAAAACAGTCTTTTGTACTTGAAAACTCAGATTTATTATGTCTGGTTCTTTGGATGTTTCAAAAGAGACTCACCCATTGTAGTCACCCCATGGTTTTCAGAATTCTTTGTATATTGGATATCTTACCTTTTAGCTGAACAAGTCATTCCAGGTGTTAACCTTAGTTAAATAAACTGTGTACATTTTGAGACCTGTTTCTTTATTTTTTTTTTTATATTTTCAGGAGATAGAATAGGACAGCTCTTAGCAATCAGCAGCTTAACACCTTTAGCAATAATTGTTGGATTTGTTACACTGATTCTCTTTAGAAGGGATCTCCACACAGTAAGTCTCAATGTTGAATTAGTTTGAATTAAGGTTTGTGTACTATCATTGAATTCTTAGTCTTCAAGCCATAACTGTGTTCAATATTCGTTTCTGTAACTGTGTTCAGTATTTGTTTCTATGAAAATACAAGCCATCACCTCTTATGTAGGAGTATTCCTCAGTACAAGCTGGAATCTTTGGTTGCAGCTTGGTAGCAAGTTAGTTAACTGATGGTTAAGGATGGTGAGTGGGGGAATTCCCTTCACACATCTGCCAGCACCAAGCATTCTTCATCAGCTGCCATCTGATGTTGATGTCCCTGGCTAAGCTGGGTTGTTTTTACAAAGCATTTTTATATTTGTCAGTGAATGGTTTTTCATTGTTGTTTTGTCCACTTTAATGGATGGAGAAATTGATGTTGTGAGGGACTAGGGTGTATGTATGATCTCTTCATGTCACATAAAAATGTACAGTAATTGCATTTCCTGTAGGGGTAGGACATGTAGTTGTCCCTCCCCTCGTAAACCTGGCCATACACGTACATGACTGGCGTGCTGATTTCATAGCAACTGGCACGAACTAGTCAGTCTTTAACGTGTATGGGGGGCTATTGATGCCAGTCCTGTCGAGATTGGCCTGTCCCGTCGCCCTTTCAGCATGTTGAAATGACTGGTGCGTCTTGCACGGGCCAACTCCTTTTTACATGCTTTTATTTAACTTGACTTCTGCGTCTGTTTGTCTGTCTGCCTGTTTGGGTCAAATCTTGCAACTCAATTTTCGACCTGTTCCCTTCGTCCCATGGACTTGAAATTTCCCTCTCCCCTCCCCCTTCCAAAGCATGCGATCAAGTGTTAATTTAGCTGTGTCCTCTCCTTCCCTCCTCTTCCCTCTTCCATCCCCTTCCTCCTCCTCTCGCCCTTCTCCTCCCCCAGCACACGATCAAGTGTTAATTTAGCTGTGGCCTTCCTCTTCCCTCCCCTTCCCTCTTCCATCCCCTTCCCCAGCCATCCCCTTCCCCTCCCAAAGCACACTGATCAAGTGTTAATTTAGCTGTGTCCTCACCCTCCCCTTCCCTCTTCCATCCTCCTCCCCCTTCCCATCCCCTTCCCCTCCTCTTCCCTTTCCCCCTTCCAGAGCATACTATCAAGTTTTAATTTAGCTGTGTCCTTCCCCTCACCTTCCCACCTCCCTCCCCCTTCACTCTTCCATCCTCCTCCACTTCCACCTTCACTCCCCTTCCCTTCCCCTTCCCCTTCTTCTCCCCTTCCCTTCCGGAGCACACGATCAAGCGTTAATTTAGCTGTCCACCCCTCCCCTTCCTCATCCATCCACCTTCCCCTCCCTCACCTCCCACTTCCCCTCCACTGCCACCTTCCCTTTCCCCCTTCCCCCCCCTTTCCTCCCTACCCCTTCCTCCTCCACTCCCTCCCCCTCCTCTTTCCCCTTTGGCCCCTTCCCATTTTCCCTCCCCTACCTCCTCCCCTCACCTCCTATCCCCTCTCCTTCCATCTTCCCTCCCCTCCACTTCCCCTTCCCTCCTCTTCCCTCTTCCATCCCCCTCCCTTTTCCCTTCCTCATCCCCTCCCATTTCTTCTTCCCCTCACCTTCCTACTCCCCTTCCCCTTCCCTCTTCCCTCCCTTTCCCCTTCCCTCCTCCTCCCCCATAAACAGATATCAATTTCGTTAACTGCAGTTATATGTCTGTTACAATTTCTGTCAAAACTAAAAAGTATAAAATTAAAAAAAGTTTTAAACATACTTTCATTAAAATGCACTATAATGTGAGCATTAATTTTTGAGACACCAGGATTTTCTTACAATTAATCATGTCTAACAAAAATAAAAGCATGGGCACCAAACCTGGAAGGAAATGCTACAAGAAAAGAAATAATTTTTTTTTATTTCTTGTAGCATTTCCTTCCATGTTTGGGGCCCACACATTTATTTTTGTAGACATGATTAATTGTAAGAAAATCCTAGTGTGTCTCAAAAAATTATTTTTTCACTTTTTATGCAGTTTGATAAAAGCGTGTTTTAAATTTTGTTATATTTTTTTATTAAGACCTAGGCTGATGGATAAAAATAAAATCACTTCTTTTTTTGAATATAAAATATAATTCCTAACTTGTTCAATGATACAGACATAAATATGAACGTTTAAGGTTCATTGCGCATGTCTGTACATCTGTATTTGCATCCATTTTGATGTGTATGTGAAATATCTTGCTATACTGTACGCTAACAAAACCAACTGAAATACAGTACAATAAAGTGTCATTAAGTACTAGAAAAAGATGAAATATACAGTAGTATAAAGGAGTATAATAGAATGAAAGGTCTCTGAAGGCATCATCAGTCATTCTTAAATAATTTCTTTTCTCTCTTTCTCAGCCATGACTTCACCCATACTTTACGCTTTTTCTTGCAAATTTCATATTCGTATTCGTCATTATTGCACTAATCTTCCTTTACTTGGTGCCATGACTTAACACAATCTAAATCAAAGGGTGGAAACTCACTATCAAGACACTACAGGACTGACAGGAGCGCGGCCACTACATGTTCAGCTGCCCTCTCGAAATGTGCCTGGAGCAAGTCATCTGCGTGTGTGGGCAATACCCAAGAGGACTGGCACGCACGCTAGTCCCAGCAGGACAAACCCGATGCCAGTCGCGTATGTGTATGGCCAGCTTAAGGAGAGTGTCATGTGGTCTCCCTCCCACCTTAAGGGAGACAATAAAATACACTCCATACAGGGGAAGAGAAGAAGGATAAGAACCATTCACTAGCATCCTTGGAGATGCAACTGCTTCCCCTGTGACAGTGCTAAATCTTTCTGGTTCCTTCCTCCATGTCGTACCTATCTCTGCACCCTTTACCCATACAACTCTAGGCTACCCGGGCTGGTCTTTCTCCTTAGTGGGAATTCAACGTATGTACACAGCTTCCTACCACTTATTCCTACTGATTCGTTTAGTCTCATTCCTTGAATAGTTGTTGTTGATTGAGTGCAGTACTTGCAGGTATAGCCTTCCTTAAGCATTTGGGAAGCTATCTTTTGTAGCATTCCTTGATCTCATAGCTACAGCTAAGGAAGGGACTTTTCTGTTCTTGTTGCTCCTGCATTGTCTGCTAAAGAGGTTACCCTGCTTGTAGTGGTGGTACTACATGTGGGAGATAGCCCCAGCATCAACCACATCTTCAGCCATGATGAAACCTCTTTCTTTAACCAGTCCTTCCACACTGGAGGTAAGCAAGGCATGAGCTATTGGTTAGAGGAAGAAGCACAGGTGCTGTTTATCTATCTCTTCCTCTTGTTTATTCTCCTCCCTGTCTCCTTGACCTTTTTCCTTAGGAAGAAGTCCTAGAAGATCCTTCACAAGAAATCCCATAGGACTTCAAGTGAATGCTGAATGCTCTTCCCAGTCTTTGGGAGGTGGATTATCCACCGTAGGCAGGGCTGCCACAGGTCTCTCTGAAGCATGCTAGGTATCCCATCCCAGCCCACTCTTGAACAAGAGGACTGCCCTTGACTCTTCCACTCTTGTTTTGCCTGAAACAATGGGTTGAGCTAATACTACCATCTCACTTTGTGCATTCATGGTCTCTGAACCATATGAGCACAGGCAAGAAATCTACATGTGATAGATCTCCACTTGGGTGCTCAGGTTTTGACAGAAAATAGTCTCTTGCTATGGGACAATCTGATAGTGAGCTCGCCTTTACTCTAGACACCCTCACTCATGCTCAGGTCTCTACTGCTCTGACATCCCTGTGACAGATTATAGGAGTCAAAGCTTCCGTTGCTCACTTGCATGACAAGGATCATGACATTCCAGGTGGTTTTCAACTTCCAATCAGTTGACAGAGACAATATCCTGCCTAAGGAGTGAGTCTTGTACATAAAAGGCAGTGGTTTGTGTTTTCATAGGAACAAAAATTTTTGAAGTAATTTGCCATTTTCTTAATTACCTTGTTTCAACAACTGGCTCCAGCTTACGCTGATGAGTCCTCCTATATAAAAGACTATGGTTTGTATATGTAGAAAAAGTACAAATTACTTTAAAAATATGTAATATTGCTACATGTTCTTTTTATGATTAAATTACAGTATTTAGTATTATTTAATTAGCATTTCTTTATACCTTTTTCAGATAGTATTTTTTGCTGGTGCTCTTTTAAATGAAGCAGTAAATTTGGTTATGAAGAGAATTATTGCTGAGCCCCGTCCTTTAACTCGGAAGGGCTTATATACAGAACATGGTATGCCATCCTCACACTCACAAATGATGTGGTTTTTCTCTTCATATTCAATCCTCTTCCTAATATTTAGGTAAGGTATTAGTCATTCAACAAAAAATGAAAAATAATAATTGAATTAAAGTTTGCACACCAAATTCTAGCCCATGTTTTACAAGAGTTGTAACTTTCATGTCAGGTAGTAAAGTTTTCCTCAAGGATTTCAGCTATCCTCATAATCAGTAGTTATTGTACTGGTTCTTATATCTTCCACTTTGAAGCTTCACAAGGGCATATGATGGTTAGTTGCATGTTGTGAGGTGGCAGGGAGTCTCATAGACAAGTAGCAGTCTGATCTTCTTTTGTTAGAAACTGCTGTTTAGGCTTTGGGATAGATACTGGAGGGCCATATAAGATCACAAAGACAAACCTAGATAGTCTTAGATCTGTCCAGCAGGTTCTTATCAAAACTGTTTTTTACATTAGCATCAATGGAGAAGTCAATGTGGAGTGTTATGTGGAAGGTACAATCACTACAATTTCACCCTGCCAGAAATTGGCATTTCTTCAGAGATCAGTAGATGAGAAGTGTTTTTTACTGTCTGATAACACAACTACAGCCCATATCTGAAAAATCAAATTGGCCCCAGACTAGAGACCCCATGTGATGTGTTAATATCCTCTAGACATGAAGAAGCAGAGGAAAACTGATGATTCTTAGGTTCGTTGTGGGTAGGTAGAATGTGATCTAGTTGCAATAGACAAAATTTCTCTGCTAAATCAAGAGTATTTAATTTTGGAAAATATACTGTATGTGACTGGTATGTATTGAAGCTTGGAAGAGAAACACCTTGACCTAGTATAATAAGCTGGTTTTGTATATCTTTGCTCCCTACTCTAATCACACTATCTTGTTACGTGAAAGGACTGGTAACTCTAATAGCTTCATTATAGCCTTAAATGAAAGTGGTTTGCTAATGTTGCATACCTGGTGCATACCAGTGAATTTTTATGTAGCCCCAAGTGATGGCATCATACCCACTAACTTTAAGAGTGGTTTCATTGCAGCATCCAAGCGCTGAACCTCCCTGATTGCTTGTCATCCTGCTTCTAGTCTTTCTCTCTGTTGCAGCTCATGCTTTTAAAAATCTCATGGGATTATTGTTGAAGTTAAATTTTTCTCTGTATTAAGAGGAAATTTTATACCCTGATCTTGAGTCTGCAACTAAAAAGACTTCTTGTCCTTTGTCAGTTAAATTGTCAGAAACTGCTTATCCTGTAGAGGTGGCTACTCGTCCCACCGATGCTCTTAGACGAAGGTCCCTGTCAAACTCCCCTAAACCTGGGAGGAGGCAAACCGTAAGTCCAAGGGAGGTCAGTGGGGTTTCCCCACGGGCAGTTGCTCCCTCAACCGAGCTTGTTCGAGATTCCCAGGACTCGGCAGACAGCTGCCAGAAAGGCATCCATATCGGAGTTCATGCCCTTTCATCAAGTGATTCGGATTTGGGATCTGACGAATCCAAGTGCAAAGCGAGTCAGAAGTGTAGCTGGCTCTTTAAAAGTGCATCCAGGGCCACTGGAAAGGCTGATATCCATGGTTGAGTCTGATTTTCCGATCCCATGCAAGCGGACCAGAGATCAGAGATCGGGATTAGAGCTCCAAACCATCATGTGGTTTTTGGGATGGTCCGTCTAATGCGTTGCTGCAGTGTCTGTGTCAGAGCATCAGTTTTTGTCACCCAAACGGGTCTCTAAGAAATACGTAGATCGTGCTCCAGGATCCAAGGGATCCGAGCATCCAGTGGGATCCAAGGGATCCATTTAGTGGGATCTGGAGGATCTAAGTACATAGTGGGATCTTAGGGATTCAGGCATTTAGTGGGATCTGAGGAATTCAGGTATTTAGTGGGATCTGAGGGATCCAAACGCCATCTTTTCCCTGGCCCCGTTCATTCACAATCAACGGTTTAATGGACATTTGATGTCCTACGGACCAAGAGAGAGCTCTTTGTCCAGTAAGAGCATCTCCTAACCTCTGGTGTTCAGTTAAGGATCCGGCCTGTCCTTTACCCAAGAACCCATTGGCGTTCTTCTTGAGAGATGTGATTTCCGAGTCGCACATTAAAATTCAAGAGGAAGACTTGCCAATTTGCAAGGTTAAAGCCCAGGAAATTAGAGCAGTAGTGACATCGCTTTCCTTCAAGCGGAATTTATCCCTTTCTGCAATATTGCAATCCACCATCCGGAGGTGGAAGTCAGTGTTTGCGAATTTTTATCTATGTGATATTGAAACTGTTTATGAGAACTGCAGTACCCTTGGCCCATTATCCATGGCTGTTGGGGAAGGAAGGATAGAGGGTATTCTTACATTCCTCTATCCACTCACCTTGAATTTAGGTTGTCAAGTTTTGGAAAGTTGGGGGTACTGAGTACATGGAGCATCCATCATTCATTGTCTTGTTATGAATGGGTTATGGTAACTGGTTTTTTATATGGTGTATGTGTAACTTATTTTTATGGTCTTGGTTTTAATACTGCACCCAGAGCAAGGGCTTTTGTGTTTTATTGCATGCTTTGGCAGCCATCGGAGTACTCCTTGGCTGCAAAGCCCCACTGATGTAGAGGCGCCTCTGGCTTCACTTCCTTGCCACTACGGTTGAGATGACCCAGGTCAGAGGCAGTATCTTCCTGTTGTAGCTCTCTCACCAGGTAGGTTACAACAAACATTTTACCAATGTTAACTACTTAGTATTTCAAAATTCATCTCCGTTCATGAGTGTTTTTCAAGTTGTACATACCCACGCATCCCACCTCCTGTCAATTTGGGATTCAGCTATGTAGTTACTTGTAAGTTACTTATATAAAAATGACATTTTTATGATAAAATAAAGTTTTTTATACTTACCAAGTAACTGCATGATCAGAGCCCTCCCTCCTTCCCTCTCATGGGCATAGGGTGTAAACGAATTGGGCTCGTTAGTAGTGTTGTACCTATCCTTCCCCGAAAGTGGGCGGGATGAGTTACCTTCACCAAAATAATGGAACGCTACTGTGAATTTTCAAATTTAAGCAGCCCATAAATGAAACATAATAGCTTTATAGTTACTTGGTAAGTATATATTAAACCTTATTTCATCATAAAAATGTAATTTTTTTGCTCTGTTTACTGAAGGGATACAAGTTGCTTAGAAAATTCTCTCCATTTCATACAGGCTGTTTCCACTCTACCTTTCATTCTCCCATGTCAGTATCTCCTCACTCTAACTGTCCTTTGTCCTCCCAAAGAACAGGATTATTCTGTCTCTTCAAAGTCCTGCCCTTCCACCACAATATGGTACACCATCTGCTTGTCTTCACCATTTGCTCATCATGTATATTTTGAGTGATAAAAGTTGCTTATTCCATGTATATCCTCTAATCCTTAGTGTTTCGATGACACCATCTATTACATTTGGTACATAGTAAAGAGTTCACCATTCACCTTTCCCACAGTATTTACATGTCCACATTTCTGACTGTACATTTTCTATTGCTGCTTTTGGAGTTACCATAATTTTCGGTTTGCTTACATTAATTTTCTTCTTGTTTCCATTCCACATTGACCCTTTTCTCTGAGAGTGCTGTTAACACTTGGTCATTGGCACTCATTTGTAGCTTCTACTATTGCTGTGATATACAGCAGAATATTTGAGGCTGATCCACGATAAACACCAAAATTTATGTCTTCAGTTTAGATTTTGTGTTATTTTACAGTAACATCACTATTGTAGTGCCCATGCAATTGCTTCTCTAATACCTTCTCAAGATCCATAACAGTCTATGGCATTCCACAACCTTTCCTCCAGCACCTTGTCAGAAATTTTTGTAGCTTACGCAAGCAATTTTATTCCACTTTTCATATTTCCAAGGCCCCTCTTTATATCTTCAGAGACTGCATCATCTTCAGATATTGCAGTCTCTAGTGGTATCCCTGTCGTAGAAATATAGTTTTAACGAAATTTCTGACATGCTTTGTAAGTTGCCTTGACATTTGTGTGAAAAAATGTAAATCAGTGGTATGTTGGCATATACTCAAAAGTTAATTCCATTATGGATGTGTTATATATCAAAATCTGTTCTGTTGTAGGAAATTTCAAATTTTCATCAACTAATAAGTTTTAGACTGTGAAGAAATAAGTTTTTTTCCTTGCCAGGCAAGGAAGCATCCCTGGAGGAAGGCCTCACCATGGGGGGTTGCAAGGCTTCCTAGGGAGGGGTCCTTAGATGAGGGGGGTCTAGTCTCTCCCCCAAGGATGTCTTCCCAGAGGGCCTACCACCCCCATTAGGGAGGCCCCCCTCCATTGCTGCTCTCCCAGGAGGGAGGCAGGGCTCTTACCAGGCTGAAAAGCACCCTTGTAAAAGAAAACCCAGATGACTGAAAAATTTGGTCCATGAAACCTCTCAAAATTGTTTTATGTAAGACTGGGTAAGGAGGTAATAGATGTAGTGTGGGAGCTCATGGAGAAAATTATAGGCAAAGGGGACAGATATACTGTGGGAGCTAATAAAGAAAATTATGGAAAAGGAGGGAATAGACACTGTGGGAGCTAATAAATTATGGAAAAGGACATTATGCCAGAAAATTGAGTGCGAATGCACTGATACCAATATTTAAAGAGAAAAGACATAGAGAGTTGTGAGAACTAAAGAGGAATTTCATTAATGAATTGGTACAATTAATGAAGAAGTGCAGAGGGCTATTGAAATGGTCTTTATCAACCTAGAAAAAGCATATGATAAAGAACCTAGACATAAAATATGGAAAGTTTTAAGGGAGCAGGAGGCACCAGAAAAATATTTTTAAGAGTAAATAGTGAAATGTATAGAAATGTAACAACTACTGTGAGTACTGTTGGGATGAGTAGTAGCCTCCAGGTCAAGGTAGGAGTGCATCAGGGATCAGTGCTGAGCCCCCTTCTTGTTCAGTATCATTCTGGATGTAATCACCAAGGATGTAAAGGAGGTGCTCCTTTGCTGATGACATCATTTTGATTGCAGAAATAAAGAGGAGCTGTGGAGAAAGCTAGATGGGTAGAGGTATGTAAAGGAATGAAGATAAGTTGAAGACAGAATGTGTGACATTATGGGTTGGATAATGACCTGCCAGCTGCAATGAAGCTGAGAGTTTTCAAGTATCTGTGTTTGATAATAGATACAGTGAGTTATATGGATAAAGGGGTTAACCATCAAATTCAAGCCAGGTGAAATAATTTGAGGGGAGTAACAAGCGTACTTTATGACGAGAGTCCCTACTTGGCTAAAAGGCAAGGTATGTAAGGTGATGGTAAGACCTGCTATATTATATGGGCTAGAAGTGGCACCCCTGATGGAAATAAAACAAAATAAGTTATGTACCAGGAAGATGTTGCACAGATGGATGGAGTAATGAGAAGAGATACGATAAGAAACGAATGCATCAAGGGATCAGCAAAAGTCATTGAGTGTCAAAAAAAGACCTGGAGTCAAGATTGAGATGGTTTGAAGACCTGATGAGGAGGGGAATAATGAGTGACATGTTGCAGGAGAGATTATGAAAGTGAAAGTGCTTGGGAATCAAATGAGAGAAAGGCCCAAGAGAAGATAGAGAGACTTTATTTGAGAAGAGATGGGAGAAAAAGAGAGGGCACAAGATTGAGGCAGCTTGAAAAGCTAATTAAAAAAAGTTACCCTGGGTAGAGATTAAGCTGAGAAGAAATAAGGTTTTTTTTGTTTACCCCTGATATTTTAAGGCTGCAATCATTAGGTCATCATAAGCAGTAGGACGTACAAGTAATTAGATTTCAGACTATATTCACTTCATCTGTTTTTGTAATGCAAAGATTGCCAGGTATTGCAGTAGAATTGTATAACATTGTAGAGACTGCCTAGCCCATTACAATTTAGAATTTGCATGTAGAACATGGTAAATAACAAGGGAAATTTCCTTGTCATATTCATTATTGTAGCAGTCATGACTTATCTTGCTATAACTAATGATATTCCTCAGGTTACGCCATATAAACAGCTCAGGCTTAGAGCTGATTTGGAAAGTTCTCGTAGCTTTGAGTCTTATTGCTACAGCTGTGGTTGTTGCTTATTCAAGGTAAGTGTATGAAAATTTGGTGAATTCATTTCCATTTCTTTTGTAAGTGTTTTATACAGTGGTACTGTATATGCAGTTGTTTTCATTTAGAAGTGGCTACTGTATTTGTTTTTATACAGTTCATGCTTTACTTTTTAGTCTTAAATTTTGTCTAAATCTTCACTGTTATTTTCATTTTTTGTGTAAGGCTTCCCAAATTTTGTACCAAGCTTACCTTTTTGTAGTAAAGATAATTGCTTTACACACACACACACACACACACACACACACACACACACACACACACACACACACACACACACACACACACACACACACACACACACACTGTCTTCAGAAGAATTATAAGTCTTTTAGAGTAAATTCCTGATTATTGGACACCTGCTCATTAGATGTTCTCATAGAGTAGGCATCATTTTCTTGCATACCTATGTAGTTCTTAAACTCTCTGCCTATGGGCTTGCAGGCATCTGTTAAAAGTTTTTAGTACTTGTTGTCATTATTAATACTATTAGCCACTTAAAGGTGATGATAAAACAGTGGTAATGCATTTATAAACAATCAAGAATGGTAGGCCTTCATCATCATCCAGATTTTTATTAATTCCAACATGGCCACTAGGTCACATTTCTAGACTGGCATTTAGCTTGTGTGAAAGATTTGCCCTTAAATGAGAGGTGAAGACTATAGCAAGTTTAAGTTAAGGATGGTACACATGTGGGAAGAGACCAAAAGTAATGGATGAGAAGTAAAATGCAGAAAGCAGTGCACCTGGAACTGAAAGGATACTTCAGAGAACCTTTAAGACCATCTATACTGTATACCACACAGTGCATATTGTGACAGTAGTCCCTTGTGGCTGGCACCAGCTGTGAAAAGAGAGTTGTTTGTGATAATTTAGGTATTATTACCAATATTAGTAGCCACTCATGGGTGCTGTTATTAATTAATATATGGACATTTAATAAACATTTAAAAGTCAGAAGTTGAAAGAAAGCTTATATTGTATAAAGGCCTAGTTCACACAATTGAAGAGCTACATTTACTGCACTGCTTATGCATTTGCCCATTTGTGCAGAATGCATCTTTGTATTATCCATTAGCATGATTATACAGTAATTGCAATGAGTATTAGTGAAAATATGATCAAATTTTTGTAGCATAAAAGTTCTTTTTCTTAGTATGTCAAGTTTAAGAACTAATTTTTCACTATTCTAAACTTAGCAGTTGTATGTCAAGTTTAAGAACTAATTTTTCACTATTCTAAACTTAGCAGTTGTTTATCAATCACAATTCACCAAAGGAATCTTTACTACATTCTGTTTTGGAATAGAATAAATTGTTGCTCATTTTGTTATTCAACAATACAAGTTTTGTTGAAGACAGAAATAAGTTTTTAATTGATTGATAGTATAAAGTTTAAATCTTTAAATTTGAGAAAATGTTAGGTAATGTGTTGTGTGAAACTTGCTCATTTTGTTTATTATTAATGAAACTTATTAGTTAAATTTGAGAAAATGTTAGGTAATGTGTTGTGTGAAACTTGCTCATTTTGTTTATTATTAATGAAACTTATTAGTTCAAATGCACCGTATATAGAATCACTGAAATTTTGTTTTAATCAATACCCATCAATCATATATATGCCTTCCATTTGGTGTCCTGAATGTTCCCAGGTTCATCAGTCTTGTTGAACAGCCAGAAGTAGCAGTCCCGCTACACATGCCACCTGGAGCCCCAGGTATATCTCAGGAACTTGTAGCACTTTTGACATCTCTGTTCACTATTCACCAAGAGTGTGTACCTCACTTATGATGTGTCCTTAACTTACTATGTGTATTTCATGTGTTATGATCATTTTCGATTTTTCCTCTTGTAATCATTTATTGGGGCTGTTTGTTATTTTAATGCTCTTAGTAAGTAAAATGAGTAAATTGTGGCAGGAACTAATCAGTTGCTGGTTTTGTCATTTTGGATTGTAGGCTTCATACTGTACAGCTTTCAGTGAGTAATTAATTTAATTCCAGTTGTGTTCTCAGTGATTTATACATAATTGATACTTTTTCATCAGTGGGCATTTTTTTGGTGATGATTTTACAGGTTGAACCTTTTTCATCAGGAATTATGTGGATTGGCAACTCCCATGATTTGGCACATTTTTAATCTGCCAGATAAACTTTAATTCTTAATTCTATTGTTGGGCAACTCCCAGGTTCTGGCACACTTTTTGAATCTGTTTATGCTGATGATACAATCCTGTTATCTTCATATATTTGGCTGTACAGTATTTAGTCCTTTGTGATGCATCCAAGTTTATTTCTCCCCAAAAGGAAGGATTTCAAACATGAATACTATTACCATTAGCATCTGTGTTCACGAAATGCTTAACGCTAAAAAAAAAAAAAAATAACATCATTGACAGACATGGAATGTACATTTGGCATATGGCAGCCTCTCATATTTTACATTTTAATTTCATATTTCATATGATGGTGTTTCTCCTAGAATGGGAAGAAAGATGTTGGCCAAATTAATGAATTGATAAATGAATCTGTTATATATTCAGTAAACTTTTAATTCCTCTAATTCTTTATCAGTAATTGAGTGGAATGTCTCAAGTAAATAACTTTTCTATGATTAGAATGGGGGAATATTTCCCATTTTCTCAACATTTGAATATTTTTTTTTATACTTTTCTAAAGTGGTTTTCTGTTAATTCAATATACAGGGTGTTTCGAAATTACAGCCCTCCCCCTCTACAGCATAAACTAAAATTGATATGGACAAAAACAAAAGTAATTCAGAACAGGTATTTATTTAAGTTTTCCTCTCAGTATTTAATATTTTGTGTGGCCTTCATCTGCCTGTACCACAGCCTGCATTCTTGAGGGGTATGATGTCTTTTGACTCCTGAGAAAGGACTTCAGGCCTTCCAAGATTCTCACACTTTTTGCAATGACAGTCATAAGATTTTTGTTCCAGTTTCTTTTAACAAAGGATTCATCTCTTTTAATGTATTTAGCTATCCAGGAACGTGAAATGAAGGATGCGCCATCATGCCTGGCCTCTCTGAAGGTTATAGCCCGGATTCGGTCAATCCATCCGATTTCCTGCAAGTCGTTAGCCATGGCTGTATCTAACTCCATCACTCAGTCTGAAAATACAATGTAAAATGAAAAATAGCTTAATAGAAACTTAAAATAATGTACTTGGAGATAGGCTATAGCAGAAAACTTCATAAATTTCCATTTGTTCTGTGGAGGGGGGGGCCTCTAATTTCGAAACACCCGGTATTTCTTTTTCTTAATTTATGATAATTTGGTTATTAAATGAATAACATTTCATACAAAATTTATTAATTAACTGTTAAAAGATAACTGTTTTCTCAGTAACAGTGCATTTGCTGCCATATTATACTTGATGAAAACCGTTCATGAAAGATCTATTTATAATACATGCAAAACAAATGACCAATTGTAATGATATAAAGAAAGAAAGAAAACAACTATGAGAAAACTTGACCATATTTTGAAATGTCCACTGTGGCAGAGTTCTTTATATTTGATGGACAACAATGCACAAGTATTTACAGATAAAATGCAGCTAACAAAATTATCTTAAGTGACCACTTTTATGGTGAGATTTGTAATGACATTCATGTTTCACTGAAGAGTTTTAGCCAACATCAAGCATTTCCCTTTATATACACGGCAAAATTCATGTATGGTTATACAGTTATTATGAAGCAAAAGCAATGAGCTAAGACTAAACAGTAAGTCACCAAGATTTTTTCAAGAAGAGGCAGCCATCAGAGTGGCAAAATTAAAATTGTAGATGGTAGACCGTGCACTAGAAAAGTGGTGGAAGCTCTGATGTAATGAAGGTTTCAGCAATACTGGGAAGATGCTTATCAAGCAGGTGAAAAAACATTGTTTGGAGGCATTAATGGTAGTGCTATGTCATGTTTTAAGCTTGGTTTTACCTTTGAGAACACAGCAGTATGTATGTGGAATAAGTACAGTATATGGATCATAAGGGGACCCCTTAGGTGTCTTCAGGTCAGTTTCTGTAGTCTGGCAATGGTGAAGCCCCAAGTTTGCCAGATTAAAAGCAGTCCAACTTTTATTGGTTTAGTATTAATGCTAGCAAGCTAAATAGCCGTTAATTATAATTCTGAAAGGAGTTCTTTTTCATGCTGACCACTTTTTTCTATTGTTTACTGTACTCCATCAAAGAGTAAGTACACTGCATACCTGATAATTTTCTCTGATTTACTTTCTTGGTACCAACAAAGAGCTACGTTATATATAGGAGGACTACTTTTAATGGATTTTCTTGTTGTGAATTAGTGCAACAATTGCAGTACTTCAATTGATGTCCATTACTGTTACCCATTGTATGTATGCATTGTCATAGACTGAGTGGGATGTATTTTTCCATAAATTAATTGCTTTTCTTAAAAAGTGATTTTATTACTCTACTTCTGTTATTTTCTATTTACAAATAACTGTTATTGCACTTTATGAATTTTGTGCTTTGCTAAGTGCTGTTATTTTGCGTATTTTTTGTTTATTAATTGCGACTTTTTCTGTGCCTCAGCTTGCTTATCAAAGTCACCCAGGTAAGCCTTGCCACACATTTATGCATTCTCTCAGGAGAGACAATAATCTTTGCAGCAGGTGTTGCTACCAGGTGTTTGCCTGTCTCACATGTGAAAAATGCCATTAGAGTTGTTATCTGAACAGTAACTCAGCTACAAGAAGAGGCTGTCAAAGTTTAGATGATCAAGGAGCGCTGTGGCAGATGTGTCTGCTTCAAATTTGTTATATAAACTTGCAGTTGAAATGGTGTGTACTGTATATCCAAATCACTTTTTAAAGCAATAGCAGAAGGAGCTTAGGCTCTATGAACTAGACCTCTTGCTTACACCCTTTCCCCTTTTGAAGCATTATATTTTACAATGAGGATAAGCTTGCTGACCTAGTAAGATAGGATGTTGTAGGAGACTTGTTTCCTGGAACAACCCATGGAAAGAATTACAGTATGCTAAAGTTGTGTTGCATTGTTCTTACAAGAAACAGATGATTTTTAATGCTAATGATGACAGATGACTGGAAATGAAGAGAAAAGGGACAGTAGAATGGTCCTGGCTGCCCATTGCTTAGGTCTTTGTTATGAAGTTGGCAGCAGATGACAGTCCAGTCGAAGTCCAGCCTCTGGAATATGTTACTCTGTTAGGGCTTACCAAAACAGAAACTGTGGTCGATGACCCAAAATAGGAATATAGAAGGTTTACAAAAAAAACTCAATTTCTTAAAACCAATTTATTATCTAACTAATCCCCAATCTAATCTTACAAAGACAGATGAAGTTTTGGCCCCTTCACAGCACTAGACAACCAAAAAAAGGCAACAGTGCACACACACATATGTATGTGTATATATATATATATATATATATATATATATATATATATATATATATATATATATATATATATATATATATATATATATATATATATATATATATATATATATTTATATATATATATATATATATACACATGCGAGATACAAGCAACAAAATTTTACCAATGAAAACTACCACTTCCATCCCACTCAAGCACACATCAACTACCTTAAACTACATAATCAAACTACAAAAAATTGATATATATGTACAGTAATATCTTGCCCTTTACAACACTAGGGATATCAACTTAGCAAAATAAATCAACACAAACAAAACAAATTATATACAAATTATATATATATATATATATATATATATATATATATATATATATATATGTATATATACATACCTTAGGGGGACTTCAACTTAGCACAATAAAACCACATTTATTCCAAAATCCTGGGGTCCAAAATTATCACACTAATCAGGAAAAGTACCTGTAAAACCCCAGCTGCCAGTTAACTAAATCATTAGTTTGTCCCTGATTCACTGTTTTTGCATAAACTTGTCCATACAGAAAGTTCATTCAGGGCCAAAGATAGGACACTGTACAGCTTAAAATAGGATCTCCAAGGTCTCAACAACTGTAGTCTCTAGAGATGGTACTTTTCAGCATCTCTCAATTCATGACAAAAGTCTTCCTGTAGGCTATATAAAACAAAACATATGTGACACATGCACACCAGACTACCCCTTTACAGCTGTACTAACTTCACTTTCCTTCAGTGTCCTTAATATAGTTTAGTTGCTTCTTGTAATCACAAACCAACACACAGAAAGCTTCCAAACCCCACAACACCAACAGTCCTCACGAGTCCACAGACCAGAGGGCAGACTTCAGAAGGGCAAACCTCAAAAGGCAAACTTTGGAGGGGGGAAAAGTTGGTCTGCTGACCTACCACTCATTCCCCCCCTGAAAAGACAAGAGCAGAAAAAAACTTTTACATCACAAAACTTATCACAGCTGTCACAAAAAAATCATGTAAACAAATAAAAAAAACTAAGCATAAAAAAAAATACTATTTCTAAAATACAAACCATTGTTTTTACCGAAACCTACCACAACTCTTCTGGAAAGTGTGCAAAGCTTACTCACTTGTATTAAAATTCAGATTCTGGGAAAAGACCTATCTTCAGTGGAGGTCCAGCAGAGAAGCATTGCAAAGGCTCACTCAGAAGTTGCAGTAGACTCTTTCACACCAGGGTAAGACCTTGTTTGGGAGGTGTAGGCAACTGTTAATAAACTTAAAATCAAGGATAAGCCTTGTCATCTCCACTGAAGAACCCATGTCTATTCCATGAACCTCAGAGGCATGAGAGAAGGTTGCCTTATAGCCCCTAATGGGAAAGCAAGTGGAGTAACACCTTGTTAGCAATACCAGTCACATAAAGGACTTTGTTTAGCTTGAGAGAGAATGGTAGCTGAAGCTCTGAAACCTGATCTAGCTTCCCCTTCAAAAGTCCTCTGCCCTGAAGGCTTTGTTGGATAGTCTCTAGGTTTGAATTGGCAGCATTTCAGTTCTCAAAGAATCTGAAGTTTCCTCCAGGATTGGAGAGTCATTGGCATGCCCACAAATATGGAGAGAAGAATGGAGAACCATTCCTGCTCCAGGAAGAATAAGGCAGTCAGAGCTATTTGTCATATTTTTGGAGACCCTCATATTATGCAAGTCATGTTTGGTTAGTCCAAACGGATGGAAAGTGTAACCATCCACATTGTCCTAAGTGCTTTGATTTTCCACTGTTACCAAAGACCCTTGTTGGTCTCTAGGGGCAGTGACTGAGTAAAATTTGTTTCCCCCTTCTGGGACTACTGTATGTGCAAGGATGTTGTGCCTCCCTAAGACAAACTTTGGTACAATCTCAGGACTATCCACAGAAAAGGTTTAATACATATAAAACAAAGAGAGTAAAGAGAACTCCTTTCACATTCAACTCCTAAAGATTATATTAGGAGTTATTAGCAACTAGTATTCAGTTATTAGTAACTAACACTTGATATAGTATAAGGTAAAATTACATAATAGTAGTCTTGTCTTCATACTAAATCTGGTTAAAACCTCAAGTAACAAACTCCATGGTCCTACACACTAAATGTACATAAAAACACAGTTTACTTTTTGTTGTAGGTATTGCCTTTGCAACAGCTCCTTAATCTTCCTGTCTGAGCTTTACACAGTCTTAGAAATATCTTACTGCACAAATGACAGTATTGATTATTAAAATATCTTTAGCAAGATGAAAATTACAGTATGGGTAATATCATTTATGAGAGAGAGAGAAAGAGAGAAAGGAAAAGTTGTATAAGTTGAGTAAATATTTGCTTTAAATGCCACAGCAATTTTGCTGTATTTTTTATGAGTAATTTATGCTCTGAGGGTCTGGCCTTCAGAGTAATGAAAGATATTGTAATATAGCATACACATGAAGAACAACATGTCCCATAGGACAGATTAATTTTATATATGATGGTAAGGTAATGGTGCAATCACTCATACAAGTCAATGTAGGGTCTCTATCTGCCAATGCATCACTTATAAAAAGATAAAAATTTGACACTTTGTAGAAGAAATGTATGTATTTTAATGATAAAATAACTATATTTATGTGTATTTTATACATTTTTGGTCTAATACACTTTTTTTGCATTTCTGGCCATCCCAAAACTAAAATATTTTTCACTTTAATTAAAGAAGACAAAGGAGTAGAGCTACACACTTAAATCCTGTGAATTTAGAGACAAACTTTTTTATATCCGCAACATACTTTTGCAGTTAGTGCCGTTTCTTTCCTCTACACTTGGTAACTTCTTTAACTTTGTAAAAAGTAGCAAAAAAAGTGTGAGTGGAGGGACTGCTCTAGTCACCAGAGCTCATATCATTTGTCAGTGGCACATGAGACAAGTCAGACTAATGGTCTAGTCACCAAAGTGAATGAAGATATGGCATTTGTAAAATTGTTTTTATTATGAAATATAAAAGATTGTTTATATAAGATTATCATATTATTAAGCTACTTTTAATATAGGTGCATGCACTTTTTATTTTGTACATTAACAGCTGACTTTTGTCATGAAATTGTATTGCATATATACCTAAACTGTCAGTATGCATTTGTTTTCCAGAGTGTATCTATTATATCACACTTGGAGCCAAATTATATGGGGTGCTGTGATTGGTGTAATGCTGGGTGTCAGTTGGTTCTCATTCACACACTTGGTATTATCACCATTTTTCCCTACTGTGGCATCATGGTCAGTACCTTGATATTTTTATTGATAATTAGTAATTACCTGTATTTGTTGGATTTCATTGTTAATGACTTGAAGGCATAATTTTAAGGTTTTTTTTATGGAGAGTCAGTTACCACCAACCAGATTTTAAAATTTTTTATGAATGACTAGGAGGGTGCTAGTAGGGATTTTGTTGGGAATGAATAGCATATCCAGTGTTTCAGTAGAATTTTTTTTTTTATCCATGTAGACAGGAGTGATTCAAATGTACTTCATGTAATTAATAACACTGAATTACTGAGAGATGAAAAGGTTGAATCACACTATAGTCAAACTGAAATGAAGAATTTGGTAGGGGAGTGGTTAGAAATATTGGTAAAATATTCATCATCATCATCCTAAATGGTTTTACCTTAGGTTTTTCCTTTATGGGGTTATACATATGTAATAAATTCTGCACTCTTCTCTGTTTTTTGCTCATTCTGTCCGAACTTAAGCCAAGTCTAAGTCTTCAGCTATTCTCCTTCTCCATGATTTCCTTGGTCTTCATACAGGTCTTCATCCTGTTATGTGCATACCTGCTGCTTTTCTGACCAACTGTAAGTTGATAATAGATCATCACTGACATTTTTATATCCGATTCGATTTTATGGGTTTAGAAATGCAATTAGATCTCTCCATTCCCTTGTTTCTTATGTACATTATTCTTGAATTATCATGGGCCCTCTTATTAGCCTTTGTCCTGCTACTTTCATACCTACTGCTTTTCTGACTAACTTCTTTTATCCCCTTCTCATTACATGCCAAAACCATCTCAGTCTTTTCTCAGCTCTTCTTGTCTCATATCTTCCTTTATCATGTTTCATATACTTTGGTCAGCTATTCATTGACTGGTTCTGCAGCTGAATTTATTATGAATCATGTTGGCATTATCCTCATTCAATAGTTAGCAAATGAAGAAAGAGCAGTTTGACGTAGTGTGATGGAGGATGACTGGAAGCCAAGGAATTAGCAGTATTAAAGGTTGAATTAGTATAGGCAAAAGATATCCAAGACGTACTTGAGTAGTTATTGATAAAGAGGTGGTAAGGAGTAGGTGGAAGATAAGTACTATTAGGAACACCACTGAATAAGAGAGGAGCTGATATGTCATCAGCTGTGTTAGCAGATATGAAGGATGTGCGAACAAAATTGGATAAAACAAGGCAGATTTCTCCCTTGGCTAAGTTGTTTCAAGGTTACCTAATAATTATGACTGCCAGTCTTATCAGACTATTTTCACCAGTCTTTAGATATCCTTTATCACACTTGGAGAAAGGCTATTTGTCAATAGTGGCTGTATATTTAAGAAGTCTTGGGAGGGGCACAATCTGTACATGATATTATTTATTGTTATATACATTGTTTTAACCAGACCACTTAGATCATTCTGTATTTTTATTTGGTTAGTGCAAAACTTTTTTCCTTGAGTAAGAAGTGAAAATTAGAGCAATGCATGCTTAAGAAGTCAGGCATGTTAGAAGAGACCAAAGGAATGGATGAAAAGGTACAAGGAAAAAATGCAGCAAATTGAAGGCATGCTGCATGGAACCTTTAACATCATGTGGAGTGTGCTGCTGAAGGTACAGTATTCCTGCATTGGGAAAGGAGGAGAATTGTAATTAGAAAATTTAACTCATTAAGCGTTACAGTGTGCTGTGTTTGTGACACACTATAGACTACAATAGTTTTTGTGCAGCATCCTTTGGTCCCAGTTGTGTTGTTTTTTGCCTTTATTTATTTCCACTGGTCTCTTCTCATAGCTGATTAACTTCTAACACTTGCAATTCTCATTAAAAAATAAACCCTTTGGTTAAGGCCCTGGAGAGTCTTAAGTAGTGTAACTCACTGGTCATATTGAACTCCATTATATGAGCAATTATTAGAGATATCAAGGGTGACAAGATCTCCAGAGTACTCCATAAAGGACAAGCATCTACTCAAGACAAGAAAAAGGTCTTCATCTCTAGAAAGAGTTGAGTTGGACTTGTGGTGTCTTTAGGAAATACTGGTTAAATAAAGTTTTAAATAGATTACTGTACACACAGTATCAGCTGAAGTAGTATGATGGTAGTTTCAAAAATTTAAGATTAGAGCAGTCAGGTTTTAAGATTAACTGAATTACTGCAAGAGTTTTTAATAAGAGGGTGGGGATAAGCAGGAATTTGCAGTGAGATGGAAAGGCATTAGCATCAGGGCAAGTTCATCCATAGAGCCCGTAGTGAATATTGCCACAGCATTATTTGGACAATGAACTTTGTTGGATTTACAGCTTAAGGAAAAATAAATCCAGCAGACTATGGGAGTAGATAACATATGCAAGGCAAATAAGGGTTAGATTAGGAGGATCAAAAGTTTTGTAGTCACAAAAAAAAAAAAAGTTCAGTCAGGAAATAGGAGCCAGTGAGTGGCCTTTTCCTTAAGAGCTATCTAGAACATGATTTTTTATGAAACAAAATTTTTAATAATTCAAACCCATCACTCATTTGTAGCCCATGTTCATTGTTTTCAAATGTCCAGACACTGCAGACATTTGGTTAACAAACAGAATGAGAGTGTTAATAGTGCTGTGCATACACATCTGAATTCACAGGTACACAGCAGTCACCTGCCTCAGTTTTTGCATAGTCTGGATGGCGGCTGTGGAAAATCAGCGGGCCTGGTAGGAGGGCCTTTTTGTATGAGTGATTGATTTATAAGAAAAACAAGTTCATTTTATAAAGATGTTAGACTTGTTCTAACACAACCTATTGCTTGTAATTGGCCAGAATTGCACTCAGAGAGGAAGTGGTCAAGGTGCTGAATGCTCGAGAGTAGATGCTTGTAACCTGCAGAATCTATGGAGGGCTTGGATAGTTAAAGAACCCAAGACTCCAAGGCTCTGGCAAGCACATGGTTTAGTATGAGTATGGAAGAACCCCTGAAAGAAAAATAGGTGCTGTTGATTGCCCTAGAAAAAGAAATACATCACATATGATATTGCTCCTTCCTCCCCTTGGATGGAGGGAACCCATCCTGGAATTAATTTAGTACCTTTCATAGTGCGACTTTGTACTTGGTTCGCCCTTTGGATTTTTCCAGTCAAGTAAAAAGTAAAAAAAAAAATGGAAATAACATTAAAGCCATTTGAGGTAGTAAAAACAAAAGAAAAACTAGTAGACCAGTTTTGATTCCATGATTGGATACAAGAACTAGTTAAGGTTCCTAATACTAGAAACTGAATTGACATTCAACAACTGAAATACCTTTTAGACCAAAACAAAACATGCTTGGTTGTAGCAGCTACCAAAAATCAAATTGAGATTTATCTGGCAGTACAATTTATGGATACATAACTCAAAAGTTCCAGTTACAAAACTTGACATAATGAAGTGTGCAGGGAACAACTGTATTACCTAATAATGAAGATGAACCATTTAGGAAAATATATTAGACTTGCAGAAAGAGATACAATAATGTGCAAGACTGAAAAATCTATAATGTTCCAAGCTGGTGACATTATTAAACCGCTTTAAAAGTAGCTAAAGTAAAATTTAAAGGACAAGATTTTACATTGAAAATTTAAATTCTGGGCCAAAATAGAGATGCTAGACTACATTTACCAGAATCCTCACAATACAAAATTAAATTCTAGGCCAAAATAGACACGCTAGACCGCGTTTACCAGAACCCTTACAATACAAAAATTGCAGTAAATATGGACACATCAAAAGAATGCCATAGCAGTTCCAGATGTGCTTACTATGGATCAAATGATTAATAAAGTCAACGCCCACCTATTTGCATTTCTGGATTCGCAGCCCCACCTGTTCACGGATTTTTCTGTGGAACATATATCCACATTTTTCGCGGAAAATTCGCCTGTTTGTGGATTTTTTCATAGAGCAATTACTGTATTTCCATATTTTCATGACTAAATGTTTTAGGATGATACTTTAAGGTATATTTTGTGTCTGAACTATTAAGATTAGGCAGTTATAAGTGTTTTAGAGGGGCTGTTTGATGTTTGAACTATTAAAACAGGCAGTAATAAGCAATTTTAGAGGGAGTTTCAGCATTAAAGGTTTTTCGGTATTTGCTGGTGGGTGTGGTACGTATCCCCTGCGAATACCAGGGAATGACTACTACACAGTGTCAAACATGGGACATGCTGAATATATCATCATCAATGATGTAGTAAAAAGACACATGGGCCTCATCAGTAGGTTTCCAGCTCAGAACAAAACCACAGTAGTTATGTTGTATAAATATGTAAAGTGGAAGAAACTGAAAAGATTGACTTTAAGATTAGAAGTCATCATATAGTCAAAAGTAAACAGCAAAGTTCTTACACTGAATCTTGGACACACCTAAACCAGAAAAATCATGTAGCCCATAAAAAAGCTTAATGCAAAAATGCATTAAGTTTGATAAAGAAATTATTTCACTCCAGTTAGGGAGCTGACAAGCCAACCTTGACATTGCTCTACAAGCCACTGTGGTTAGTTTGGGTAAAAGTCCAAAGTTGAGTCACAGATTCCTGAAGTCATGTTGTCACAGCACCATATTTCTTCATTTTTACTGATGCATCTTCAAAAACCGAATCCGTGTGTTATGGCTCTGGAGCTTTATCGTAGTTACTTGCATCTAGGTACAGCAGTTGCAGTTGCAGTTCCAGGCTTCTGCTCTAGGTTCTCCCATCTGGCAACTGCTGGTACTGCTGTCCTTTGGCTAGACATAAGTTTTGCTGCAATGTCATGTTCTTGTGGTCAGTGAAGATTTATTCCTGTTAAAATTGAATTAATTATCATCTGCAATGGAACCACAATGAGGAATTTTATTCAGCTGTTGATAGTACTGCAGACACGTGAAAAGTGACCAAGGCAACTGCTGTGTACCTGTGCGTCTAGTTGGCACTACTCTTCTTCTGTCTGTAAGACAAATAACTGCAGTGTTTGGGACATCTGAAAACCATGACTGAGGGCTTTGTACAATGATGTATTTTGTAGGTAAACAAATTTAATACAGTATTTATCTTTTTTTAAGTAGTTATAGAAATGTGCTACAAAATCCAGTTTTCAGTTTTTCCACATATGCTTATTGCTTGTAAGTACAGAAAGCTGTAGTAAGGATGTTTACATCAAGACTCATTTTCTTGGTGTTGGTAAGAAATTATCACTCCAGTTGTTTGCTGAAAGATGGAGCATGTTCATCAAATACAGTATATTGGTTTGCATTCTTGCATGATGTAAGACCTCATTGATGACTTGCATCATTGAGGTCCACTTAACAGAAATTATGTTGCAGAAAGGTATTGTCTTTAATAACCCTCTTGTTTAATTTTTCAGATGGAATGAGATCATGAGTTTTGAAAAATTAAAGTTTTTTCAGGTATCCTTAGATTCCATAATCAATAGCTTGGTGGTACAGTACATAAAAACACAAATTGTTTTGAAGATTAATATTACAAACTCAGTGAAAAATACTGAATATGAGAAAAGTCATCTACAAAATTTTCTATTTTACATCATCCTCTCATTACAGGAGAATATCAGAACGACTGATGATTCGAGACACATCGCTCATTCCCAACATCATGTGGTTTGAGTACACACATGCACGCACAGAAAACAGAGCCAGAAGTCGGAAACTAACTTCAATGAAGAGCCAGTAACAATTTGCAGTATTCTTATTAAGAAATTCTTGGTGTTGTGTAATTTTTGGAAAACTATGTAAAGACGATTCTCTGATTTTGATATTTGTAAACTCAATAAAACTCACAAAAAGTAGTTGCTGGTCATTTATTTTTTCTATGAACTATTTGGATCTATTGTAACTGTTGAACTGTACTAAATCTTTGCGTATATAATTATTTTAGGAAGTACTAAGGTAAATAAAACAGTAGAAGAAGGAGAAGCGAGTATAACAGCAATAATATACAAAATAAAAAGTAGATCCACTACAGAGTTAAAATACATGTAGAGAATAAGATTTATGGAGCTTGCTATGAAAGTATTTGGGATGGTACTTCAGAAAAGGCTGAGGAAACTTAAAATCAACCATCACTTTGGCTCCATACCACAGCCAACAGGAAGCACGCTTTATGATGATGCAGTTACAAGAAAACTACCATGCATAAAGGAAGTGGTTACTCCTTATATTTTTTTATCCTGAAGAGTTAGTATGGAAAAGAGCAGCAATGGCTTGGATGAAGTGGGAAGAGATAGACACTCATAATGCACACATAGGACTTGAATTCTTACATGCGGCAGCAACATGAACACTCTCAGAGGAGTTGGGGAGATTTTGAACGTGTAGCAATAGAATGTTAAGTTGTTCCTACATGAATACAAACCCTCGGTCTTTACATATGGATAACTTCGGCGAAGCTGGAAAGTCCAGCCGTTAAACTTTTGCAAGGCAGTTATGGTAACAGTTACTTAAGGTAAGGGCAGGAGTACCGCCCACCCAACCGGTATGCATTCAATCTCTTCAGTTTACTTTTGGCTGCACTCTTGGCAAAACGTGCTTTTCTTCTCTGCCCTGCCATTCAGCCTTTTTCCTCTTGTTGTAGATTTTACGTTTGTAATTTGAAATATTGATTTGGATAAATTGAAACATGTGTATTTTGATATATTAAGGGATTTCAGTATGTTTTAATTATATGTCTTCATTGTTATATATACTTACTCATATTATGTAGGGGGCATAGGTGTGGAGTTTTTCTCCCTTTATAGCATTGTTGTTGATTCTCAAACAATTTCTTTAGGTGTATATTTAATTATTTTCTTTTTTTAGACAATGTTTTGATTCAAACTACACAATTTCTGGGAACGTGGTAATGTTTTAGTCTTTCAGATGTTGTATAGATTGAGACGATCGAGATGTTACAGGTTTGTGTTGCAGCTGAGGGTTTCTTGCAAGGATTTGTCTTACTTAACATAGCAAGTTTTCCACCACTCCCTCAACACGAATGTTAATGTTGCAAGTTCTATGGTTGCGTTGGTCCTGACTACATGCTCAGGACCATTCAGAATTTACCGTCTTGTCTCTTTCCTGTCTTGGGGGCAGTTGTGTGAGTTGTAATGGCTCACTCCCTTCCCTTAGATACAGATACATTTCTTTCCATTCTCTTAGGGTGGAAGGTTTCTTCCCTTCATGAAAGGGACGGCGTACTATTTGTTTCTTTTCAGGCCCTACAGTTCAGAAATTGTTTTGCATCTGGACTTCCCCTGTCTTCTTGTGCGACAGTTGTCAGCCCTGCTGCTCCCCTGGAAGTCGGACGGCAGCGTGTTCTCCTCAGATCATGGGAAGCCTCTATTTCTCTTCGCTCTCCCAGTGTTACCACTTCACGTATTGTTATACCTCATCAAAGACGTTAGTTCTGTGATGGAAGTTTGGAACTAAGCCAGATCTGACAGCAGTGTGTTCCTTTCAGAGCCTGGAGCCTCATCTATGTGGTGACTTCTACAGGTTATTCCCCTCCTGGGTCGGTGGGGCAACACCATTTTGTTCTTCTTTTCCAGGCTCAGATGCGCAGTTTACGTCATCATTCAGGGCTACCAATCTTAGACTGACTGCTTCTCCAGTGTAGCCATCATCTGCTTCTGTGGCTTCTCGTCTCCCTTCTGATGTTTTGTCATCCCATGCCCTTCACTTCGGTTGCCCTTTTGTCATATATATGAAATAAACTTATATTATCACACAATTTTATTACATATATGATTAAACCCGCTCTTACACTAGTAATTTCTGCTTTGGTAAGACTCGTCTGCTCCTGTGATGTCAGGGATGGGATTGTGACGTCTTGGCTAGTTCTTATGATGTCATCAACCTATTCCTCCAACACGTAGTTTCAATTGATCGACTCAGCCATTCAAGAGAAGTACAACCTGTCTTCCACTATCTCAGACGTTGGGGGTTTTTAGGAATTCTTCGCTATTTCTTCACACGTAAGCGTACTGTGGTGAGGCCCGCCAGTTGCAGTAGAAGTCCAACGGCCAACGTTTGAGGCTGATGCACGTCCATTTGCCCTCGTCCATGGTTGTGACTCTATCAAGTCCACACAAGGATGTGACCCTTAACACATCTGCGGACATAACTCTTCACGATTCCAAGGACGTGACTTGTCAAGAGCGGGGAATGATAGGATCCCTTTGTGTGAGAAGAGGTCTTTTGTTTCCAATCAGGACCTCTCTCTCTCTCTTCCTTTTCCTTATGGTGTTTTCCTTCACCACAGGAAATGGAGGATTTGAAGAATAAGATTTTCTTTCTTCTTATGAAGTGGTTATTAATCCCATTTGTGAGTTCAGTAATATTCATACATTAATTCTAAAGATTAAGTCTCCACCTGTGATCGCCCCTACTGCTGTTGAAGCTCTTCTAAGCTCAAGAAACGATTCGAGAACACCTCTGGGTTTTCTTGGCTAAGGACAGATGAGGAAATATCTCCTGTTCCTCAAGAACTTAGTGGGATTAGGTTTGGTGGCTTACTTAGCCCAGCCTAAGTAGTTGAGTTCTTAGCTTAGCCTACCTAGTTCGAACCCGTCTTTATCAAACCTGCTCTTCAATATCCCGGAGCATGTTCTTCAGGTTCATGACTTCTACATGAAGATTATTTTCCCACTCTTCAAGAGTTTGGGATTGGGTTAGGTTAGGTTGGGTACAATTCCCATCTTAGCCTACCCTTATCTATCCTAATCTAACCAGACTGGTTTGTGACTATATCCTAGTTCTTCTTGTGCTTTCAAGCATTAAGATGAGTCTTTAAGCTTTACGTAATGTTGCTCAGAACAGCTTCTTTAAGCTTTACGTAACGTTGCTCAGGAACGGCACCATGGTGGCTCCCTAATACTGAAGAACTTTTATATTCATGAATGAAATTCTGAACAATGGTTCTTAGCAATGCTAAACCACTTTCACTTCCAGTATCGATGAGATCTTACTGATGAGGACAGTGGAATTGATTGAGACACTGATCTCTTTCTTTTCTAGTTGCTTCCCTCTCTACCGAGATAGGTAAGAAGATAAGACCTATCAGATGTTGGGCCCATAGAATACACGTGACTGAAGTATTCCAACCAATGTAACATTTTGTTTTGTACACAAATGTACCTTTCAGTTGCATACCCTTCCTCTCTCTAGCTGAAGGGGAAAGGAATGATATCAGACATGTGTGACAGATACCTTAGTTTCTTGTCTGAACAGATATATCTATCGATTGATCTGGAGACTAAAGTTCTAAACTTTATTTTCAGTCAAGCAAGGGTGTCTGGAGACCCTTTCCTTGGTCTTCGTGCCGTTACATTACTCCTGTGAGGAGTGGGAAATGTAGGCAGTAATTGCTGCTTACAATCCTCTGTTTGATACCAACGACACCATGATACGAACATGGTACCCAAAGATCCTAGTGTCTTTCCATGTCAGGTCTGTACTTGAACAGACAGAAGTACTTTGGTATGACGGCCAACAAGGGATCATAAGCAAGATGGATGAAATGTCAGCACTTTTCTATGAAATTAAGGGATAGGAAGGTTGATCTTGACTTCCAGTTCTCACTCAACCTCGAAAGAAGATTGATCATACTCTTTCTTCTCTCGATTACCTGTTGTTGGCTCTGTTCTATTCGAAGGTGACCAGTTAGATTGATAATTTTCCTTCGATGGTCCTCTGGCACCAAAGACAGTATGACTTCTGTGTTAACCCCATAATCTAGTCTTTCAAACCCAAAGCTAACAACTACTTCTTAGCTTTGAGCTGCTCGAAAAACGATGGCAAAGGGATCCTTTCTCTAGCTGGGGAACTGATCAACCAAGCATACCATGAAACTTCCTACTGGACATCAGTACATTTCAAGTAAGATCTCTAGAAGGCAAAGTCATCCGTAAATCTGTCACATTCAGAAAGGGCACCCCTTACCACCCCCCATTCTTTTACCTGGGCCAAAAGGTAAACTGAAGAGATTGAATGCATACCAGCTGGGTGGGTGGTACTACCGCCCCTACCTTGGGTAATTGTTACCATAACCACCTTGTAAAAGTTTAATGGCCAGGACTTTCCAGCTTTGACAAAAGTTCCATATGTAAAGACCCAAGGTTTGTATGTTAGGAAAAATAAATATTAATTAAAAATTTGTCATATTTGTAGTCAGAATTCTTCTTCTTCGTTTAACGTGCTTTTCCCCATTTTTATATTGACAAATTCATAGTGAGGAAGTGGCAGAGAGATGTAGTGTCTATTGGTTTGAAAACAGACTAAAATTCCAAAAATTGGGGTGTTTGGACATGTGATGAGGAGGAATGAGGAAAATCTAGTTAGAAATGCTGTAGATATGGAAGAAGCAAGATGAAAGCCTAAAGGAAGGCTCAGAGAATCATGGAAAAGGCCATGGATGAAGACATAGAGTAATTTTGAATCCTATCAGACAGGAGAGAGGAGAACAGTCATTTTATGTCTAACCCCAAAAAGAGAAAATGTTAATGAAGATGATTCGAAAAAAATGGGTAAGTGTACCTGATATTTTCATCTCAATCATACTAATGCAATTTGTCTGCTCAGCAACCAGACCTTCACCAAAATTGTAGGTTACCATCATCCCCTCTGAAGAGGTGATCATTCCTCTTTTCAAAGTGGTCTGTTTTGATTTACACATCACTGAGCTCAAGAGGAATCTCTTCCCCTCTCAGATACCGTTTTAATATCTATCAGGCTACTAATTCCCACATAATGAAGGGAAATTGGAGGGTTCATTAATCTATCTTTCCTTCTAGTGTAAACTTTATGTTGGAAAAATCTTTTCATTTAAATTCTCCTTGACGAACTCTGTCATTTTCCACCACATTCTTCCCTTGTTTGCATTAAACCTTGATAAATATGGACATTAAGTTTCCTGTCCAATTATCGTCTGCATTAAAAAAAAATAGGCTGGTAACAGAAAATTCCAATAAAATATACAAATGAGTTATGGATATCGAAATGTTTGTTGGACAACAAATGACAGAATGTAGTACTGTACGGTAGTGTATTGAAGAGAAAAGTTCAGTATCAGTAAGAACATAGGTGATTGCTACCAAGGTCCTGTCTTTGTTTACACCTTTGAAACTGGTGATTGTGAATATAAGAATGTGAAAATCATGATCATCTAGTTTACTTATTAATATATATATATATATATATATATATATATATATATATATATATATATATATATATATATATACACATGTTACCTGAAGATACACCACAAGAAAAAAATGATGCACCAGGTATAAATCCTGATGGTTTTATCTTTAAAGCATCCAATGAGCAGAAGTAGAAATTTATAGTATATAAAAGGTAAGGTAACAGCACAAACGAGTACACGAAAGGTTGAAAAATACAACATTAACACATAACAGGGGAGGAGTACTAACCTCATTTGCGACAGAGGTCCTTGCTCTGAAAACAAATTTTGTTTTTCCTGCAGGTGAGACCGTGGGGACACACCTTTGCTGTAAGACCTTAGAATTTATACATTTTATATATTTCTTTCGAATTAAATGAATTAAGTTTATACAACCCTAAGCTGATTTTCATAGTCTTGAAAAATCTTTTGTAAGACTATGAAAATCAGCTTAGAAATATATAAAATGTATAAATTCTAATGTCTTACAGCAAAGGTGTGTCCCCACGGTCCTACCTGCATGAAAAACAAAATTTATGAAACTGGATTCAATTTTGTTTCTTTCCAACATATCACTACAATAAATTTGCTTTTCAGCACCTGCCTGACTGATAGCATGATTTGTTAATGGAGCATTGAATTCTATCACAAATACAGCTGGCGCTTCTCCTCTTTCAGATGCTACTATTTTTTTCAGTCATTTATATGTTCATTCATACTGTCACCCTAACATAGATAATGTAAGCTTCTGCCACCATGTATCAGTCTTCTTAATGATGTCTTAATTAATAGCAAAACCTGTTAGGGTTTATACTATGTGTTCTATTCTTCCTTGTGGTATGCGTGTATACATAATGTTTTCTGGTGATTTCAACCACAAATGGATAACCCAAGCCTCTCCCAAATTTAAAATGTTCTCTTTCCCCTCTTGGACTATGCTGATAAAGTTTACGCTCACGCTGTCAAATTAGTCCATACAATCTGATTTTTCCTCATGAATGTCTGGATGAGCGAATTGTTCCAGGATCAGTGCTAACAAAAACAGTTGGAAATAGAGAAGTGACTCTTCTACAAAGTTCAACGAAGCTTGTTAGAAGACACATGAATATCAAGAACATGGAAAATAGCAACTGTTATTTTTCCTTGGGGTACATCTGCACACCCAAACAAACAGATGTCAGAATATTTAGAAGTAAGAATGGCTAGTTGTGGATAAAAATTAGGCCGAGACAAGGGTGATTTTTATTCCCATGACTGTTTAATATTTTTTGTAGTGATGCGAGAAGCTAGGTGCAAAGTTGTGGGATTAGAAAATGTGTTATGAGTGGAGTCTGGAATGCCTGATGTTTTCGGAATATAAAGTGCTTATTTGGAACAGCGAAGAGAAACTGTAGAAACTAATGAAAGTGCTTGTAATAAGAGAAAGTTATGAGCAAATATAAACGGGAATAAAGTAATTTATGAGGGTAAATGAAAAACCAGTAAGACGGAGCAATGAACTTTAATATGAACTGGTACAATTGTAATATGTGGTTTGTATGCGTATTTGGAGCAATAAAGGAAGCAGGTTGTATGCGAAAGATCTGGAACAGACTTAGGGTGTCTAGGGAGCTCAAGGTGGGAATGTACTTAGGAAGTTTGAGCCAGCTTTACCTTACCTTATGGAACTGAATGAGAATGTAAGAAAATGGGCCAAGCAACAGAAATGGACAGTATGTATACTGTATATCATATCAACTGTAATGGTGAGAAACATAGCAGCCTACATGGGAAAGAGATAGAAAAATTAACCCAAGGGGAAGAATTGATCGGTGTGTTTAGATGGTTAAATCACTCGGAAAGAATAGAGAACGGTATGTCGGTGAAAAGCTATATATCATAACTGTTAGAGGGAAGGAAGAGAACAAGCCCTAGAAAGATTTGGGTAGGCGGAGTGTAATAGATATTGAAAAGGAAAAGCTTTAAAGCTTTGACACTGGGGAAGCATGAGAGTGCATGTAAAATAGAGGTCAATGGCACAGTGTTTGCATGAGGTTTAACCCACAGACGATTGGCTTCCTGTGTAGGAGTATGAAAGTTTTCATGGGGTTCATCCATGATTCAGCAGTTTAGATGGGGCTGAAACCAACGTCTTGGTTTGAAAGGAATATCATATGTAAATGAGGTGGGCAGATTCGATAACGGCCAGTCCGTCTAGCCGTGAATGAATACTAAGCGACTACCGTAACGATAAAACGGGGTTATAACTCATCCATAGACGCTAGCTGTGTCGTCTGTAAAGAGGAAAAAGGGTTGTATTGAAAAGCAACTGCAATGTATAAGGAATTTGAAGCAACTAAAGCGGGAGAGCACTTGAGATCATTATTGTACGAAAGAGTCTGAATGGAAGTTTGCATGATTAAATATTTCACACATGACACCTGTGAATTTAAACTCATGGAATTACTGGCAAAGGAAAACAGGGTAATAATCATCATGATAACCTGCTTCCACCAATTGGAGAGCGCCGTGACTAAACTAGAAACTTTCACTGAATGCTTCCATGCGATCCTGACTTAAACCTCAAATGGGCAAATAAGTGTTCATTAATATCGCAAATACTTTTCATATTATATAATGAGAGTCATATTAGGTATCGTACAAAATTATTAATAGGAAATAGGCCGATTTAAATAGCATGTATGGTTTTCTTTTCCTGAAACATTTGATCAAATTGACCGAAAGAAAGGGATTCTGAAACGTTCAGCTGTCGTGGCAGACGTAAACAAGAGACTCGGCTCGTCTGTCAAAAGTCAAGCAGGAGAATGGGGCTTTTTAATTTTGATGTTAGAAGGTATGTACATCTAGTTATTAATAGTAAATTTAGCAAATTGTTCTCATTGGATATTTCAGTTTCAGTAATGTTGCGGCTTTATTTTTAATCTTGCGTCATGGGTTAACACATGTTTACTAGCTTACAGTAGTCTACAGCATCTAAGCTGGGGTTTGAACTGTGTCTATCTGAGCTTGCTGTAGTGTTGATATTTTGTATATGCAAGAGAAATTTGATAATGGCAGATATTTCTGCAAGGATGACCAATGTAGCTTGGGGCTGTGGATTAGGGTTTGTTTTTAGCCAGCGTAGATCATGGCTACCGGGTGTAGCCTACCGGCAGGCACATTTTTCTATGGTAGGCACCTGTCTAGGCAGTGCTAAAATTTCTAAGAACGGGTAAAACTTGAAACTACCGCCGCGGCCTGGTGTCTGTCAGTCGCTGACCGTAATATTTACCACCTTTTGTCCATGTTTTTGTTTATGTTTGTCTTTCGTTAAAGTTTATGGTGTTTACCATGGATGGGTTATCTAACTAGGCTAAATTTTTCCAACCTAACCCAGCATGTGGGTCATAACTTAAAATCCAAAATGAGTACAGGGGATATTCCTGGTAATTCTATATATTAGCTCCGCGCCTGTTTTTACGTTTTCAACTAGTTTTTTCTACACTTTTAGGGGTTCTGATACTGGCGGTGCATCTGTTTGTTGTCAGCCAAATGGAATGTCCCTTCGCCGTGCTTAATACTGGCCCGGGGTTTGCAGTGTTGGGTACCCATACGTTAACAAGTTATTGCACTTGCCGGACGGGATATGAACCGTTCGAAATAAACGTACCCGTGCTCTGTCTTGTGAAGATCGCGTATGGAAATCCCTTGTTGGATGGACTTCAGGGGTTAATTACAGGTTAATTACACTCGAGTGCCAAAGATTAAAGGTAAATTCATAATTAGCAACCAAAAAACTGTAGAAAACGTTAAGTTAGAAGGCATTCGCCGCCGCGGAGCTACTATATAGTTCTACCATATTCCTTACCACAGTGTTTGGAAGGACAGTTAAAACAACTAATTATTCATTTTGTCTTATTCCTGGTACTGTAGCAGAAAGGATGACTTCTTGAAGGTAAAAGAGTCATTTTATTCTGGATTTCACATATAAAAGTTTTTAGTTTTGTATGGTGATTGTCAGCAATTCTTACACACATGGCAGCAGTTGTTAAACTTAGTATACTGGGTGGTGAGAACTGCGAGCATATAAAAAAATCTGGGAACTTCTCTAAGAGTTGTGGAGTTTTTATTGGTTAAATAGTTACCTGACTGTTAGGAATATAGTATGAGAAAATATGAAAACATTGCTCAGGTGCTCATGTATAATACATATCCTTTTAGTGACCAAGACTTCCCAATCAATATTCATGAAGTTTGATACTTTCAAAACTAGAAGGGTGCAAATTTTCATGGTTTTACCAGTAAAAGTGTAACTTATTACTTGCCTCTCATATTTCCTGTAGAAAAACACCATAATTACAATCATTTGACCTGTTCTCATATTGAATTTCATGTTCCTGAGAAATTAGTATATATTATTTTTACCAATAAAACTTTCCTAATCACATATTCTTAACCTAACTGTACCTTACTGCCATGTTTTCCAAATGGATGACCTTGCCCTTAAACCCGTATAAATGGCCCTGTTATCTAGTGGAAGCCCTTAGACCCACATAAATTGTGGTTCATCATTTCACAAACTTTTTGGTAATGTTTGAGCAAATTGATTGGCCTCGGCTTTCACCTCAAAGTGAAATTATGAAACTGTCCTGACCTACAATACTAAAACATGTTTAACTGGGGCGTCACTCCAGATTCCCTGTAAGTGGCATTAAAAGATGTGCTCTTCTTACCTTACCTAAAATCACTGAAGTTAAAATCATTAGGTTGTGATTTTTTCCTCTTGCTTATACTTGAGGTGCTAAAATCACCTAGTAATGCTTTATAATATAGAACTCCAGTTGAGTTCTATTTCAAATTGAGGTTGTTGATTTAGAAAATGGTAATCATGGGTGTTCTTATAGCACTGAACTGTAATAAAACTTTGGATGCGTTTTTAAGTCTACCTGCCATTTCTGAGGCTGGAGTTGAACAGGCCCAATGATGGGCTACAAACTGCTTGGAAAGTCTCATTCTTGTGTGCATTAAGGTAAAAAGTATAGGTTTGGAGAACAACCTAGATAAGTCTGTGCATTCTGTTGGCTAGATTAAAAATCCGTTGGGAGATCAGTGCACTACTAATCTTATAAGAACTTAAGGGCAAGTCAACCTGTAACCTTCATTTATATTGAAGAACTTTTTATTGATCCCCAGATTGTTTTCATTGGACATATTCCAACCTTCTGTGACAAATTGGGTGACTACTTCAAGGAATGATCAAAATTGATTTATTGACAGTTTTGGACTTTTATATCTAAATAAACATATCCTGAAGTGTTATTGCTAAAAAGAAATTTTAGATGGGGTTAATGATAATTTTGTCGATCGTTTGTATGGCACTGTGAGCGACAAATTGTTGCAAAAGTTGTAAAGACTTTTCTAATCCTGTTTAGTTCAAAATAATTTATATGATTGCGTTACCCACTAAAATATCTCTCTAGTGATGGCATTGAGGAAAATGTGAGATCAGAGTAACTTGCTCAAGATATCCCGTTCCTCTCGAGACTTGTGAAAGTGGCTCCATAGATGTACTGTGCCAAACAATTTACAATAATGTTTTGTATTTCATGACATTATTACTGTTTTGTATTTTTTACTTTTTTTATATTTCTTGACATATTTTTATAGTAAAATGACCACGACATGTAAATCAACATGCTATATACTGTACAAATATACAGACATATGCAGATGAATAGCCCCTCAGTTGAACCTGCTGTCCGCAGGTGTCGATGGACAGCCATAGGAAAGGAAATGTGGTTTTTCTAGTGATAGTCCAGTGTAGAAAAATGCTGATGGCTTTTTTTGTAATGAATAACAGCCGTTGAAGACGTATTTTTTCTGATGATCTTCGCTCTTCTCCGCTCTCCTGTGACCATCTCGGAGCAGGAGTATAGCCCACACTCATTTATAATGGGACAGCCTTGTGCGTTTGTCTCCTGAACTTCTGGTTGTGGATTGCCAGTTTTGGTGCCAAGGGGACCATCAGTGTGCGAGCTTTGTTTTTGTCCGCTTCCATAGCTCCCATTAAGTGCCTAAGCGCCTAATAGCGCCCGAGCTTCCAGTAGTGCCTGAGCGCCCTATAGCTCCGGAGCTCCTCTTCATATAGAGCTCACAGCACCAGCTGTCGTCCATCTGGCGCCATCCTACCAGTGGCTGACGCCAGTCTCTCTTTAGCTCGGCACCTGTCTCTTCTGGGAATATACTGTTGTTCTTTTTTGAGCGCAATTTCCAGTTGAAAGCCGGGCTCTGGTTTTCAAGTGGTGGACGTTAGTCTTTGAGCATTGGGTGTCTTCTCTGCAGTATCGGACTCCCTCCTTTGAGTACCATACAAATGCTCTCAGGCAGTTTTGTATCCTTCCAGCCTGTTCCAAAATCATTACAGGTCTTAATGTTTGGACCTTCGCCTAGAGTTCCAGATGACCCGAATTGCTCCCTTTTGTGCCATCAGTTGGTGTCTCAAAGCACTGTCCTTTGCAGACAGGGACTTGGATGTACAGATTTTGAGCTTGTTGAAGAAAGCTATCACCACTACAGGGAGTTGGGAGCCTAACTGGCTTGTAAGGGAGCAAGACAAGTGTTCTTTGTCCTTTACTACCTCAGATCCTTAGATGGAATTAGTTCTCCAGGCTGAAACTCTTGTCAAGATTGTAAGTAAGGTCTTTCTTGACTGACCTCAGGAGCAGGGGCTAAGAAGATAGGAGCCTCTAAAGTGTTGCCAAGAGACATCACTTTGGCTGGTCCCTTATTCCTGTCCTATGCGATAAGGACAGTTAAGTTAGTTTTTTGAGATTTCCACTCCTTTGTTGGGATCACAAGAAGGGAGCCTTGCTTCTCTTTCTTCTACTTGGAGAAACACCCAGTCACTGTCAGCCCTGTTTTCTTCGCCTTCAGCTGTTTACCAAGAGAATCACTCCTACTTTCAGACGGCTTATATCCTCGGTCCGTTTTCCCCCTCTTTAGCAGCACCCATTCCAAGCACCTGATCAACTTCAGAGCTCTTGGCACCAGATTTCTGGCACCGAATCCCGAGCTCCTGACACCTATTCCAGAGCGCTCAACATTTTCTAGCCATAGTAGGCTCCCACCTCTGAATGCCTAGTTCCTTTTAACAGTTTGTTTCTTCACTGCAGCGAAGTTGTCAGCTCAGGTTTTTTTCAAGACTGTTTTTTTATCCCATGGCTGGACTTCGGTGTCTTTTGTGGACTTTCCAAGTTCCTGTGAGCATGTCAGGTGTTAGTTTGGCCAAGTACATTTCTGCATATGTTTTCAGTCTGTACAATGTGTCATCGAGTACACGCTGGGCATTACCCCTTAAGAAGTCAATCCTGCCCTGATGGCTATGTCTCCATGGCTGTCAAGTATCGGCAGGGTCGACAACTAGTCCACTTAGTTATCTGTGAGTCTGCACTATGTTCTTTGATGCTTGGTTGCAGAGACTAACTGAACAGTCCTATTGTCCATTCTCCGGGCTGTTTGTATGAGGTTCCTGGTTATGTAGGATCCTTCGTTTTTTCTTGTCCACGCACAGACTCCAAATACTGTACATCACAGACCCATCTTACAAGACAGTCTGCCAGTTCGGGAGTTGTTAGGCTTTGGCAAGCCTTCTATTGAGTCTTCGCCCAGCACAGGGACAAGGAATCATAGCGAGACTCTGCTGTTTTTTCCCCAAGACTGGAATTTTCAGTCAGACCTATGGTGGTAGCTCTCTGAATTTAATCTTTCAAAGGAAGTCCTTTCTCATGGGACTAGTCTTAGACTGCTTCTCACTCCTTGTTCTGGTCGAGGGAGCCCACTCAGGGATCTGGGAATTTCTGGAATATGTCCCCAGGAGAATGGAACCTTTGCACTATGCCATAAAGCTGAAAGCCTTTCACATAAGGCTTCAGTCCTTCTCAACCCTCCTCTTTCCTAGACTACGGTATTCCTTTAGACTAGACCACAGTCCTCAACGGACACCATTCTGCAAGTTGGTGCTAACTTGGACTCTACAGGCTTTGGGCTGTCCAGGTGTTTATCAGGAAGATGTTTTTTCAGAGGTGCTACTAAGACATTTGAGAGATGCAGATGGAGGGTATCGAGCTATGTCTGACTCAGTAACCCGAGTTGCTTGCTTACCCTGGGAATTTTTAACTGAGAACGATGACCTTTCCGTGACCTGGATCCATTCTCTCTCTCTCTCTCAAGAACTTACTGAATCGGGGATTGTGCTCCGGGCTCCCAGGAGCACCCATCAGCCTAGTTTGTTTTTTCCCCCCTCACCTGACTTTGACCTAGCCTGGCGCCAGCTATACCCCAAGCTTCTAGGAACTCCCACCAGCTCCCGACTGGTTAGTTAGCTGACGACCAGCTCTGCTGGCCCCACCAACAACCTGGTACTAGCTACATACACCTGGCGCCAGCTTCCAGTTGTCTGGTGCCAACTCTTCTTCACCCTTGGCTCTGGAGAAGAGTTAGAAGCTGTCTTTCTGTTGAAGTTTTACAGTATGACCTGAGTAGGATTGGAAGCACAGGGGGTTTTTCATGTCCTTTAGTATTCTAGCACCCTCTGTCTAAGAATTTACGGTCCTCTCTTGTGATTCGACATGTTTTCTGACACCACTCTTAGTTTCTGGAGAGCTATTAGTCTACTTGCAGTGAAAGCTAGAGATGTCAGTACAACCTCTACTCATTAGCTTTCAGGCACTGTGTATCCCTGATGTTCAGCCTACAATCAACCTTTTCTGAGACACTCTTAGAAGTAGGAGAGCATTTTCTTCCTTTTAAGGGAAGCTAAGGATGTTAGAACAGCTTCTACCTCATTAGCTTTCAGGCACTGTATGCCCCTGACGTCCAGTCTACAATCAACCTTCTGGAGGTGTAATCGATCTTCACTCCTTGCTTTTCGAAGAAAGTTAAAACAGTGTTAGAGTCTTGCAGTACCTTGCGATCATTATTAGTAACTGGCATGGCATTGCGGAAGGAAGCATAGGATTTTCTCCTGCTATCTATTCACCTTGTAGTAAGGTGCCGAGCTTGTGAGAGCCGAGGGTTACATATACCTGGAGCACCCATCACTGTCAGTGAATGGGTCGTGGTCTTTATTTCAGTGCAAGAGACAGTCTTATCTGGTTGTGTTTATATTTGTGCTGCGGCCAGGGCAAGGGCACATTTTAAAG
>NC_089757.1:13033769-13196269 GCF_040412425.1 Macrobrachium rosenbergii | reverse complement strand
CCCCTAAGCGCCCGGCGCCAACCTCTGAGCGCCCGACACCAACTCTTCAGCATCAACCTCCTGCTTGGAGCACCAAGCACCCGCATCCGACCGTGGATCTCATAGCCAGTGCAGCTCTCCTTCAATATTTGCAGGCGAGCTTTCCTACCTTTTTTTTGGCTTCAGCTAGCCCTGGTCTCGCCTACCTCGACCTTCCTGATAAGGAGCCATCCAGATGTCAGACCTAGGCTCCCCACAATGGTGCTTTACACATCATCTAGGAAGGCACTCAAGGAGATTGCAGTTTGGTTTTCTGCTAAGAGGGAGCAAGGTAAGGCTTCTTTCGTCTTTCCTTCCTTGTGCTTAATCCATAGGAGGTTTCTTTCCTATGCCACCAGGGACGCTCTTTCCTCCCGACGCTTGGCATTTTCGTTGGCGAAAATTGTTTTTCATCGGCAGAACTTGACCTCCTCGTCAAAGACCTCTTTTAGTTGTTTGAAGCTTTCAGTTTCTTGGACTGGATGGTTAGAACGCTAGCCAAGAAGATTGAGGATTGCAGTGGTTTAGTTGGAGACTTCACCTCGGACTGGCTAGGAGTCCTTTCTCATGGTTCCTTTCTCATTGGGGGGTTTTGAAGAAGCGAGTGTTTTGGTGCTCCCGTTCCACTAAAGGAGTCACTCAGACCAAAAAGTCGGACCTCCATAGAAGTCTGACTTAGGATCTTCTAGTGCATTCTTCCAGCTGCCCCAAGGATTCGTCTGTGTTTGTTATGAAGATGGTCTCTCCTCTCCAGCAACATCCCTTTTGTGGAAGTAAGCCCAAGTCCAGTCTAGGACTTGCTCGAATGTCCACTTCTTGGCCAGAACTATCAAGAAGAGCTCAAGTCCTTGCCCAAGAAATGAGGAAGAAGTCCTCCATGCACAAGATGGAGCCGGTCTTCTCGAGTTTTGGGAGAAGTGGAGTATCGGAGGGACAGAACAGCGGATTGTCAGGGTTCTGAGGGAGGGCTTCTCCATTCCATTCATGGAGTGCCGCCCTTTAGTTCCTTATCCTATTATTTTGACGGCATACTCGGGCTCGGAAAAACATTTGGCCCTTTTGGAGAAGGTCTCCTCTCTCCTGTGAAAGAAAGTCATAGAAGAAGTTGAGGACATCAACTCAGGGGCTTCTACTACCATCTGTTTGTGGTTCCCAAATCATTGGGGTTTGGAGACCAGTCTCAACATATGCGCCTTCAATCTCTTCGTCTGATAGATGAAGTTCAAGTGGAGACGAACCAGTCAATCCTTTCATCCATTCACCAGGGCGATTGGATGATATCCTTAGATATGCAGGGTGCATGCTTCCATGCACCCTGCATATCTAAGGATATTAACTGAGCATATCTAAGGATATTAACTGAGCTACCTGAGCAGGACCAGGAAGCTCAGAGGACATGTCTTGTCCTCTAAGAACGCATTGTCCTTCTTCGTCAAAGACTTAATTTCTGAGGCCCACTCTTAGGTTCAGGAGGACATTTTGCCTACTTTTTAAGTGAAAGGTCATGACGTCAGGGCAGTCTCTACCTTATTAGCTTTCAGGCACAATATGTCCCTCACTTCCATTCTGCAGTTGGCCTACTGGGAGTGTGAACTGATCTTTGCATCTCACTATTTGAAAAAAGTTATGAGAGTTTGAAAATTGCAGTACCTTGGGGCCATTTTCAGTGGTTGGCATGGTATTGGGGAAGGAAGCATAGGAATCTCTTTTTCTCCTACTATCGCTTTGCCTTGAAGTAGGGTGTCAAAATTTTTGGGAGCCAGGGGTACAGTGTACCTGGAGTACCCACCAGTCTCAGTGGGTGGGTTGTGGTGTTTTTCTGTGTAGGTGACAGTGTCGTCTGGTTGTTTTTTATATTGGTACTGTGCCCAGGGCAAGGACACTTATACAGGTTGACCATCCCTAATCCAGCATCATTGGGACCTGGAGGGTGCCGGATTAGCCATTTATTAGGCTAGAATACACGAAACCCAGTAGCTAAGCACCTCATCTTAGAATTAAAATATCCCATAAATCAGTACAAGTTGGTTAATAAAGAAAAGACAATTATTAAATACAGGTAGTGCTCAAGTTACGATAATTCAACTTACACGATATTTCGAGTTTCCAATGGGGTTAGCAATTAATACCGGTACGAAAATATAAAGGAAATATTTTTAGTTTTCGCGCAGGTGCTCGCAGCAGGTACAGTCAGGCAGCGAGGGAGACCAACTTACAATAGAAAAACTTCTTTTCCTCCACCTCTATGTTCCATCTGCTAGTTAAAAAAGTAAAAGAGAATGATAAAAGTATTGTTAGTAACGTTATACTCTTGCGTAAATGCGTACAGCCATAAACAACCGAACGGGAAACTGTTGTTTTGCTAATAATCGTATCAGATAACAACTGTTTTGCTTGTATTTCAACTATCGTATGGTAATACACAATTACTGTAGTTAAGTTACAAATGACGTTAAGTACTGTACAATAAGACTGATATATTTTTTACACTATTCCCTTATTAAACTTTGGAGAAAAGATCGGCAGGGAAATATACTGCTACAGTAACTTTAAGCTGCAAGTTGTAGCTGAAGGTGAGAAAACAATGTTCAAGCTGCTAATGACTATAAATTATCGTGAATCGCAACATGGATGAAACTTGACCATAAATAAAACTGGTGAGAATGTATTTTAATCAAAACTACTGGGCATGAAAGAATACAAATTACTACTATCTTCACGCTGATAAAAAATAAATACAGTACGTAAAGCTTGTATTATGATGAAATCAAGAGAAAATAGTGAACGGAATCTTGATCTGTTTTACACTAAATAAACATGCCCCCAAAACGGCCAGCCGCGATTCCCGCGAACGTCATATATGAACGAAAAAAATAGCTAAATTAATTCCACAACGAGATGCATTTAAGTTATATTTCGACTTAATAACACTTCGTATAACGAAAAATATCCTTGTCCCAAATAAATAAAGTATCCATATTCATTTACGATAACTAGAAGCAAGAAAAGCACTTTGAACTTAGTTAAATGCGGCGAAATAAACACCGTGATATCGAATCCCAAAACAAAACATTGATCGCAATTTATAATACAAAGGCAATATGAGAATATACACAATTGGAAACAATATAGTAAAGTATAACTTTTTAAAAGATCCATGAAAAAGATGCACATTTGTTATGTTGATGTTTGTATAATACTGTTAATATGTGAATAGAGTTCAGTATAATGTAGGCTAGGCTACCAGTTTGTTGATGCAGCACACTGCGCCACCAAATCGAAGCGGCCGGCGAGCGAGTTATTGCAGCGACCCGGGAAATTTGAAAACATTATGAACACACACACACACACACACACAGTGTGCATATGTCTTAGTACCAATTGGTTAAAGAGATTCAAATTAGCAGTATCTTTTCCTTTGAGAGAGAGAGAGAGAGAGAGAGAGAGAGAGAGAGAGAGAGAGAGAGAGAGAGAACCTTGCTATCATGTTCTTTGACATTTTTGACAGGTACACCCTCCCCCCCTCTCTCCAAAGAGTTCAGGAAAAGATTGGGAAACAGGCGAGTTAAAAGAATTTATATTGAACTTTTCTTTAATGAATTGATATTTTGCTACAGGCAGCCCCCGGTTATCGGCGTGGGTTCCATTTTATTGGCTATTTTTGGGGCTTTTTCTGCGATTTTCGGGGTTTGTTGGTGCCGAAAAGCACCAATTTTCGGTTATTGGCATCTCTGTTAGGTATGTATCTGCACCAATACCCAATTATTGGCGCCGATAAGCGGAAATTAGTGATTTTCAGCTCCGAAAATTGCCGATTTTCGTTGCTAGACAAGTGCCGCAAAACCGGATCGCTGTTAACCGAACCCACTTTAACCGGGGACTTCCTGTGTTTACATTAATATTAATATTTGAAAATTAGTAAATCGTTTATTTATCATACAAAACAAACTTATGTAAATATTACATATGCATACAAATTCTCTCTTCTCAGTAAGAGAGAGAGAGGGCTGAACTAAGTATCTATGTATCTATCCTTATATCCATTTCTCACATTCTACCCTTTGGAGAGAGAGAGAGAGAGAACTTAGAAAGGAAGGAAGGGAGAAATTGATTTGACCATGGAGTGCAACATCTTTTACCCTTGGGTCAGAAATGTCAAGCAAGTTGACATATTTGACAGGTTCACCCCCCTCTTCTCCAAACCTTTCAGAAGATGAGGGAAAGAATTTATATTGAGATAAAATCTTACTAACTCACTATATTTTTGTTACATCAATATCATTATTAATAGTAATACTGTACAGTATTTGAAAATTAATATTAATATTTGAAAATCAGTAATATTATTATTAATATTATTTGAAAATTAGTAAATAATTTATCATACAAAGCAAATAAACATATGCTTAAAAATTCTCTTATCTCAGTGAGAGAGAGAGAGAGAGAGAATTATTATTTTTATTATTTAATGGTATTATTAATCTTATTAAACTTAATAGTAATATTTGAAAATGAGTACTATAAATCATTATTTTATCATGAAATGTGTATGTAGGTACAGTACAGTATTTAATCGCAAAAATAATATGAAAATATAGAATATTGCTCGTAATAAAAAATCTGCAAATGGGTGAGCTTTCCCCATGAATAATTTATAGATGGGCTCCACAGAAAATCCTGTGAATCGCCGAGTACGTGAAGCGTGAGAATGCAAATACAGGGGGTTTACTGTACCATTACAGAATCGGAGCCCACCCTCCTTCCCTCTCATGAACATAAGGGCACAAACAGAATAAGGTTTTCTGCTAAGTCATTTCCAGTACTTCCGTTAGTAGGCAGGGCTTGTCACCTACACTAAACTATCGAAGTGCTACCGCGACTTTTTAAATAAAGGCTGCCGCGTGAGTTAGAAACTATGGCTATGTAGTTACTTGGTAAATATATATGAAACCTAGTTTTATTATGAAAATGTCATTTTATTGTGATCCTTTAAATTATCTTGAAGATTGTAAGCAGTAGTCTAGAACTGTCTTTTACCACAGGCAATTCATAACCCAATCCCCCAGGAGTCTCTTCTGTTCAGTGTTAAAAACAAGATAAACAGTAAAGTTTATATTTCATTTACCTCAAGCTAGTGAGTGTTTGTGTGAGTACAAAGTTCTTGGTCTATTCTCATAAGTGGTTTCATAGCCTAGCCTAGACAGATTAGGCTTGGAGATGTATTATATAGGAAGATTTTAACACAAACCTCAGGTAACAGTTTAATATCGTATATAAAGCGATTATTATAAAAAAATTTTTTTTCAGGTGTAATAAGTGCACATTCTAAATTAAAGAAGAGATGCATAGTACTGTATTTTATTTTCTGCTGGTAATTAAATTTTAGACTGCTATGCACTATACGTTTGGTATTGTAGTTATAGAACCAACAACCTATGACTGAGACAGAAGTAACATGACTGTTATGCCTCAACCCTCAGCACCTATGTCAGTGTCATTGATATTTCCTCTCCTCCCAACCCCCTATTCAGAAGTTACAAGCTCCAATTCCTGCTGAGTTCTTAGACCCAATAGTCCTAAATAAATAGACAGTGAGGCAGTCAAGTGTTAGGGCCCCAGTTATCTATAGGTGTATGCACAGGGCTGCTACTGCACTTCCTCTGTATGTTTAAGGAAAGTCTGAAGTGTGTCTGGTGTTTGAAGGCTATGAATGTTGGTCAATGGTAAGTTATGGACTTGTGTAAAATGTATATTTTCTAATTTTTTGTTCTTTCTTTTTTTGGTATGATACAGAAATGTTAAATTTGTTTTCATTTACAGATATTGGTTTAGATATCCAAGATGATCTTGGTCGTCATGAAGTGGGATTTGTTGAAAACACAGTTAAAAATCCATTAGGTGATGATGGCTGCATTTTTGAAGCAAATTTCTTGATTAACAAAGTACCAGGTTAGTTTTTAAGTCAGCTTAGTTGTATAGTGTCTGTTGGCTTTATCTTGAGTCACTAATGCTTGAATATATGTGATTAAAGTACGTAAAGATTGTTTAAGATAAGAATCATAGAAAAATATTTGAAATTTGTGGACTTGATCAATTTGGTCATAACTGCTAAGCATAATATTTGTGTACACTCAGTGTCTATCTTTAGGATTCCTACTCTGAAATATTTTATCACTTTTATGTAAGAGGTACTGTCCATGCTGAAGAAGGTTCTTGAATTGACGACATCATGTGGTACATGTGGTTATTGGTTACTAATTCTTAAATGTCCGTAACATTTATCATATAGGTTTATGGAATGTTTAACATCAGTTCATATGCTTTAGGTTAATACTGAAATCAGTTGTAAAATTGAATTTGAATACATTAACATGATAAATAATAAGTAAGTAGTAAGTCTGACCACTAATCAGCATCATTATTTTCAAGCCCTATTCCAGAGGGATTTTGTTGACATAGTTGTCTTGGCAAAATCATGACTTTGTCAGTGTTTATTATTCTGATTAGTAAAAATAGTATCATAAAGTGCTTCCCAAAGGGGGTTAGTGCTGTCAGCACATCTCATATGGTGCACTGTAGCATTAATAAAGGGTTGTTTGCAGCATCCCTTCAACCCCTGTCTGCACCCACTTTATTAGTTTTTACGTTACCTTCATTTTCACTTCCTTTCGTCAATCATGCTGTCCAACGTTTATAACGATTACCTTTTAGTGCAACTTTAGAACATTATATATATTTCATTGCCTTTATTTTCTGAATCTATTTTGCTGTCCAACCACTCCAACCCCCTCTTTTCATTGTCTTGAGCACTAAATGGCTGAAAGTACTCCAGTTTTTGGCTTGACAGTCTAAATTTTATAAAATCATAATTCATAAAATGCAAATACAGTGTAGTCAATTATGTGTCACTCTTGGTCATTTTCTCACATTTCTTAAGCACTGCAAAACATACTGTATATGACTAAACTGAACCAAACAAAATATTTTCCCAGGTAATTGAGTTTTAGGTAGTGTTTATATATGATTGCCATTTAATCATTAATAAGTTTTCATTAATTAAGTTAGACCCACTTTAGATAGAAAAGGATGAAATTAATTACTATAATTTTTCCATTTTTCAGCATACATAATCACTGAAAAAGGAGACTTGTGATTAAGAGTAGGAACGCATCAGATGATGTGTGTGTTTTGATTCCCTACTGCAAAAAGATTACAGGCAGTCCCCAGTTATCTGCGGGGGTTCTGTTCCAACGGCATGTCGATAAGCAAAAATTGGCGATTTTTGGCGCTTATCAGCTCCAATAACTGGACATCGATGCCGATAACCAGAGATCGGTGCCTCTGTTAGGTATGTATCGGCGCCAATACCCGATTATCGGCGCCGATAAGCGGAAATCTGCACATATCAGCACTGAAAATCATCAATTTTCATTGCTAGACAAGTCGCGTAAAACCGGATCACAAATAACTGAGCCTGCCGATAACTGGGGACTGACTGTATTGCTTTTGCTTATGTATTCTAATTCTACATTTTATGGTGGGGCATATATCTTGAATATGTTTAGTAGCTAGTTGTGTATCACATAATGACGATGATTCAGCATATATAAAGCGAACACTTAATTTGAGAATCATTTTTATTTCTCATTACAAATAATAATGTTAAGATCTTTTATCATTGTACGTACTAAAAATAGACTTGAACCTGTTAAATATAGTGCACAAAATAAAAGGGTTTTAAAATTTTTGTCAGCTGGAGTGAATGTCAGTAACTTCATTTATGCAAAATCATAGAATGATGTCTGTCAAGCGTCATGGCATGGATTTTGTCTGAATGAAATAAAAGCCTTTCCTATGACATCTGTTTACTTAGTATCTTGAGTATGTAATTGTTATTACACTGTCTGGCATCAGTGGTAAGCAATGTTACTGTATTAAGGGAAAGGATCATATATTTTTTTGTTTTCAGGGAACTTTCATGTTTCAACACATTCTGCCCAGGAGCAGCCTGAGAATATTGATTTTGCACATGTAATTGAAGAAGTTCGTTTTGGAAGCAAGATTGAAAACCCAAATGTACCTGGAAATTTCAACCCTTTATATGGGCGTGCAAAAATTGACGGAAACTGTAAGTGCTCACTCAGTCTTGGTTTATTATTAACAGAATAAGTAGATATATTGGTATATCATATAAGTGTGGTAAAAATCAGGATATCAAGGACTTGGATGTTGATTAGTTAATAACCAGATTAGTTTTCTGTATTTAGCTACAAAGGAGTAGGCTATTCCCAAGTTTTTTGTCATACATTTAAGGTTTCTTTTGAGTTTGAAAAAATTAAATTAGCATTTAATAAAGTTTAATTATTATATTTTAAGGGTAAAACTGTAGTAGTTACAATCATCAGGAAAAAAAATTTCAAATTTATTATATGCTCTTTAGTTTTGCAAGACAAATCAACTGTTTGGTAGTATTTTAAGTGATTTAGTTGAGTAAGAAATTTGTTAGAAATTTGTCAAGTGCTGTAGTTTACCTCTTTGATAAAGAGGTTTATGTTAATGTACAAAAGCTCTAATTTGTTATTACGTGGGTTCCATTTTTTTAGGTTTAAGGATTTGCATTTTTTCTCTCCGTAATTGAATGTAATATATTCTTTAGTTCTGTGGCCATCTGTGTATACCCACAGATAACAAAGAGTTAAAAAAAGTAGGCCATATAATGTAAAGTATATGTGCGGATCAGCTCAGTTTATCATTGAAATACACTTAAATCTTTTATAAAAATTAACAATTTTAAAAACAGAAGCTTACAAATCATGGACAATGAGTGCACAGTTGAGCAAAATGTAAATTATAGTGAGGAAGTTGTGTCATGAGACCTTCTACTGTGGACAGATCCAATCGAGTGAGTCTAGTCACTCAATTTTTCCATAGTCTGTTGGAATCTGCGATACTATGGGGCAGGCTGACATTGGACCTGTTTGCCACCTCAAGGAACCATCGCCTTCCTCTTTTTTGCTCTCAGGCCCCGGACCCTCTATCATGGTCAGTAGATGCCATGCAGCAAGATTGGTCCCACTTGGAACAAGAACCAAGATTGAGCTCAAGTCCTTGCCCAAGAAATGAGGAAGAAGTCTTCCATGCACAAGTGGGAGCCAGTCTTCTCGAGTTTTGGGAGAAGTGGAGTATCAGAGGGACAGAACAGTGGATTGTCAAGGTTCTGAGAGAGGACTTCTCCATTATGTTCATGGAGAGCCCTCCTTTGGTCTCTTCTCCCTTCATTTTGACAGCGTTTTCGAGAGGCTTGGGAAAACATTTGGCCCTTTTGGAGAAGGTCTCCTCTCTCCTTTGAAAGAGAGTCATAGAAGAAGTCGAGAACATCAACTCAGAGGACTTGTATCACTGTCTGTTTGTGGTCCCCAAATCATCGGGGTTGGGAGACCAGTCCTCAACATAAGTGCCCTCAATCTCTTTGTTCGGCATCAAGGCGTTCGTCAAGTTAAACAAAGTTCAGATGAGACGAACCAGGCAGTCCTTTCATCCATTCACCAGGGCGATTGGATGATAATGTTGCATACGCAGGACGCATGCTTCCACTTTCCCTTCCATCTGGACTCCAAGAAGTATCTAAGGTTTTATCTTCCAGGACTCTCAGGCTCCCCACACCAGCGTCCAAATGCCTTTCTCTTCTTGGTGTGCCCAGTGCCACCTGAGCCTCTGGTGCCATCCGAGCCCTCGGCATTGCCTGAGTGCCCGGTTTCAGCTAAATCTCCAGTTTCAGGCTCTTTTGCTTCAGCTTCTGTATGGCACCTCAAGTGTTCACTTGAGTCCTCGCTCCTCTAGCAAGTAACTTCATTTAATAGGCATTAATGTCAGTCTATATCTGGACAACTTGCCTCTTTGTTCCCTTTTGAAGGAGAAGTGCACAAAGGACTTGTACATCTCCTCTCTCTCAGGAACTGTTAATTATCATCTACCTTCAGAAGTCCCAGTTGGCCCCTACGCAGGAGTTCCTCTATTTGGGGATGAGTGTCAACTCTAAGGCTTTTTGGGTTTTTTCATTTGCCAAGAGAATCACCAGCTGCCTTCAGATGGTCCACAAGTTTTTAGCCCCTACGTCTTGCTCGGCCCATCAATGGATGAGCCTACTGGAGACTGTCATCTGTCTAGACGTTCATCAGGTTAGGCAACTTCTCATGAGAAAATTTGTGATTCTTCCTCTAGGCCAGCTGGGACAGGGAAACACAGCCAGACACATACGCATTTCCCATAAACCCGGTAATTAAGTCGGACCAGCATGGTGGCAGTCTGGACTTAGACTTTTGGAAGGAAAGCCTTTCATCCTCTGAGCCCAGACTTAGACTTTGTTCAGACTCCTTGTTTCTAGTTGAGGAGTCCTCTTGGTCTATGCCTTTCCTCCCTTCACCATGGTCAGGGAAGTGCTGAGCAAGTCTCGGGTTCACCTCATCTTTACGATGATTCTTATAGCCCTGTTCTTGCCCATGAAAGAATGGTTCCAGGACCTGCTACAGTTGTGGGTGGACTTTAAAGAGACTGCTTCCTGTAAAAACTGTCTACTCAGACAACCTCACTTTTAAGAGATACCAAAGGGTTGTCCGTTCTTGTCCTGACAGGCTTCAGACTATCTGGAAGCTTGTCAGAGCGTAAGAGTTTTCAAGACACACTGCAGAGGCTATTCCAAGATGCAGGTGTCAACTTACTAGCCTCGTCTTCCAGACTAAGTGGGCGATTTTCCGAAGCTGGTATCTCAGTCTCATCATCTCTTCTGAGATATCTGTGGCCCAATTACAGATTTCCTTTGTTGTCAGACATCTGGGAATCTCTTGTCCTCCAACATTAAGGGGTTTCAAGCTGTGTTTAGCTCAATGTTTAAACAGGGGTCCTGAATCTTGCGGCAATCCCAAATCTTAATGACCTCGCCAAGTCTTTTGATATGTCTGAGCGGGAAATGAAGATCCGGTCTCCTGGAACCTGGACATAGTGTTAAGTGGCTGACAGGTCCCACTTTTCAACCCCTTCATTCCTCTTCTAAGAGAAACCTTATTCAGAAGACCCTCTTCCTCATGGCCTTGGCTACTGCTAACATATTAGTGAGTTCCAAGACATCAATAAAGGGTAAATTTTTTCACAAGGAGACACAGTTTGCTTCTTTACCCTTGGATTTTTAGCCAAGAACGAGGACCCCTCCAAGCCCTGGCCCCGTCCTTTCTCCATTAAGACCTTAACAGATACCTTGGCTCTGAGTAAGAAGAGAGAGTTCTTTGTCCTGCTAAGGCTTTAAGGTATTACCTGAGCAGGACCGAGAAGATCAGAGGACCATCCAGTAACCTCTGGTGCTTTGTCAGGAACCTGTGTCGCCCTCTGACTAAGAACGCATTGTCCTTCTTTGTCAGAGACTTGGTTTCTTAGGCACACTCTCAGATTCAGGAGGGCATTTTGCGTACTTTTACAGTGAAAGCTCATGACATCAAGACAGTCTCTACATTATTAGCTTTCAGGTACATATGTCACTTACTTCCATTCTGCAGTTGACATACTGGAAGTGCGAACCGATCTTCGCGTCTTACAGTTTGAAAGAAGTTGAAACAGTATTTGAAAATTGCAGCACCTTGGCGCCATTATCAGTGGCTGGCGTGGTATTGGGTGAGGAAGCATAGGAATCTCTCTTTTCTCCTATCAGTTTGCCTTAAGGTAGGGTGTCGAGTTTTCGGGAGCAAGGCGTTATAGTGTAACTGGAGTACCACCAGTATCAGTGGATGGGTTGTGGTGTTTTCAGTGTAGGTGAAAGCGTTGTCTGGTGGTTTTTATTGTGGTACTGCGCCCAGGGCAAGGGCACTTTATTGATGCTTTACTAGCCATCGGACATAACGTTTGCTGCAAAGCTCCCACCTAAGTAGAGGTGCTTCATGGCTATACTGCCATGCCACTACAGTTAAAGATGAGCACCAAGCAGAGGCAGTAATTACCTGCAGTAGCTCTCTTACCAAATAAGGAAACAACAAGCATTGTCTTCAATGCTAGCAATTCTTCTATTTCAATTTCAAAGTCATTACCATAACTTAATGTTCTGGAATAGAATATGTCCATGCATCCCACCTCCTGTCAGTGTGGGATTCAGCTATGTAATTACTTGATAAGTTACTTATATGAAAATGTTATTTTCATGATAAAATAACTATGTAATTACTTGGTAAGTATATATGAAACTGAATTTTACCACGAAAATAACATTCTACTTTAAAAGATTATACAAATTCATTCTGTGCTAGTAAAAACCTAGTGGTAGTGATGTTTTAAATAAGGACTTAACCCATTAGTTAATACCCTTAAAAAGGGTATTAATATTAGAGCTAGGTAAGGTTAAAGAAATTAGACAGTTTGGAAAAAATTGGAGGATACACAGAACTCAAGAGCAGACTGTCCATGTTGATCTGTGGAATTTGAATTTAGCCACTCACTGTGCTTTGCATGACAGTCCCCACAAATAACAAATGAAGCTTTTGAATCCTGTGAGTGAGCCATACAAATCCAGAAACATTTATTTATTTTACTAAATTAAAGATAAGTTTTAGATAATAATGCTTTTACTCGCCTATGGCCATTTTAAAATTACCGTACAAGTTGATTACAATAACATTAGTTTTTGTTTTCCCTACTTATGCAATATTATTGAGCATTATATTGTGCACCTTTGTTAAATACGCCATCATTATTAATAACCATATTCCCAAGCTTTCTTTTGATGACTTTATAATGATTTTTTGTTTTTTCAGCTTTAGAGTCCCATGATTATGTGATGAAAATTGTTCCCACAATATATGAAGACCTTAGTGGAAAGCAGACAATTTCATATCAGTACACATATGCATACAGAGTAAGTAATGTAATAAGTTTAGTTTTCTTTATTACAAGCATAGTGCAGAAAGTAACTCGGTCAAAATTATGCTCATTAGGTTGGTGAATGTTGAGTGTAATTTATATCTTTTATTTCAAGGAGTGTTAAACTGTGCAATAGAAATAAAATTTATGTATTTTTGTGTATGTAAACATATTCCTACATGAACAAACCTTCTAAATCACATGTTCCTTCATCTGTCAGTAAGTGATGAAATGGTCATTTTACTGTTGAGTTTTACTGCTCTGTGGGGTACTGTAATGAATGAGAAAGAAATTATCTCCATAATCATTAGCCCAAAATGTTTAATATATTTGGATGAGAGACATTGTAGACATGGATAAGATATAATTTTGCAGTTTATCTGTTGTGAAAATGATTTTAAAAATAATTTTTCCTTAAGTCATTTTAAAACATTTTCCATTCTCTGAAGTTTTAACACCTATTAAAGGGTATTAGAGTTCAAAATAAAAAAAATGTAGTCTCTCTGGCATAACCCATGAGAATATATTGAATTATTGATCTGGATAAACTGCTTTTTATCTTTGATATATGCTGAATTTATTTGCTCTATGTTCTGAGATACAGTATAGGGTTTCTATTGTATTTGAACACTCCATCAGTGATCATTATTATATGGAATGATTTTACATTTCCCACTAAGGAGGATGTCCACTTGCACTTCAGTTACCACCTCCTGTATCTTCATGTTTTGCTAAATTCACTGCTTGCTGTCAGATGCAAGCTCAAAAAAAACATGTTTGTAAGAAAGAACAATTTTGAATTTTTGTTTGAATTCAACAGAGTTTATTAATTTTATTCATTAAAAAAAGAGCAGTTCCATTCATGAAGATTTAAATTAGATTTTTATGTGCAGCACCCTGTAAACAGGACAAGATTTGTTAAGCATGTTTGTTTCTTGATAACAGATTCTTTAGAGCATCCAAATTTTAGACATTGAAGTCTTTTGTCAGAGAAGTCTTGATGACGTTTTACTCTACTACCCGGAAATTTTGACAGAGTTCAGTCAGTAAATGTGTAGTGCATTTATTCAGATTATAAGGTAACATTCAAGCAGAGACATTTTGTAGCCAGTGTCTTGTACACTTGCATATGTGATCTTTTTATTTTTCACTTGCCCATATTTGCTTGTTTTAGCTTTCTGTTAATCTGCTTTGGATGAAAGGCTATACAGTACATGACCGTATTCACAGAGTGGCTGAATGAGAAAGATCTACCTAACATTGATATTTGATAGTTTAATCATTCAGATAATTAAAATCGTCCTTGCTTTGTTGAGTTATTTTTAGTAATAGCATAGGAATAGTATAATTAGTGTTTGTGTTGATTATTTTCCTATTATTTCCCTTTGTGATAATAAAAATTGATTGTTAAAATTACATTAAACCTAAATATTTTGTAGACAGATACTCAGATTTTTAATTTCGAAATGTATAGCCTTTTTCATCTCAATATTACAGTTTTTTTATCTGCACTTTCTTTTGCCATATAAAGTATTAACCTGTTGTTATAACCAAAGGATTATTGAAGTAAGAATATAATGCTTCAGTATTCATTTCACATTTTATTCTTGCATTTATGTTGTAGCCTTTGGTGCTTAACTGTATCCATTGTATTTTCTTGGTCTGCAGTGTTTCATGAATTCATGTAATTAGTAAATTACAGTAATGGCTTGCAGTAGCCTGGCTAAACTTAATGACCAAGGTTTAGAACTTGTCTGTCATTATTGCTTTTTTTTTTTTTAAGTTGAATCGAAGCTTTTCTTCTTGTCGGTACATTTATGATTTGGTTTGCATTACAATACATATTACATAACTTTATTATGAGTAGTAGCAAATTTACAGTTTCCCAAGTTCTCATATGGAAGGAATATAGCACCTAAGAAGACTTAGTAATATATGTATATCATGTATTCACCCTAAAAACATAATGTGTCTTAAGTTTCTTGTTCTTTATTACCAAAACCTGAAGGGTATTTAGAATAAAGAATGGGGCTTGAAACTTGTGGCTTGAAGTTGGACTAAAAATGTTTTTTCTTTGGGTTGTTGGGATTAAAATTTGAGAGCTTAAGCTTTTTGTCACCTGTCAATTTCTTTGTAAAGCTCCTTGAGGATGAAACAAGTGACTACACTGTCAAAAAACAGGTTTCGATGTATGAAAACTTAGTTTTGGTAGTCACTGTCTAGTCTTAAAACCCTCCCACTTCCCTGACAAAAGGCATGGAATTTGGGGAAGGGATCATCCTACATTGACCAGCAGAGAGTAATGGTTCCATGGTCTCATGCCGGTCCGTGTGTAGACAACATGGCGGACGCACATGCACAATAGTCACTTCTTCTTCTTGCAGGTTTTGATGTTGGAAAACTGGGTTAGCTTCGCTGAAGATAAGGGAAAATGCCCTCTTGTCTTTGAGTCCATTACATTTTCCATCACATGTTACAGTGTTTATCATTATGACACAAACCCAGCTACAAAACCAGCTAAAAGTGAATTCTTTGATATTAGTCTGGTCACCATGAAGCTCTGGGAGACCATGGAAGAGTAACTCCTTGACGACTTGACAGCAACTACCAAAAATAGGCTTTTCCTACGTCAGAACCTGTTTTTCATACATATAGATGAAGGTTAATTCTTAGATTTCTTTGGAGTGGCTAATTTTGTTGCTGGCTTTGTGATACTTGGAAACATTGGGGTAGTAGTCCTATATGCAGAAAGTAATTTGTTAGATGTTCATCTGGAGAATTTTCTTGATAGATAATGCCCTGAGTGTATTTACACCACTACACTTATTTTAGTGTCTTATCCATTTCATTTTGTGATTTCATGGTGATTAAATTAGAAGATATATACTTAATATTTGTTATCTCTTTGTCTTTCTCAAAGCTGTGGGTAGAATATGTAACTTTCCTTATTTTTTATACTTATTATGGAAGTTACAGATATATATGGTTCTTTTGTTGCCTCTACATTGGTGTTCATAAAAGGGATATCTAATGAAAGCACATTATAGTTCTAATGAAGCATTACAGCTTAATCTCCTTGGTTATTTCTAACAGGTAAATTTGAATTACAGTATGGCACAGCACTTTTGTTGTTATCTTATTTTTCTTTAAAAAAAATTGACGTTACAGATTCATTATTGCTAGTCAAGGCAGAATAATCAAGTTCTTATACTGTTGGCCTAAAGCTAGCAAAGTTGTGATTAGCTGATCATGAAAACTTACCACCTGGTATGAAGCTTTAACTTCTTTGGCCTTGTTGTAATTACAGTATATAAAAGGTGAAATTAAAGTTGAAAAGGAGATACAGGAAAGATTGAGACAGTATTTTTACAATCTTCTAATGAAGAAAATTATTATGAACAAATGTTGTCATGTCAGGGGCCAGTAGAGATTACATATTGAAGAGATTGAGTCAGTGGAACTTATTGAGCTCATATGGTATGCAATTTTGTTGAGCTGGCACACAATTCTCATTTTATATTTTGATTTTTTTACCATTTTCTTTATTTCCCTTAAGTATTCTTTTCTCTGTGTTGTCTGAACTTGGGCTGCTTTCTGTATTGAATCCCTTGGCCTTGCTGCAGTCGGCTTTACCAACTGGGGATGTGGTGATGATAATCCCTTAGGAAGATTAAAAACTGAAAAGTCATAGGAAAATCTGGAAAAACAAACAGCTTAATAAGATCAGCAGGAGCTGGTCATACATGAGGATGCTTGAATATGTGAAAACCTGGGAAAGGGAGAGAGGGAACCAGATGAATAGAAAAATACCTTCAGTAATGATATACAAAGCAAAAAGGATGCACTGCATTGGAGAAATTTAATAAGAGTGCTTGAGTACACTGAAAATACTGGAATTGGTGCTGGAGAAAAGGTAGAGAAAAATTGTTGAGTGATTGTTATATTGCCCTCAGGCCAGGAAAAATTAAAAGAAGCAGTCTTTACAATGAGGAAGCTACAGTATGAGTCTCTTGCAAAGAGTATGGAATTTACTATATATTTGTGGATCATGAGAAAACATTTGAGAAGAGTACAGAGACAAACAATATAGTGACCATTGCTGTCGCTTAGTAACCATGCCTCTAGCAGCAAAAATGTGAAGCTTTTCAGTCAAAGTCCCTTTGGTAAACAGGTATTGCATGAAAAGTTGATTAAAATTATGAAAAATATCTAGTAGTTCTAATATATGAATTCAAAATTGAATGCTGTATGCCAAGCACTGCACAGTATATGAAGTGATTTTAAGCATACGCTGCTGCTGCCCCTTGTTTATAGTTTTGGTGAGAAATGTCTCCAAAAAATCAGGTAAGTGGTCAAAGCAATAATGGAGGCAATGCGATCTTCATACCCTAGTTGATGAGTTGGCTGTTGTATCCTCAACTGGGATGACTGGCATGGCAGCCTGCCCAGGATATTCAACAGGATCCATCATCAAGAAATGCCCCCAGACTTCCCCTTGCCAAGGGTGACTTTAATCCTGGATATATGAAAGGTATAGTGAAAACCTGTATGACGTTTTATATGCTAGTTACAGACTCCAACCTACAGTGACCTCATCTTACTTCTTACAAGTATGGTCTCCAGTCATTTACTGACTTCTTACAGGAACTTCAGAGTTCTTCTTTACAGGTTTCATGATGTTAAGAGCCTCTTTACCTATGTATTAATTGATAAGACTATGGAACATCCTGAATAATGTATACATGTGAGGACACGATCAACTATAAACTTGTTGTTGAGTAAAGTGTTTCAATAAGAGCTCTGCCATCCCAATGTCAGTGGTATATAGATGACACCTCAATGAGAGTAGACAATGAAGAGGACCTTGAAATACTAAGAAGAACTTTTGAAGAGTACTCCATTCTCCATTTTACATGCATACATAGTGTCAGAGGTACACTCTGCTTCCTGGACGTCCACCATTGTGTATAAAATCTTGCAATCCAGGGCTTCTGCCTTAATGGTTCCAGCAAATGCACCAGCAGGTGTAAAAGGTCTGTATTGGATGCATTTGTCCATAGTTCCCTTACACACTGCTCTGTTTCACATGGAAGGGCACCATGGAGGAGATCAAAAGGTTACCACAAAAGCAGACAAAGGTAAGTTTTTCAAATAACACATGGAACAGCAAACCAGGATTACCAGGAATTATTGGTGTAATACCCAACAACATTGACTAAAATGGTGCTATAAAACTCTTCTGTTAGAATTTGATATACTAATATCTAGAATACAAGCTAGGAAAAAAGTCAAGCATCAGAACTGTAGAAAAAAGATTTTTCATACACGGAACAAACCTGGGGTCTTAACATTAAGATAAATCTTCTAGCACCAGCTGGAACCAGTAAAAAATTCAATAGAGTCGTATATGCAAGGAATTGGTGGCCTCTGTCTTCTGTCATGAGTTAGGTGGAACAACCACTGACCCAGTCTGGGACTTGTGACGTATCAGTACTGTATTCTTCTTATTGCCTTTGAGTGAGGACGTCTTGTTCTTTCTCTCCTCCCTAAAGCTGGTTCTTTGTTTGCCCGTGTTTTCTTTCTGTGTTTTGGTGTAAAGGTTTCGTTTGCTTTTGGGGAAGAGTTATGTTTATCATGGATACCCAAAACCTTGCTAGCTCTGTCTTTGGTTCCAATAAACTTCAGAGGTTGTGCCCTGGTGTTGGAGGATTCCCTTGTTCTCACTTTGTAGCCTCCATGAATACAGATCTACATTCTTAGTGCAGTAGTTGCAGAGCAAATGTATGTAATGTCAGTAAACCTTGTTCAGAATGTCATTCTTGGTCAGTGGATCAGTGGAATAGGTTCTCTGAGAAGGGTCAGCACAAGAGGAAGATGAAGACACCAGCCTTGTTGGTTGGTTCTATGTCTCCATCTTTTCAGCCTCTCTTTGAGGCTGCCCCTTCTTTTGAGAGGCCTGTTCCAGTTGCTTCACCATCTGTATTAGATTTTTCCCACACCCCTTCCTGTTCTTCCAGTGATTCGTCTTTAAAACAATTGTTGAAATGATGTGTCATGGATTATGTTATGCTTGTATTACAATGATTATGGATTTTCTTGACTTCAGATTAGTGCATGGATCCTTTCCTGAACACTGATAATGGTGGTGTTTTGAAGATCAGTAGGTTATTGGCTTTCCTGGTGTTGGGCCAGTGAAAATTTTAACAGATTTCTTGTACAGGCAGTCCCTGGTTAACGGCGGGCTCGGTTAACAGTGATCCTGTTTTGTGGGGCTTGTCTAGTGACGAAAATCGGCAATTTTCGGTGCCGAAATCGCTGATTTCCGCTTATCGGTGCCGAAATCGCTGATTTCCGCTTATTGGCGCCGATAATTGGGTATTGGCGCTGATACATACCTAACAGAGGTGCTGATAACCGAAAATGGGTGCTTTTCAGCACCAATAACCCCCAAAAATCGCCGAAAATCGCCAATTTTCGGTTAGCGGCGATTTTTGGTTATCATCACACCCTCAGAAACGGAACCCCGCCGATAACCGGGAACTGCCTGTACCTTGATACTTAGACTATTTTAGTTTTTCATATGGAAACATTATCAAGTTATGAATTATATTAATGCTTTTATTGAGCAGAATAAAAATTGTGGGTATTCAGACCAAGTATCTTTGAACAGGAGCAGCAGGTTATTGAAATTATGATTTTCAGGTTTTTTTGTTATATCATTATAATTTTATTTGCTATGTATTTTGTGGTAGCAGTAAGATTCATGTTTATTGTTTGGCTGTTGTGGTTAAACTGTATAATTGTAATATTTTTGTCTTTTTGTGTGGTAGCAATATACATGTCGTGATAAATTAGGTCAAACCCTTAAGGCAATAAGTCTTAACCCAAAGTTCTTTAACTTTTTATGTCAGTTCTCAAAACATCAGAAGTAAAACAAATTGAATAAAGGAAAGTGGAAGACTGAAAATGTAACAATGACATTTTTTTTTTTGTCTTGCCCTAATAGCCCAATTTAGTGCTACTTAAATATTTTTCCTATACTTTTTTTTCTAGAGTTACATTTCATTCAGCCATGGAGGACGTGTAGTTCCTGCTGTTTGGTTTAGATATGATCTAACTCCCATCACTGTGAAGTACCATGAGAAAAGGCAACCATTTTATACATTCATCACTGCGGTAAGTATGATTTTATTTGATTGTAGCCATTAGTTTTCTTGTTGCATACACTGTTTCTTTTCCTTAGCTGCAGCAGTAGAAGTGTTTTGCTGTGATTGACTGATGATTGTTGGGAACTTTTAACTTGCAAAAGGGATGTTTCATATTGTACTGTGGACATCATGGGGCTGGATACAGTAGAGTTGCTGATTCATATGACATGCCGTCATTTTAAAAATTGAGATGATTATGTTACCTGTAGTTTTATTGATTTCATAACAGTAGTCAACAAATCAATTCTAAAACTTCACCTATAACTGCTAAAGAAAATTTTGTAGTTTACAGATACCCATTTAGAGATGCTAGTAACAAAGTTACTGGAAGCCTTTATGAAGCCAACAGTTTCGTACAATAGTAAACCAGTCTTCCCAATTTTCTAGAAATCTGTCACAATGTAGATAGATACTTTCCAACAATTTTACAGTAAATTGTTTGCTAAATGTAAAAGAGGTCATATTATAAAGAATCCAGTCATATGTTTTGAACTTATCAAACATTAAACAAATAAAGAAAATTGCCAAAATCCAGCAGAAATGATTAAGAATTTCTCCAAAAATTAATAAGGATTTCACTAGCTGTCCAACCACTCCACCTCCCTCTGTTCACTGCCTTAAGAACCTTAAGTATTGAATGGCTGAAAATGCCCCAGTGCTTGGCATTGTAACCAAAATTTCAGGATTCATTCATTCGTGTTAATCATACGTTGTTAAATTTTTTGTCACCTTTTAAAAATTTTCCAGAGTGGCAAAACATGATGATAATACCAGTAGTAAAACTGTGCAAAGATCCAAGCAATGTTAACAGTTATAGACCCATGTCTTAACATAATGTCTATGCAGATGGAAATGCTAGACTTACTTTTGCATCTTGTCTAGTTTGATAAAAGATTAGATCTTTTGCATCTTGTCTAGTTTAATAAAAGATTAGATCCACACTTAACCTGTTACCAGACCTAGAGGATGCAGTCTGTTTAGGGTTTAAGCATGAAAAGAGAACCAAATGCTAAATAGATACCAGACAGAAACCAACAAAAAAAAGCAAACTCAGTGTATTCAAAGAAGTTATAATGTATTCAAAAAAGGTTATTATATTTACTGGAGTGTGCAAGTTTAAAAAATTATAAAGAAAAAAATTTGAGTACAAAGCCACCTGCCTGTGTAGGTGTATAAAGGTATTTGTAAAACAACCTAACAGTTTTGTAATTCTAAGTGGGCATAGATAATGTGTATTCAGACGTCAACAGAATAGAGAACTGGTTTCCACAAAGAAGAGTTTTATTTGACAGACTTGATTATCAAGCTGGTAGATTGTAATATTCCTACTGCCCTCTGACCACAGATCTTAACATTCTAGTGTTGCATCTCAGAATCTCCATTTTTTTCCATTAGTGCTCATGTCTTATGCAGCCAAAACATGGGCAATGACAAGGAAGATGGAGATTTTGAAAAAATGTGACTTTAGAATGGTGAGAATCACAGCCAGAGTGTGGTGGGAAGATTGCAGTACTAATAAGGGAGTGGTAGAGGGTATGGTGTCCATTGGCTGGAAATTATGCTGGATCTCAAAGATTGAGAATGTTTGGAAATATGGTTAGCATGAATGAACAGGGAGTCCTGAATGCATGGGTTATGAAGACTTGTAGGAAGGCCCAGGAAATTTTGGAAATGTGATAGACATAGGAAAGTGTATATTAGGAAAAATACAAATTACTTAAAAAAATTTGTCATGTTTGAACTGCGTACGAAAGTAGACATATACACAAGTTTAGTATGATATGTGTTCTCGTACATAGATGAATCATGGTATAAAATCAAAATAAGAAAAATTTTGATGACTTTAGAATAAAACTTTTAGAAGAGTCAGGTAGAAGGATAAAGATAGAAATTAAACCATAAGGGTGCAGAAATTCCATATGTAGATGAGATAATGAGGAAAGGGAGAAGAGCACTTGTACCTGTTGTTTGCGCAATCCGTTGGTGGATAGTATGTGACAGTGTTAGCTAGGCTCCAGTGGGCACCACAAGAATTGGAAGATCAGACCTACTTGGATGAGAATTATGGGATGGGAGGCTTGAGATGAGAGATATGTGGAAAATAAAACAAGGAAAGGCACAAGTGGCAGGATTTCAGAGAGACCCTCTGTCACATGTTGTTGGAGGTGGTGATATACTGTAGTTGCCTGAAGAAACTCTCCAAACATGGGGTCTTGAAGGAAGTGCTCCGCATTTAGCATCTGCCCAGTTCATGTTGCAAATGTGTAGGCTAAAACAAATCTCAAGTTCGTTAGGTTTTTGTATTAACATATTATTTTATATGCTGTATTTTCATTACTGTTTTGCCTTAACCTGGTTGGTGGGATCCTTCACAGTGAGTTATACTCTTATTAGTCTTTTTCCCAAGAATGATGGGTAGAATGGAACCTCTCCAGTACTGCCTGACTGCTTTATTATTATTAATTATTACTGTTATATAAACTGTGCAGGGATATAAGTACAGTACTTGGTTCTCAATCATAAACACCTAGAATCAGAATGATACAGTATTTCTTATGGTTTATTTATGTATTTCATAAGGACAAAAAATATCTTATTGTATATAGTTAGTCATACTTGATGTTTTTGGTCACCTTTTTCTTCTTTATTGAAGCTCAAACAAGGACTGTAATCCTATGTTTTTGTTATTACTTCTACAGCTCAAACAAGTACTGTCCTTGTAACAAAATTTTTTATTAATGGCTTTTCTTATGTCTATAAAGTTTTCATTCATTTCTTTCAGTGTCACTGTTTCTGTAAGAGTTGAAGGTTTTGCTCTTCCCTTTCATATTTCAGATGTTGTATCCCCAAATAGTATTTAATGTATGATTAATTTTCTTGTGGGAGCTGTTGTAGGTTTCATCTTGTTACCGGTCTTGGTCTCTCCCTTGCATAATTATGGTTAGAGATTATTATCTTAATTTTCAAATGGGTTATGCAGCATATAGAGTTCTGTGTCTGTACGACTGATGTTATAATCTAATGCCATGCTTTTTCTCAACAGATTTGTGCAATCATTGGAGGAACTTTCACTGTGGCAGGGATTATAGACTCATTCATCTTTACTGCTTCAGAAATATTCAAAAAGTTTGAATTAGGAAAACAGAGTTGAGAAGGAATTAAAAAAATTTGAATTTTATATTTGGTAATATTCTTTCGAATGTGACATGGTTTTTATACAAAGATATTTAGATTTTTTTTTTTTTGTTAATTCAGAATATTGGTACTTATTGTAGTGATATAGCAGGACTTTTTAACAACAGTGCATTTGTTAAGTCTACATTTTTTATATACTTGACCTTTGTCTCCCTTGACAACAAGCATTTTTATTAATCTCCATTTCTCATTAGCAGGGGTGATATATTGCAAAGGAGAAGTGTATTGGATCTCTTGGATTTAAGTGTTGATGTCTCATGTTGTAATTTTCTTTGCCAGCTGATGTATCTTTTGAAGAGTGTTGTCACATTTTTTTTTAGTTTTCAGTACTATCCCATGGTAATCTAATTAGTGCTTCACCTCAGAAATCCCCAGCTGCCTGTTTGCATTTCACTTGATTATTGGTTACATAGATATCTGATGACTTTAATCTTAAGCTGTTGACTTATTTGAATAGATGTGGTTTTCTAGTTCCTCTGGAAGCTTAATTTTTTTTAATGATGCAGAAGTGTTGAGTGAACTTAGTGCTAATTGGATTCTAAGTGTTAGTTTATTAATTTTCTAGATCAAGGACGTTTTTTGCTAAAGTGTTGTGTGCTGGTGATGATGATCTAGATTAACCCATTTCACAAATACGTTTAATGTTCTTGAAGATTGTAGTCTGTCATTTATTGACAGAATTTTATCTGTTGTATCCATCACTCTTTTCACGGCTCAGGTTTTAAAACATCTCTTGTTTTTGTGTTGTTTTAGAATTGTAACTGAATTACTGTATATAGTTATTCTGGTTTACAAGATACTGTCACCATCAGTTTCTGGTCTAGTAGTTTTGAAATTTTGTTTTTGTTACAAGTGACCAGTGATAACTTATATCAGTATTACAGAGTAAAAGCTTGCTAGCTTAGTGCCAGAAAAGATTGTATAAGGAAGGAGAAGGAAGTTAGTAGTCTTTTCCATTTTATAGCATTGCACATTTATTCCAGATAAGGTGTTGAAATTTTTCACCTGGATTATTTAGATATAAATGTTCTGTAAAAGAAAAATTAATTTAATTGGAGTTATATTTGACAGACACCCTCCAGATAGCCAAAATCACATGGGATTTGTTTCAGTCTGGTCATAAAAGTTTGTTTTTGCTCTCAACTACTGCCTTGAATTTAAAAAAATTTTCATTTGTATTTCATATATTCTAGAGATTAATCCCATTTATACCATGTTGAGATAATTTTCTCTGCTTAGATCTACTTAGAAAAGACTTTTATCATCTTATAAATGAAAGCTGGCCATATACCATTCTGGGCTCTTGCCTTATGGCAGCCCATAAGTGTGGTAAGGTGTGAATGGGATTGTGTGTTGTAGTGTTGAATTATGTTTGATATTGGATAGAAATTTCACTACTTAATGGTACTTCAGCATCCAAGATTCTCATTCATGAGTATTAACTAAACACTGGATCGTTGCTTTGTACCAGCGTACTTGGCCGTTTATATTATAATTCTTAAAAAGGCTGTAAAGTTTTTCTTTAAGAGGAAAAATTCTCAGTGTCAAGGGAAGAATTTGAATAGTGTTTTATGTAAATATTAGTTGCTGGGTCATTCAAGTATCTCCCTGCTATATGATGAGGTTTTTGTACCATACTTAATAAATGCACTGAATATTTATTACTGTGTTAAAATCTAAGAAGTTATTCATTCTTTACTCTTATTATTTATTGTAAATAATTCTAGATCTGTTTTTTCCTATATTAAATCAATGCTTATTCTTCAGTAATTTATCTGTCAGAGGTTGCCTTTTTTTTTGTAGTTAAATAATGTTCCTCTGATTATTCATAAGAAATTTTAATTTTTCATTTCTAGTAAAATGATTTGCTTTGGTGATCACTTTGTTTTTTAAATTAAAGTTGAGATAAAAAGCCTTAGGGAAATAGGCTGTGGGATAGAAAATGTAGGTAGGTCACACAAAATGTATTTCACTGGTTGTAAATGAGGTATCATTTGTTGCAAGATATTTTCTCTAAAACACTGCTTGTTGAATTGCTTGATTATACAGGATTGAATATATTAATTTTGCTAGGATATTACATTATTTTGATCAACAAGTAGTCTTCCAATATTATATTTATTATCAAGGGCATGCAAAATTCATGACATATTCAATATGATTTTTAAATTTAGATTGCAAGGTATTTTAGCTTGAGGAAACTGCATGATTTTGCAAAAGTTAGGTAAAATTCCTAAGAAACATAGAACTATGAGATGATAGCAATATGTTTCATCATAGTTTTAAATATTAGGAAATGCAGTAATAATTTGTACGGTATGTTAACAAGAAGGAATTTATTTATTTTTTTTTATTTTTTAGGACAGCTTTTTGTTGTATGTGGCTGTAAAGACCTTTATAGATTTTATAAAAGACTTACTATTTTTTAAACTGGGTATGAAGGTGTTTTAAGTTTTGCTTCAAGCTTTCTTGCTAACTTGAAGGTACTTGATTGCAAGTGTATTTTTTATATATTTTTAAGTGATTGATGCTTTTTTGAGAGGTATTAAAAAGTCCACACAATGAAAAAGGAGGTGTTCTAAGAAATATTGGCCCATTTTTTCTGAAACTGAATCCTTTCTCTTGTGTTTCTGTTCAGGGGGTTTCAGTTGGGATGATACTAAAAAACAATTCAGTTTTAAGGAGTCTGAACATAAAATTTTTTTAGATGAATCTTACCTACTGTTAAAAATAGCTTATATCTCTGTGTCAATAGGTGAGGAGATAGTTTATCTTTAACAGTAGGTAAGTATCCAAATAATCAATTTTATGAAAATTTAAATTTTTTTAAAGATTTCAAGCTCTGGTTAGCAATGTTAACTACAGATCTGTGCTGGTCAAGTTGTCTTTAAAAAGGTTGCTCTGTCTAGAGAGAGAATATCAACATTAAGACCGTGGCAGTTATCTCAGTGGTCTGATTAAACTATAATAATAATAATAACAATAATAATAATAATAGTAAAATAATAATAATAATAATAATGATCAGACCATAATAGATAGAAATTTGCAACTTAATAGGGGAATTTCTGAGAAGTTCTCTGGAATATTGTGTCTGTGATAAGTGATAGATTGTGACAGAAATGAAGCTGGTGTGACCTAGCTAGTACAGTTCATTGATAGTGTTCATTTGATGGAAGGATTCTTTTGGACCAGCTTATTATTTTTCCCCCTTTTTTCCACAACCTGTGAGGTGTGTGGACTGTTGGGGGTCTTCAGATTTGGATAATTATGTGTTGCATGTTCTTTCATTGGGGGTAAAAAGTATGGTAAACCAATAGCACCAAATATTTTTAAGTTCACAGGTACTCATTTTCTTGATGTGCAGTGTTGTCAGGAAAATTTTCCATATCTTAGGGCATCTTTGGAATTGTTCAAATTACCTTGCACATTGAAGAAGTGGCTTTCACTATTATGATCTAAGACTTGAGACATTGTTTTTCCTTGGAATAGAAATGCAAACATTATAAACAAGAGAGTACTGGTTTTAAGAGTGATGAAAATATTGCTCATTTTGATTTTTTAATTTAAATTTCTGTGATATATAGATGACTTCCAGAGAAGAGAGTTTCTATAGAATAACAGTGAAAAGTTGAGATTTTTGTTGTCTTTTAAAGAGAAAGGTGTAATTTGTTCCAGCTTTATTTGAAGCACAAAAGTAACACTTTTTATCCAGGCATTTGACATTTTAAAATCAAATGTATGTACAGTTTAGCAGTATTGTTTGGGCTTGATTTATTATATGAAAATGTTTGTTATTGAATTATCATCCATATGTGGAGTATTTTTCTACTACATTCCATTTCTGATTTCTTAAATAAAGTGGTCTAGAATAATTTTTTTCATTGTCACTTTGTATAGCATGACTACTGCAATGTTTTGTAAAGTTTTATTCTTGTGTACACTGGATTTTAATTTCCATGTTAGAGGTACAGTACTGAGAATTTTTAGGTATTTCATTCTGGTTAATGAGAAATTTACACAGACACTTTATCCCAAATGATTATGGGATTATGGCTAGTACTGAAAAGTAATCCCAAACTTCTGTAGTTACATGGAGCAGAAGTGCTTTCTTACAGGAACTGAGACAACATACGGGGTTAATCCTACAGTAATCAGCTGTAATTTCTAAAAGCAGATACATTTCTTGGAATAGAAAGGTAGGTCTCAAATGTACTTGTGTTTGCAAAGTTGTTAAGCCTTGCAGCACATTGTCATCCTGGCTCTTCCATTGCTTCTATGTTCTTTTGACTTCCTGCCCAATCCCTTGACCTTTGTTAGTGCTGTGTTCTTGACATTGTAACCTTTGATTGCTCTTGTTTACAGTATTTACCATCCACTTTTAAATCCTTTATTCCCCTGGCTTTGGGTGGTTTGGGGCACTTAATGGCTCTGGCTTCTCTGCCTGTTTGTTCAACTCCAGTGTACCCTTTCCCAGTGCCTGTGCAAGCTTCAGCTGCTCCTGTGGTGCCACCTGCATTGCAGTGCCTTGGCCCTGTTTCATTAACCTTCTGCCTGCAGTTGCTCTACATCACCCTCAACTGCTGAACTGCCGCCCCAAGTGTTTAAGGCCCACTGGTGTTAATGCCACTTATGTTAATTGCTCCCTTGTGGCTTGTAGCCTAGGTTTTGCCACCAGAACTTGCATGGGATTCCTCTACTTTGTGTCCTCCCACTCGCTCTGATGCCCAAGGGTCTACTGTAGTTCGTGTGAGGCCTGAAGGTTCTTTTGTAGTTCATTGTGTTATAATTCTCTTGTGATTGACTCTCCTCCAGGACCAAGTTGGGCCTTGCTGTCTAGCTGTTCTTCAACTTGACTTTCAAGTACTGCCTTGCTGGCTGCTTGTGACTGGGAGTTAGGCAAATACCCTCTTATCTTCCTTGACTGCCTTTTCTAATGGTTCCTTGCCCATGCTTTCTAGGGGTCTGGCTGTGCTCAAGTCATATCCTGGATCTGCTTGCCCTTCCTGGCTTCACTTTTCGCCCTTGCTCTCATTCTCGATCCCCTAAATGGGCTAGGCTTGATGACTGGAGATTATTAATGACCCCTGATGATGACAGTGTTGAAGATCTGTATGCTCTGTGGGCTGGCACTTTGGTGAGATCCTTAATTGGGTCAGTGACATATTCCATATCAGTTGCTCCTGCTCGTGACCAAGTCCCTTGGGTCACATTCAAAAAGACTTGATGATGCAAGTGGCTAGTTCGGTTGTGAAAACCCTGTTACCATGGGTCATCAGGTGCCATTTCTGAAGCAGAAGTTCTGGAAGTTTATTATTAGATTCAAGTGTGTTCTTCACAGTCTTGCTTTTACTCTTCAGCATTTGAGTCTTATCATCAGAGACTTTTGTCTTCAGACCCTGCTATGTCTGATGGTTGGCATATGAGATGGACTCCTGTAGGCATTTTTGTCCAGAGATTCTGATATTGAGTGAGTCTTCAGTACCACCAATTCCACCTTGTCATTGGTTACACCTTCAGCTGAGGACATACCCTGGCCTGTTGCCTCATTCTCTCTCTTGCCAAGCATCAGTGCTTAGTGTCACTACGTGTACAGTAATATCAATTGGCAAACTTGATGAAGAAGAGGGAAGCGGCCTTATGTGACCTTTCCAAGTTGCTATCCTCTATGTAGTTCTCTTGGACCTTATGGCTCCCAACTTTTCCTCTGAGGAACTGGTACACTCACTATATGAAGTCTCCACACTGACATTGCCAGTATGTACTACTTCCCATTCCAAATCCTCCTATTACCAGAGTCCATCCTTCAAGCATTGTACCAGGATCCCACATTGCCATTAGTCATCATTCCAGCCTCAGCAATCTCACAATTTTTTTTTTTCTTTCCAAGTTGTAGGGGCTTTTTTCAATACACTATTGGAGATGAGATGTCGGAGAACAAATTTAGAGGTAAATAAGAAAACTCGCATACTATTACCTATTCCTGATTTAATAACCTTAATACAGTGGTCTGAAGACCTTTATACAGAACCTTATCCTATACCTAACTTAGCCTAACTTAATACTACCAATGATCAAAATATTATCAAGAAATCTCCAACTGTGGTGCAAATCCCAAAATAGTTCCTTATCTTTCTCAGCACTTCATCTCAGAATAATCCAAAGACAATCATGCAGGCCTTTTCTACCCAAAAGCACTTCACTTGTTACTAACAAGAATCTGAGATCCCATTTATGACAAAGTCAGCTTACAGATATTTTAAGTACCTTCTCTGATCCCGATCCCATTTAGGACAAACACTGTCTTAGGTAACTGCTATGCACAACTTGGAATGGAACATGAAAATGGATTTGGTCTCACCAGCTGTTTGATGGATTTGTTAGTTGTCAATACAGACTTTTATTTCCACCGCAATTCCCGTCGGTAGAGATCCATACTCGATGTTGCTTCTGATAGGGGAAGGATCCTAACCAGATGAAGCCTACCACAGATAGGGTGAAGGGGAGTCACTCACTCTGCCCTAACACTCTCAAGCAAACTAAGTAAAAAAGCAAATATTTACATCAGACAGTCACAACAAAAAAACAACAGAAAAAACATTACAATGGCAAAAACAAAAATTTAATAAAAAACCCAATCTCCAAACACTACTGCACAGTATTCAGCATCACTGCTTCACAACCCCATAGTCTCAGAATACACCTTTTTCCTGGATGACCAGAGAGGTCTTCCCTTAAACCTCCTTCCAAGGGTGGTCAATAATGAAGTCCTGCCATCCCCACTGTGGCCTCTCCATGTTAGGGGCTGCCTGCAGAGGCACTGGAAGGCTGGGAATCTATTGGCTGAGACCTTGGGGTTCTGGAGGTTCTCTATTTTGGTTATTGGCTCTCCTTTCTTGATGTTGGTCTTCTTTCACTATCACCCTTGATTGCCTCAGACTCCTACCCTTCTAATCCTGTAAAGACACACGTCCTCTCAGGCTGCTGCATCCACACGATTGAACTTTGTTCAACGAACTTTGTTCGATGTGATGTCAGAAGCGGAGGAACTGACTTTGGCTGCTGTTTCTCCGCTTCTGACGTCCCATCAAACAAAGTTCGATCATGTGGACGCAGCCTAAGACAAAGTGATCTCCATGGTGCAGAAAGGTGCTGTTTAGGTGGTTTTGCCTTAGATGCTAGGACTCTTCTGTTGGCTCTTACTTTTTCCACTGTTTTCAGGAGGTTGGAGGCTAAACATCAACCTCAGCCCTTATGTATGTAGACCATGAAGTCTGTAGATCAGTTTTTAGGGGGTTCTTTGCCTCTGTAGACTTGAGGAAGTGTACTTTCTTGTCCCCATCATCTGCATTCTGGGAAATATATTTTACGGTTGCACGTTCCAATTTTGGGTTCTTTACTTTAGCCTGTGTATTGCTTCTCAGGTTTACCAATATCCTCTTGATGGTAGCCTCCTGGGTGCATTATGTGGGTTTGTGCCTTTGCCATTATCTGCATGATTGGTTGGTGCTGGCTGCTTTTCAGGTCCATCTGCAAAGTCTGTCAAACCTGCATTGGTCCCTGTAGAAGTCAGACTTGTTGCCATAACTCAAGCAGTTTGCTTAGGACTGTTTTTAGACTGTGATATCATTTGGCCCTTGAAGGAGAAAATGAAATGTTTCCTCATGACCCTAGATAGGTTTCCTCTTCACCCATGTACGGTGGTTGAGAATTTGCAAGCGTTATTGGCTGCATTGGATTAGTTAAGTGCCACGAGCTCACGTCTACACATGTAAATTAAGACCCTTCTTTTGATTTTTTCTACTGTGGGTTTAGACTTCTTTTCATTATTATATAAAAATTGCCATTAATTCACAATTGTGGGCTGTCAGCAATGCCATATCTTTTATGGAGTTTTTAGGTATGATTCAGTTATATGTGCTGCAGATTTGGCTACTAATCTTCATTTCCTTTATTGCCTTCACCCTGTAGAAGGGTAGTGCCATCAGTGCACCTCTTGTGGCGCATTTTAGGCATTACTTAAGGTTCTCTGCAGTGTCCCTTCGGTCCCTGGCTGTAACCGATTTCATTCTTGCTACTGCACCTCCATTCATATTCTCTCTCTTCCATCTTACTTTCCACCCTTTCCTCACAATTGATTTGTAGTCCAACTGTGAGGTTTTTCCTCCTGTTACACCTTTCAAACCCTCTTACTGTCAATACCCATTTCAGTGCTGAATGACCTCATAGGTCTCAATGCTTGGCCTTTGGCCTAAATTTTATATTCTGTTCTATTCTATTTTGTGTTGCCTCCAAGAGTGGGGATTCAACAAAGGAAGGATTATTTGGGCTAGTGGACAACCTTATTTTCTTGGTTAGTAATTTTGTATAGTTAGCAGATAAATACTTAAGGATTGACAGTAAATGTGCACAGAAGGTAACTCATGAGTGAAACTGGGAGCTAGCAGATGTCAAAATAGGGTAGGCTATACAGTATATGATTAATGGGGTTGTGCTAAAAGAAATGTTTAGTTATAAAACAAGTACATATACAGTAGATGTATATCTGTATAGAATCCACCGGTCACTTTTTATCAGGTACTTATGTAATTGTAATAACCGCAATGCCCTCTTAGTGTCTCAAATTCCTCATACTTTTTAGATACGCTTGTCAGTACAAAGCCTAAAGTCCAAATGGAAAAAAAAAAAATTCTTATAGAGTATCAGGACGAGGTCACGTTACCAATATGACTATCACTGTATACTGATTCCTCAATATCACCAGCATCAAACAAAAATGAAAAAGATGTTGAGTTTTAAAAGAGTAATTGGCGGACAATTGAGCGAAAACTTTTACTTCTGATTGTGTTGAATTATCAAAAAACCCACAATATGAAAAGGTGTAATGTCATTTCCCGAAATTCTTTGCAAAGGTATACTTATGATGTTAATGAACTAGATAAAAATTTAACATATGACTTTAATGGACTGAATATAAGTGTAATGTATAAGTTTTAATTGTTGTAGAAAACAGACTATATTTACCGCCCAAATCATATATTTGACAATGTTGTAAATATAACTACAGTAGTACTATAACACACAAAGTAAAATAAATGCCACTTTTATTAGTAAAATTTTTTCACAACAATTTTATAGATTTCCCAAAACAAATGTCCGGGCAATTAACTACACCATTTAGAACAAAGCTCTCCAGTTTATTTAAATAACTATCAGAGTAAATTATTTTAACCCATAAAAATTATAGTGAACTTAATGCAAACATGCACAACAAAAATCGTGATATTTAAATCTGCTGACCTTATGTTCTTTCGACATAATCAACGCCACAAAATTCAATCTCCCGTTTCCTTTTTCAAAGTGAATGGAATAGATAAAAAGTAATGAATCTGGTACTATTTATAATCTTTTTTATAAGCCAGGCAAACTAACTTAAGGGAAGTGTGAAATGTCTTCCCTGATAATTAAAAGGCACCCATTCAAGGAATATCTGGAGAGGAGTGGCAGGATGGGTCCTTTTGGAATATAACTTTGACATTTAAATCCATTTAAACAGTTATCTTAGTTAAGTGCATTGTTAACCCGGTCCACCTTAACCACTGCATTATTGTCTCCAACATAGATGTGTAATTAATCAAAACTCTCTCACCCATAAATTACAGTTCGAGACATAAGAACTGGAGAATAAAGTGCTGGGATTTATAAGAACCAATCACCAGGCATTTACAGTCAACTTGTCTTGGTGGAGAAAGTGATTAGGGGCTGGATATCACCTATCAATACCACTCTGTTGAATGAGTTTGTCTCAAGTATTCCATTAAGGATGAAACACCATGTCATGTTAGATTTCTTCAGAGATGGCGATTTCATGCTTTCTGCAAGGAGACTCATCAGTTCAAAGCTGTGAACTTCAGATTGGTGATAGGCCCCAAGGTGTCCCCAATACAGGGGTAGTGCTGTCAGCGCACCTCATTCAGTGCACTGTAGGCATTACGTAAGGCTCCTTCTAGCATCCCTTTGGACCCTAGCTGCAACCCCTTTCATTCCTTTTACTATATCTTCGTTTTTATTATCTTTCTTCCATCTTACATTCCACCCTCTCCTAATAACTGTTTCATGGTGCAACTGTGAGGCTTTCCTCCTGTTACACCTCTAAAACCTTCTTTACTCTCAGTTTCCCTTTCATAACTGAATGACCTCATAGGACTAAGTGCTTGGCCCTTGGCCTAAAATCTATATTCCAGTTCCATTTCTAGTTCCCCTAGGTGTTCACCGAGTGTTCACTTTGGTGTTCAGACGTCCAAAGAGGTGTAGTTGCTCCCTAAGGGTCTAGTATCAATAATATGACTCCTTCATAAAAAAGGAACTGTGCTTCAAGGTTATCATGAGTCATATTTGATTTTGAAGGCTCCCTTCTATAATATTTATAAGCAGACCTTGCCATGAAAAGGGTGCTTTCCTTCAAGGTTTGCATGTGTCCAATTTGATTTTAAAGGACTCTTATATAATTTTTATAAGCAGACTCTGCTATGAAGAGGGAGGTTTTCCTCTAAGTTGGCTTGTGTCATATTTGATTTTGAAGGGTCTCATATATAATTTTTACAAGCTGACCCCTCTGTGGGAAGGGTGCTTTCCTTCAAGGTTTGCATAAGTCATATTTGATTATGAAGGCTCCTTTGTGTGGTTTTAATAAATAGGCTTGACCAACCCCCGCCCTCATGGAAAAGGTGTTTTCATTCAAGGTTTGCACGTGTCATATTTGATTTTGTATAGTCTCTCAAATCATTTTCATAAGAAGGGCCTTCCATGAAAAGGGCACATTCTTTCACTGTTGGCGTGGGTCATATATGATTTCGGAGGGTCTCATATTATTTTTACATGCATACAGCTTTACGAAGGTGGCATTTTCCCTCAAAGTTGGCATGTGTAATGCATGATTCCTTATATTGTTTTCATAAGCAGACTTCTCCATGAAGACAGTGCTTATCTTCAAGGCTGACATATATCATACTTAATTCTGAAGGCTGCCTCATTTCACTTTTATAAAAAGACCGCTCCATTTAGAGGGCACTTTCCTTCAAGACTGGCATGATTTTGAAGGGTCTGGTACATTCTTTTTTAGAAGAAATTCCTCTCCATGAAGAGGATACTTTCCTTCAAGGTTGTCATGTGTCCTATTTGATTTTGAAGGATTTCTTGTATCATTTTCACAAACACACCTAGTCATGGAGAGACCGCTTTCTTTTAAGCTTAGAATATTTCACATTTGATTTTGAAGGGTCCTCATAACGATTTTTATAATACCTCTGTTGGTCTCTCCTTCAATGTTGCCATGCCCGAGATTCTGCAGTTTTCGTCGAAATCTAACTTTGTGCTAAACATTTGTTGGGATGGATTGGACTGGAGTAAAAAAAAAAAAATAAATAAGGCCAAAGACCAAGCACTCAGATCCACGAGGTTATTCAGCCCTAAATTAATGGTGAAACAATTGTTAGGCGAGGGCAGAAAGTAAGATGGAAGAAAGAGAATATGAACTGAGATAGGCCTGTAGAAAAAAAATTAAGTGGTTTGCAGCTAGGGGTCGAAGGAACTCAGCAAAAAACCTCAACAAATGCTTGCATTGCAACTCAGCTGCGGGAAATGAATATTTGTATAAAACATTGACCGCGACACTGTTATGAGACTAACTGAAAACCGCGTCATGGCGACCACCATATGTAATTACGTATAACAAAACGTCTATAAATAGACAGTGCAATGATACTGGATTAAATAAAATAAACTTAATGTTTGTGTAGGCCTAACATTTGTTTTGATTCAATCGAAAGTCGCTACCTTGCCTATTTATCGACATTTTGTTCTATATTGATTTGCTGGCCGCCATGTCACGTAAGTTCTATATCATACATCCTTGACTCAAAATTGACGACAAATATAATGCATAGTAATGAGAAAAAGGGAGAGTTTAATTTAATACCACAAGCACTGCTATGAGCGCTTTGTTTAGTATCAGGACGCTAGCAAGAAGACCACTGTTGGTCTCTCCGTGGTCTCAACGCTAGTCAATGAATGTTAGGATAAAAAAAAAAATGTCGGTAAATAGCACGATATTTTTTGTATTAAGTATGTTTGGAGACTTTTGGGTCCATAGTAAAATAATACAAAGGAAAATTCTTATGTTGTCAGATCTTTCAGCACCATCACTCAAGGCTTTTAAAAATTTGAAATATTGTATGGTAGAAGAACTCGTTAGCCTATTGGAATGCGAGACTGCAACTTAGTGTTCAGTCTCGATTTGGTAGTCCACTGTTCCTGTATTATCAAATGCCGTCTCCTTCCTACTACTGAAAGTAAGTCTTGTTCTGGTGCATTAGCTCTTCAATCTGTATAAATTGAGTAGATTAAAGTGCTATACAATCATAACCTGCAGAAAAGAGTATTTTACACACGAAAACTTAGTCAAATTGTTGGCTTTTAACCTGCCTCATGCACAGACTTTGTCTTCATAGGAAAAGTATGCCTTAGTTTTACCAGACCACTGAGCTGATTAACAATTGGCTCGTTGGTGTAGTTTTCGGCGGGTTTTGATAATTATGTATTTTTGCATCCAGGGAAATTAGTGGAATGAAATCAGGCAGGTTTCGGTCAAGTTTCAAGGCAAAGCAGGACAATGAACTGGGTACTAAGCTGTTAGGCTATGCTCACCAGTAGGTTGAGGTCAAGGAAGGTAGGCAAAAAGTAGGCTTCGAGATTTAAAGTCTGCTTAGGCTACTAGACTAGCTACAAATAGGCCTAAGTTTGTGTAAGACATTCTGTATAGCTTTGGACTTCAAAGCTGAAGTATTAAGATAAGACAAAATGTTAAGCGTCTGCTTAGGCTACTAGACTAGCTACAAATAGGCCTAAGTTTGTGTAAGACATTCTGTATAGCTTTGGACTTCAAAGCTGAAGTATTAAGATAAGACAAAATGTTAAGTTTTATGTATAATACTTTACAAGTCTTTTCAGTGTTATGAGTTTGATAGGACCAAAGAAACCTAAGGATAAGTTGTGCACAAACCTTACTATAGTAGTCTAATGCTTGAAGGACCCATAGCATTTATAGTTCCAGCTAATATAAGTTTGGGCTAGGCTAACTGATCTTCAGCTGTGGGTTATAGCATAGTAAAGTAGGAGTTTTGAAAACCCTGATTATTGTTATCTTTAAGTACCTGTGGCTTGACCTGACCATTTAGCTATCGCAGGCATTAAAAAAAAGTTTATTTGTTAAATTACAGCTTTTAAAACTTTTATGGTAAATTTTTACTTTACTACAAGTCCCACTCCCAGAAACACCAAGTTTAGTGAGAGGCATTTGGGTCGTTTCGGCCGTAGATCGTTTCGGCCATAAGTCGTTTCGGCTGTAAGCACGTTTACGTGCAAAATGGGCGCCGTGTTTAGTACCAGCCCCTTGGGGATGTACGTAAAACATGAAATAATAATGGTAAATACCATAAACATAGCGGTAAATACCATAAACATAACGTCTTACATTGTTTTGGATGTTACGGCCGAAACGACCAGGACCGAGTGAGAGTCCCACTGGTGTGAATGTTGAAATATAAACAAAGGTAATTCTAAGCCGGCTGTCGCGGTGAGCTAGACTATGGCAATTGACATTTTCCTATGTTTTTTTACTTGCTTTACTAGAATTTGAAGTAATATTTTGTTGGTTGGCTGTAACTTAACTGTAATTGACCTTTGAAGACTACACTACCGACAGGGTAGATCTAAGTTGGCATTCTGCGGCGAGCCCCCCTCCATAGCTAATATGGCAAAATAGTAACCAGTAAACACCCCTAAAAATACCAACCTAATGTACCGTAGAGGTGTTTACTGGTTACAATTTTGCCATATTAGCTATGGAGGGGGCGGTGGGCTCACTGCGGAATGCCGGCTTAGACCTACCCCGCGTTAGGTAATGCAAGTCGTTTAGTCTTCAAAGGTCAATTACAGCCGCCCGACAAAATATTACTTTAAATTCTTGTGAAGCAAGTACTGTAAAATAACATAGGAAAACGTCAAATGCCATAGCCTAGCTCACCGTGGACATCCGGCTTAGAATTACCAAACAAATGTTAAATACCTCAGTAATGGTAATTTTATAGTTGGTCTTAGCACACTTTTTGGTAATTCTAAGCCTTAGTTCCGTGGTGAGCTAGACTATGGCAATTGATGTTTTCCTATGTTGTTTTACTTGCTTTACAAGAATTTAAAGTAATATTTTGTTGGACAACTGTAACTAAACTGTAATTGACCTTTGAAGACTATACGATGGGGTAGATCTAAGTCGGCATTTTGCGGCGAGCCCCCCACCCCCTTCCATAGCTAATACGGCAAAATTGTGACCAGTAAACACACCTAGAAATACCAGCCTAACATACCCTAGGGGTGTTTACTGGTTACAATTTTGCCGTATTAGCTATGGGGGGTGGGGGCTCGCTGCAGAATGCCGGCTTAGATCTACATCGTCGTGTAACCTTCAAAGGTCAATTACAGTTTAGTTACAGCTGGCTAACAAAATACTACTTTAAATTCTTGTAAAGCAAGTAAAATAACATAGGAAAATGTCAATTGCCATAGTCTAGCTCACCGCGGAACTACGGCTTAGAATTAACCTTGTTATTTTTAAGTACCTGTGGCTTAACCTGACCATTTAGCTCTCTCAGGCCATTAAAATAAAGTTTGTGTTTTATTTGTTAACTTACAGCTTTTAAAACTTATGGTAAATTTTTACTTTACTGCAAGTCCCACTCCAAGAAACACCAAATTTAGTAAGAGTCCCACTGTTGTGAATGTTGAAATATAAACAAAGGTTAAATACCTCAGTGATGGTAAATTTATAATTGGTCTTAACACACTTTTTGGTAATTCTAAGCCGTGGTTCCGTGGTGAGCTAGACTATGGCAATTGACGTTTTCCTATGTTATTTTACTTGCTTTACAAGAATTTAAAGTAATATGTTGTTGGGCAACTGTAACTAAACTGTAATTGACCTTTGAAGACTACACGATGGGGTAGATCTAAGCCGGCATTCCGCGGCAAGCCCCTAACCCCCCTCCATAGCTAATACGGCAAAATTGTAACCAGTAAGCACCCCTAAAAATACCAACCTAACATATCCTAGGGGTGTATACTGGTTACAATTTTGCCATATTAGCAATGGAGGGGGGTGGGGGCTTCGCCGCAGAATGCCGGCTTAGATCTACCCTATCGATAGTAGTCTTCAAAGGTCAATTACAGTGCTCTCGATTCCTTTATTCAGATGCCTCCGACCTCGGCTGGGGCGCCCTTCTGGACAGCCGGGAAGTCTACGGAACATGGACTGAGGTACAACAGAATTCTTGCATCAACATAAAGGAACTGAGAGCAATTCACCTGGGCCTCCAGTCCTTCTCAGATCTGGTCTGCGGCAAGAAGATTCTGTGGGCGGAGGAGAACCAAGTCTCTCTTGTCACCCGGTTCATTCAAGGGAGAATGAATGTGATTGCAGATGAATTAAGCTGCCTCAGACAGGTCCTTCCAACCAAATGGACCTTAGACCCAATAGTCTGCGACAACCTGTGGAAACTTAGGGGCAAACCCCCAGTGGATCTTTTTGCAATGTCAAGAAACCACCGCCTTTCCCTCTTTTGCTGTCTGGTCCCGGATCCTCAAGCATGGAGCACGGATGCCATGCTGTTGGACTGAATAGACTTAGATGTGTACGCCTTCTCTCCCTTTGGAATGATCAGGGAAGTAATCAACAAGCTGCCGACGCATCAGAACACCTCCATGACCCTAGTAGCCCCATTTTGGCTGAACAATGAATGGTTTCCAGACTTGATCCGACTCCTGGTAGACTACCCAATACTCCTTCCACAAAAACGGTCTCTGCTCAGACAACCCCACTTTCTCAGATTCCACCAAGGGTTATCTGCTCTGGCCCTGACAGGCTTCAGACTGCCAAGCGCCTTGTCAGAGCAAAAGGTTTTCGAGACAGTCTGCAGAGGCGATTGCGAGATGCAGATGAGCTGCTTCTACAAAGCTCTACCAATCAAAATGGACAGTCTTCAGAAGATGGTGCAGCCGCCATAATGTCTTCTTTTGAGACATCTATAGGTCAAATAGCCGACTTTCTGATATTCTGAAAGTCCATCAGGAAGCTATCGACCTCTACCATGAAAGGGTATAGGTCGATGCTCAGCTCAGTCTTTAAGCACAGAGGGATGGACCTGTCTTCTAATCAAGATATCACCGACTTGATCAAATCCTTTGATACGTCCAAGAAAGAAAGTTCTTCCAACGTCTCTTGGAACTTAGATGTTGTACTGAAGTGGCTTTCAGGTCCTCAATTTGAACCTCTTTGTTCTGTTTCCCTCAGGAATCTCACGAAAAAGACTTTTCAGTGGCTCTCACTACTGCCAAATGTATTAGCGAGTTACAGGCAATAGACGAGAATAGGCTATGCACAAGAGGACACAGTCCACTCTCTCACTATCTCTTGGTTTCCTTGCAAAGAACAAGGACCCTTCCAAACCCTGGCCTAGATCCTTCGTCATCAAGAACCTTATGGATATCTTAGGACCGGAGGAAGAAGAAAGACTCCTCTGTCCAGGGGGGTACCTCAGGTACTATCTTCAGAGGATGGAAAAGATTAGAGGACCTTCGAGCAACCTCTAGTGCTCTGTAAGAAACCCAGTTCGCCTGCTCTCCAAAAATGCCATATCCTTTTTTCTGAGTGAGTCAATATTAGAAGCCCATTTTCAGATCCAGGAGGAAACCTTTCCATTACTTAAGGTTAAAGCTCACGAAATTAGAGCAGTCGCAACCTCCCTCGCTTTTAAACACAACTTGTGTCTTTCCTTGATCCTACAGTTGACGTTCTGGATTTTCGCCTCACACTACCTCAAGGACATAGAAACGATGTTTGAAAATTGCAGCACTTTAGGACCTTTATCCATGGCTGGCATGGTACTGGGAGAGAAAGCATAGGGAATCTCTCTGTTCCTTTGCTATCCACTGGCCATGACTTAAGGTTTTGAGTTGATGGGAAGCCTGGGGGTACACTGTACCTGGAATACCCACCAGTTTGTATTTTTGTCATATTTACTTCACCTTATGTCATACTTATTTATACTGCTCGTGGCTTTACATGTCAATTGTCCTGGCTTACATTCGGAGGCTACCATTCATTTTAGGACAATTAACTCAGACTAGCCTATATATAACGACTCAATCCTGGGCATAGGCCAAACAGGTGTAACACACCGGCCTAGGTTAATAAATCCCGGATTACTCTTAGCTTGGACTGGTACTTGACGTCGTTGACGGACGAATCTTCATTTTGTAGTTAGGGTTGAGGGAAACGCCGACTTCCACGGGTTGTTTAATGCTTCTCAGTAGGTTACATGGTGTAAACAACTTATTCCTAATGTTCCTTCCATAATTGTTAGAACTTCTTTTTACATAGGTACTTATACTGGTTCTTGTACAGACACCCTATACTGGTTCATGTAAGAATGCCCTAGACTGGTTCATGTATTACGAATGCCCTAGACTGGTTCCCTGTAATACAAAAAGGTCATTTAGGACAGCCATCTTGTGCCAAACAGCATGCAGTCCTTAGCCTAGGCTATGCTGTGCTCATGCCTAACTTAACTGTTACACTACACAGTTAGCCTGGCTTTTCATGCATAAGAGGTGTAATTGAAGTCAAGAATTGATATATATTCATAAAATTATGGAAGAATATCACACATCTTAGCCTATGGTTGGTGGCACTGCAACCACATGCAAGCTCATCATGTTGCAACTTACGTAACATTACCATAACAACTCTTGGTAATTTGTTATTACATTAAGGCAAAGATACACAAGAACACTGTTAAGTGTTATGGCAACATGTACAATATAAACTAAGATATGTGCATACCTTTTACAAGGGAGAAACACGGCATTTCGAATGAAAATAAGGGGAACTACATCCCTTTCCCCTCTGAAGTCGCCACACATGTCTTGAACAGTGCGAGTTGAGCTTACGCAACTACGCACTTGGTTGAACTTACGCACTTACGTACGCACACTCGATCATAGACAATCTCAATTTCGAGTGGTTAAGTCAACTTATTGATAAGATGAAAACCAATTCGTTTTTCCAGTCCACCAATTATGAAGGGTATTGTCATTAATTCAAAAGAAGGATTTCCATCATTACATTTTATTATTGATAATGGTTGGGTTTTGGTGTTATTCTGTGGTGTAGGTGATAGTGCTGCCATTTTCTGTTCTGGTCTTCACCCAGGGCAAGGGCATCTTTTAAAACTTTGTCAGCATACGGTGTACTTCCTCCAGTGCATTAGGTTCCCACTAATGTAGTGGCGGCCCTTGGCTATACTGTACTGCCATGTCCACTACAAGTTGAGAGAAGTGCCGACCAGAGGCAGTACGTACCTGCAGAAGCTCTCTCAACAGGTAAGGAAACGACAATCATTTATTCAGTGTTAGCAACCTTTCTATTTCAAATTCATTATATACTTAATGCTTTGGAGTAGAAATGTCCATGCTCTTTCCCACCACTAACAATGTGGAATCAGCTGTGTAATTACTTGGTAAGTTACTTACATAAAAATGACATTTTTTATGATAAAATAAAGTTTTATATATACTTACCAAGTAATTACATGATCGGAGCCTGTCCTCCTCCCCTTGCATGGACAATAGAGCGCAAAACGAATTGAGCTCTCTGCTGGGTTGTTTCGTGGGCACCATCCGGGACCTTGTCACCTACACACTAACGATAACAGCGCCACCGCACGAATTTTGAATTTTTAAGCTGCCGTAGGTTAGGGAACCAACAGCTATGTAATTACTTGGTAAGTATATATAAAACTTCATTTTATCATAAAAATGTCATGTTCCTCTGCGAATGTGCATCAGGGAAAGTGGTCCATCTTCTGCAGTTAGTGTCATAGAAGGGGTACTTCTCTGGTTGGAGCATCTGTGTAGCAGATTGCAGACTTCCTCGTCTACCTCTGCCAAGATGGCCGCCTTTCATTAGCTGCAGTCAAAGGATATCTCCTGCCCTCTTGCAGGTATCTAAATTGAAGGAGCTAGACCTCACTTCTTTAGTGGAGCCTTCATTGCTAATGAGGAGTTGCAAAAAGTCTTGTCCACTTGTGTTGTTTTGGTGCTTAGGAGTCTCACTAGGCCACCCTTCAAGCCCATATTTCATGCTGTGGACTATGACCTTATCTTAAAGACTGTTTTCCTTGTAGCTCTGGCCTTGGTAAAAAGGGTGGGGTTGCTAAATCGGCTGTCATATTTTTTCTGGCATATGGAAAGGTGGGAATCTCTCCTGTTTTCCTTCGCACCTGAGTTTGTGGCCAAAACTCAGGATCCTTCAATTCCAGATGAGAGATCTGAGAGTTTCATGATCCTTTCCCTCCAAGACTTTCTCGGTGGAGACCCAGATGAGACACTCCTCTGCCCATTCTGTGCTGTAAAATAATATTTGAAAAGGACTCACTCAGCAAGGCCACAGTGTAGGTGCTGTTTCATAAGTACTGTACTCTGCTGTCATGTAGAATGAGGTGTCTAGGAACACCCTCTCTTTCTGGTTTCCTGAAGTAATCAGATATGCCTACACCTTTGAGGATGAGGTTGGCCTTCCTTACCATGTGAGTGCTTATGAAGTCAGAGGGGTGGGTCTGTCCCTTGCTTTTTGGCAGAATTTTTGGTTGCCCAGGTAATGAGGGCAGGTTTCTAGCAGCCCCAGAGTACCTGTACCTCATTCTACCAGAAGGATGTCACCCACAAGTCCTTAGACACATTCTCCTATGGACCTGTGGTGGTTGCCCAGCAGGTTGTATAGTCACTTGAGCTAGATTCAGACAGAATAATTCAGGTTGGGAGCAGGGAGAGCTGTTGTATCACGAACTGTCATGGCAGCTGAGATTGGAGAGTGAGAAGATACCTTAACAGGGGTTGACCTGAGAAGACGCGTCGAAGGTCCGATGAGAGATGAGTTGCCTCTCGAACAGCAGCGCCCAACCCATAAGGTCTGTGGGCAGGAGGACTAATAACTGCCCTTATGTCAAGACCCAGGTTTGCTCCACATTTGGAGAAATGACAATTTGGACACTGTGTCTCGGACAACTCGAAGCTAACAAACTAGTCGTTGGCATTGGGTTGTGTCTCGGACAACTCGAAGCTAACAAACTAGTCGTTGGCATTGGGTTGAAAGTCTTGTCAACAAGGAGGCAACATAGATGTCATACTGTCTTTGGCACCATAGGTAGGGGAATGATCTATCTCATTGATCACCTTCGAAACTTGTAGAATGACAAAAGGTATAGGCTTCCAAATGTAAATGGATACCAAAGATGTCTTACTTTATTCAAAGGTACAAGTAGGCAGATCAGAACAGCGCCAACTTCAGGAAGATGAGAAAAGAAGGACTATGAACAATCTTCAAAGGTTGAACGAATTTCCAGAAGTCAAGGTGCCAAGATCGACTGTCCTTATCTCCTGACTTCAGCAAATAATACATCCATCTTGCTTGGGATATCTGGTTGGCCACTGTACTGAATGCACTTCTGTCTGCTCGTGTACTTGTAGTGGCATAGAGTAAATGAAAGGACACTAGGACCTTTTGGTGACCATGGCACTACCATGGTGTCATTGCTGTCACACTGAGGAGTGTCTATCTTGGATTTTGAGACTCTTGAAAGTCTAAAATGAAATGTGTTTTAAGTTCCAAGAAAGGAGTTGTAGGAGCCTGCCACCCTGGTCACTGTTCCAAAGAATGAAAAATCTCTGGAGGAGGATAGTGTAACCATAGCACTACCTTGGTGACATTGCTATCAAAGGAGTGCCTAATAGGACACTACCTTAGTGTTGTTGCTATCAAAGGAGTGCCTAACCGGACACTGAGACTCTTGAAACTGTCTTAAGATCCACACAATATTTTCTCTTCGGGTTGTGGATCAACTGGTCATTGCAGCAATAGCAGCTACTGCTTACATCTCCCACTCCTCACAGGAGGAGTGTAACTACTTCAAGTCAAAAGAATGGAGCTCCTAGACACCACTTTGTGTCTGAGTAGGAACCAAGAACAAGTTGTCGGGACTTAGTTTGGAGGTGTTGTTGATCTCCCGACGAATCAAGCAAAACGACAGGAAGTTGTAAGCCCAGGACTTGAATCATGGATGTGAAAGATGTCTCCTAGGTGCCAACAGCATCTGAAGTTTGTAGGAGGTCACTTATCCTAGTACTGACTAGTCCCAACGTTTCTGACCATGGATGCAAAAGGTCAACAGAATCTGGTGTTCTGGGGGTGTCACCTATCAAAGTACCAACCTGACCCAATCATTGCTAACTTCGCTGATTGGACAAGAAGCGATATTTTCAACGTGGCATGGTTGATGGCTGTTATGCACATGGTCTGTAGGGACATAGCTGAATAGTAACATCTAAAGTGTTGAGATTGAAGGAGTACTAACTGGGGAGGTGTTCAATCCTTCGAAACGTCGAGGTGTCAAGACCAGTTGCCGCTAACACTGATGTGTCTGTTGTACAGTACATCCATCATCCTGGAATGTGTCTGGTTGACTGCTGTGCTGAGTGTGCTACTGCACACCCGTGCACCTGCACCGTCTATTCCGACTCACTCAGAATAAGTATAGCATTTCAAATCGTCAGTGTTATCGTATAGCCTAAACAATTTGAAACGTACTGACCCACATTGTAGCCTAAATCTTATGCTACGACACCCAGATTACTTCAATCTTATGCTAGTTTAAATTGTGACTACAGTATATCAACACGTTGCATTGTGTATATTAACTAAACTAACAATATAAACTTAATATTGGCGCATTCAATTGTTCCTAACTTGATGTACAGTAGTTAGATTGGCGTGAGCTTAATCTCTATTTCATGACCCTCATCTAAAGCACACCGCAAGAAATTATCCTTACATTTAGATATGTGTATCTCCCAAACAAAGTTTCCCTAAATGTACTTTAGGATGAATAGGAATACTTAAATGGATTTGTAGACACCAACAATTATGGCTGCATTATTGAGTCCCCCACCAGGTCGAACCACCCTACGTAAAAGCTATGAAGCGACTGAGTTCACGGCTGTTTCTGACCGAAACCAAACCTTCGACTAACTACTGTACAAGAACCAATACCGGTAGTTGAGCAATATTACAAGTATACTTACAATCAAACACATGAAACAACGAAGACAACGTTTTTCCCTACCAAATACAAAGAATGAAACATGATATCCTTCTTCTAGATAATATGCATTTCCACTTTACGTAAATTTAAAGAGAATTTAAAACTATACCACAACTTGCGGAAAAGTACAACCTCTCTTGTTGAAGTTTCGACACCGTCAGTGGAATGCGCATCATCAATAGAGGCTATGATTGGACACTGGGGGGGCCACCCTTTCTTGTTGACTAAGGAACTACCATGGCACAGTTCTTAACAACACTATGGAAAGCCTATCCTTGGATCCTAAGGCTTGGAGAGTTAAAAAGATCCAGGTTATTGAAGTGCAGATTAGGACAGGTTAGGCTAGGTTTAGTTTAGGCTTGGCTAGGTTGGGTTAAGTACCCAACCTAACCTAACCCAACCTAGACCCTTGAAGAACAGGTAACTACCCTCTGGATGATGCTATGAAACAAGAAGACCCAGGATATTGAAGTACAGCTTTGGTAAGGTTAGGCTAGAACTAGTTAGGTCGGCTAAGTACCCAACCAAACCTAACCCAACCTAGTCCCTTGTAGAGCAGGCGACTACCTCCTGGTTGATGCCATTAGACAAGGAGTTCCAGGATATTGAAATGCAGGATTGGTAAGGTTAGACTAAAACTATAGTAATTAGGCTAGGCTAAGTTAGGTTAAGTACCCAACTTAATCTAACCCAACCTAACCTTTTGGAAGTGTATATGAATGCCCTTTGGTTGATGCTTTGAGGCACGAAGTATCTCTGTGGTGGCTTTCAACCCCAGTAAATTGTTAGGGGCTTAACTTCTTACTTGAGGAGTAAGTCTGCCTTATAAAAGGCAGTGGTTTGTATTACCAGAGCCTTTTATACACTAATCCCTTGCTTTGTCCCTGCGACCATAGGAAAAATGAAGGTGACGGTCGGTGAGTGAGGAACCTCCACTCATCCCCATCTGTGCCTGTTGACTACCTTGTTAAGTACTTTGCTACCAAGCTTCGACTGAGTCCAGCTTGCGTTGAGAGATACTCCCCATATAAAAAAAAGGCTGTGGTTTGTATAACTGGTAAAAATACAAATTATTAAAAATTTATCTTTTTTTTTTTTTTATAGGTTTTATGAATTTTTTAGTATTTTAGTAATATATTTTGGTGTCAATGTCAAGGACATTGTGACACCAGGCAACTAAACATATTGTATCAGTCGATCAGTTGGGTTTGTATAAATAAAAAAATAAAATTGTTAAACAGCACTGTAAGGGTTTAAATAAAATTGTTTTCAATAGTTAGAAGGTAAAATTAAATATTTTCAGTGGAGCTTGTCACTGGTGCTGAAACAAACATTGTAATTTTTTTAACTATTTCAGATGTTCAAAAAAATTCTCATAATATTAGCAGTAACCTGTGTTGCCATCTGCGAGGTGAACGTCACTCACTTTGTTCCAAATGAACTTCAAGCAGTGCCTACCAACAAGTCAGAACTGATGTTTGTTTTATGGAATGCTTTTTTGGCAAATTTCATCAAGTTAGACTGGAATACTACATTTGGGTATGTTGCAAATACCTCAGTAGAGGTAGCCATAATAGTCAGAACAAATGAAGCCGTACAATTAGGCAAATGGACAGTTGGTAGAAAGCGGCCTGTCTACAGCAGCTATCCTAATGAGGAAATTATTGCCCATCACCCTGAGGACTTAGGGAATGGTTTATACTTATTCAAGTTGTCAATACCCCAACCAGGTCATACCTTTTACAATAACAATGTGACCTTTGAAGCCATCATCAATGAAACACACCGGACCAACCACTCATTTATCATTCCTTTTGTCTTTTCTATGGATGGAATAGTTGCAACATCACAAGCACTCTTCTGCATCTTTTTACTTTCCATTGTCCTTATTGTACTAAAGATGGCTACTTTTCTTGGCTATAAATACTTTCTCTTTGTACCTCTAGATTGGCCACTTAGATTAGGTATTCTGCTTTCGTGTGTCTTGACAACAGTTGGCTTTTGGTATTTGTTGCATAAGTTAGTTGTGTTTGCACTTGGACCATCAGTAGTCATAGTAAACGTGATGAATATCACAATTGCTAGTCTCCTTTGTTTTTCCATTATACCCCCAAATCTGATACATATACCTCTGGGTTTCATTCACATAATTCAGCACTGGTTTAAGCCAATCTGTAATTTGTGTATATTTTATGTGACCCTGATTACCTTTACTGTATTTTTAACAACAACAGTGAATATTTTCAGCATTAACAGTTGCGTTGCAAAGGAAGCCTCAGTTCTTTTCCGAGGTGCTAAAAGTTTTATGTCACAAGGAGTTGAAGGTGTTGTACAAGATATGAAACATTTGTTTAATGAAGAATTAAGAGTGAATGAAGACTTTGAGCTTCCTAAAGATGACCTGTTTAAATCTTTCGTGGAAATGCTTGGTGCAAGTGGTGAGACGCCTTTGGATGAGTTGAAACAGTTGGGAAGAAATTATACCAAGATGCAACAGGACAAATGCTTAGGGGTGTTTGCAGACCTTGTTAATCAGTGCTCAGATTCCAAAAAGACTTGGTCACAAATTGTAAAGAGAAGTTTCATGAAACCCTTCGTAATAACACAGCGAGAATTGTATCATTCACCATCAGGAAATTTACTAGTCTTGAAAACTTGTGTGAAGTAGCAGGAGAGCCAATGAATTGCACCAAAGTTGCCAGTATTATTGAGAGTAAAGGGAAAGAAGCGTGTAAGGAACATATTGGTTCCTTACAGGAGACTTTACAACTCTTATCTCAAGCGTATAAGAAAACCAAATTTGTGTCCACCACATTTAAAGATGTAAAACAGTATGTAAACCTGGAAAATTTTGAATCCTTAAAATTGCAAATACCCTCTTTTGCACATATCACGAATATACCTACAGACATGTCACTTGGCATTGTATTGGGATTTTTCCCTTTGCTACTTTTCTTGTTTGTTTTTTATGTTCTGTTTCAGGTAATAAGAGAAAATGCCCACTACATAAATTTGTTTATCAAAGGTAAGAACATAAATGACACTCCTATTGGGAGGAAATTTAGAATGTATGATATAAAGCAAGCAGCCATGAGGCAAAGACCAAAGTTTATCTTCTGTATAGAAAATTTTTTGAAATTTGAGAGAAATAACTTACCCAATGTTAATTTTTATTTGATACTATATGTCATGTTTCTTTGGTGGTCTTTGCAGTATACTTCCCTTATTGCCTATGAAGTCAATAAGCATTTCCTGAATATGGACACGTCTTTGATACATGTGGAGAACACCTTAGAAGTCAGTGTGACAGGAAAAGGCAAAGCAATAGAAGAGTTTCAGGAGATAACAGATAAGCTTAACAATCAAAGTAAACGTTATGACATTGATTTATGCAAGTGCATAATAGAACCACCTGTGGTCCCCCATGCATTGTTCATATGGATCCTCTTCTTTTTTTTGATAGGTTGTCTTGAGAGTAAACTACAGGTTTTCATGTACTTGAAACCTAGGATTACTGGTATTTTTTTCCCAGCAGCAGCGGAGATGAACATGGAGCGATGTTATCACATAGCAGAGTTGAAAATAACTCAAATTTACAAGACCTGGCTCAAAAAATTGCAAAAAATGCCTCATGTTAAAGGTGATATAGGTAATATTGGATATTTTCGCTATTTACTGGCCATCTTGCATGGGAAGTACAATTGCACCATTTGCAAAAGATTATTGTTAAATGTTAATGGTAATAATTGTCCAAAGTATCCCAGATCAGACTTTTTACTGTGTGATTTGTGCTGGATCTTGTTAGGAGAAGAATGCCCTATATGTGCTTTTGAAAGAAAAGGTGCTTGAAAAATTGAAAAATCAGTGCTTGTTTGAATGAAGAACAAATTTAGCTTTTTGATTGATCCTTCTTCTGTAGAAGACATTTTAATTTTGGAACTGCTGTATTTAAGTTGTAATACTGTAGTAAGAATTTTAGTGAACTTTCCTAAATTCATAACAAAATACTTGACTGCAAATTTTCCATCTTGTTCATTTTGTAAGGATGATGGTAATAAGTACTTTAGTCTGTCTGTCTTTCATGTATAACAAAATACTGTATGGATTGCAAATTTTCCATCTTGCGCATTCTGTAAGGATGATGGTACAGTAATAAGTAGTTTAGTTTGTCTGTCACAATATTTTTCTTATGAGAATACAGTAGTACAAACCATCGGCTTTTACACAGGAGTATCGTTTGGTGCAAGCTGTAAACCAGTTGAAACTTGGTAAAGATAGTTAGTTACCTAAGCAGGTGGTTAACAGGTGGAGAGGCAGTGTGAATGAAGAAGTATCCTTTACTTGCTGTCCATTTTTTCACTTTTCTTTTGGATGCCAAGAGAAACGTGCTGCGCTCTCTGTCTGACTGCTGGTTGAAAGCTGTTGGGCAAGTATTTACTCATTACCTCTGCTGTTGTGTCGTAGTTTTTAGCTTTTTTTGACAACATGCTAAATTTATTGAGAAATTTAGAGCAAGAGTAATAGATCACATCACCATTTTTTGGGATTAAAATAAAACAATTCCTACCTAAGCTATAGATTTATTTACCACTAGTTTTATATGTAAAATTTTCCATGCATACAGTGTTCACTTCAAATTCCTGTAAACAACACTACTGAACAAACCTACCTAACCAGTAACTAATCTGCCTAAATATGCTATGAATCAACAAGCCATCCCAGTCTTTCCTTTTTATTTCAGTTCTCTCGGGTAATTTCAGAAATAAAAGTATACTGTGAATCACTTTACAAAGTCCTAGCACACAAGTGCTGGAATAAGAGAAAGCTGTACAGATACCACTAAAAGTACAGATACCACTACTGCAAGCATTTGAGGCAATCTTTAGTTTCAAAAAGGAATTTTGTCCATTATCACCATAACCTGGTTTTCAAGAGTAGATGTACCTACCATCATTGTTCATGCACACAGCATTTGTATGACAGCTTTAGGTTTCATCAGGGCACTCATTTTATCAATGCAAGCCTGTCTACTGCATATTTTTCCACTTCTTGTGAAGCCCTGTCTACAATAATAAGTTAACCTAGATTGAAGGCGTTGCAAACACCAGACTGCGCAATTAGTTTCATCACAATCTATGACACTGTACTGCAGTTATTCGTAAAAAACACTTCTAATGGTCGAGTACTACACTTGTTCAACAAACAGTCTTTGCTGCTCTAAGCTCTGGGATTTTATCTGAGTGAAGTAGGCATGTGCTCAAGTGCCAGCGCTTTATATGAATCTTTGGGGCAGACCCTCTTACCACATCAAACCTTAAATGAGATAGGTTCCCCATTAGTCCTAACATGAGGGAGAACAATGACGTAAACAATACAAATACGTACATAATTAAATTTAAAAATATTATAATGACAAACAATACACATACATATATAATGAAATTTAAAAATATGAGACAATGTATCCAAACTGGCCAATATACAGTCACAACATCGTGTTCATTTGTTGTATTACTGTATTGAAACTTTTGTTTTTTATTGGAATGGATAAAGAACATGATTCACATCATTGCCATGGCTGTGGCTGCCCTTGTGGGAGGCTTATGGCACCAGCAATAGCAGAGCCCCACTCTTTGTGTCTCGTGCAAGGTAAGTCTTGCTCTAAGGCTCATGCTTGCAAGGAATTTATTGGCTGGGATTTGCTGCATTGCATTAGGTTTGGGAAGAAGAGGGAAGACAACTAGTGCATGTCGGTTTTCTTGAGAAGGGAATGCTCCTCTGAGGATGCCTCTGAACCTTCTTACCCCCATCTTCCATTCCCCTTCCCTCTGAGTGTAGTATTCCTCCAAGGAATAACAGTAGATCTAAATCTGACCACATCTCTCCTAAGTACATAGGAGTTTCTGATGAAGGAGTTGCATCAAAGTTGGAAGAAGGTTCCAGTAATGACCCCTCAGGTTCTGTACACAGGACCGGTATGCCATACGGAGTGGAGGTCTGGCATGTCTCCTTTGGCTGAAGGAGGAGTGGTTTGTGCCCAGAGGGATCTTATGGGACTCAGAGGTTGCTCTCTCCTGAACATCTTCCGGCTGAGCTACAGCAGCATTTTTCTGAGAGTACAGTAATCTCTCCTGTATCTTGATAAATTTATCCAAGCCTTGTCGGATAATGGAAATTTCTGGATATAGGTGAAAAACACTATGGGTTTAAAACAGCAATGTCATACCCTTTAACTCCCCATCTTGCGAATACCCCATAACTGTTTACACTAAATATACTTATAAACTACAAGATTAAACATATAGTACTCTACTGTATGTGCTTATACACAGCACAGTAGGTACTGTACTGTACACTGTTGCACTGTAGAATAGTTTTGAAAAACATGATTCACACCTTTTTATCATTTTCTTATCCGCTTACCCAACCCAATACAGCAGGTATATTGTAAATACAGTGCACTATTTAACCTGAATAAGAACTACTCTTGAACCTGAATAACACTTTTTTGCCCTCTTTATCAATTAATCAATCTAATCATTTCCTGTGGCATCCACAGGGATGTATAGGGCCTCGGTGAACTCAACGCCACCGCATTCTGTCCTAGGCTAACTCCTCAAGATCTCCCCAACACTCATCTCCTACTTCCCGCCTCATTGTCCTTAATCACGTCTCCTTTGGCCTACCTCTACTTCTACTAAGGGCAATCCACCTTGGTGTATCTCGTACTATTCCCTGCCTCTATACACATGGCCTAGCCACTTCCAGAGTGAGAATCTAACATAACTCATCGACTGGCTGCACCCGATCTCTAATTCTGTTATTTGATATCCTATCCCTCCAATTAATTCCTAATATTCTTCTGAGTGCCTTATTTTCAAATGCTAAGAAGTTATTATCAGAAGTCACTGCACTGTACCATGATTCATGCCCATAAATCAAAATACTTCTCAAAATACTTCTAACCATTACCTTATAAATTGTGATTTTGTATGCACAGAAAAATTGCTCTTACTCCAAATATTTTTATGCATTCCCATTGCCTGATGAGCCTTTTTTAATCTTTCCATAAATTCTGTGCTCAGAGAACCATCCTTATCTAAATAAGTACGTAAATATTTAAACTTATCCACTTGCTTTACAACCAAACCTTCAATTAGACAATCCTGTGCATTTTCAATATTCATATTCATGATTTCAGTTTTACCACTATTAATAACCAAACCAACCTTTCGACCTTCACTCACTGGACAATCCAACACACACTGCATCTTTTCTGGTCCCTTGCAGATCACTATACACTAAAAAATACACTTGAAAAAGTGAAAACATCCTTTTTGATAGTGCAGTCACTTGTTTCATCCTCAAGGAGTTAACCCCCCTATGGTGTGCCAGTGCTCCATGGTGACTAGACTGTTATCAAAGAAATAACTTTTAGCCGGGTATTGTGTCATGATCAAAACACTATGACACGTGGTAAGAGTATAATGGACTCAAAGATAAGAGGACATTTTCCCTTATCTTCAGCGAAGTTGAACCCAGTTTTTCCTACTTTAAAAACAGTAAGAAGTGACTATTGCGCATGCGCGTCTACCATCTTGTTTATGACCAGGGCATGCAAAAGACCAGCCTCCATTACCTTCCAGTCAAATTAGTGTGCACAACGATTTAGTGTGCCTCACAAAATTGCTTTGATTCCAAATTTTTTCAACAGTGAGAATCGTGGAAACATCTAAACTTGAAAGGTAGGTGCTTATGTTTAAGCTCCAGTTAAAAATTATTAGTTTAAACTGTGGAACAAGTGTTTATTTTGTGTACGGAATCCAGAAACCAGACTTTGTTTTCTGAGCACATGGTCAGTGCTCTCTCGTGATCTCTGTTATTTGTGAAAGGCCAAAATATTTGAAGATTTGATCATTCTATTTAGAAGTTTTAACTAAAGAAATGTTCCACAACTAATTATTAATTTTGATAATCCCTTCAGGTAACGATGTCTACAATAGCCTAGGCGGTGGCCTACATGAGATGGTATCCTAACAAATTCAGTGAGAATAATTTAGACTATAGTAGATGTTGCTGTAGCCTATAAACTTGGATTACATATCCTAAAGATGATTTAAATGACCTGGATTAGGTAGTAACCTAAATTAAGGTAAGTAACAACCTTTGAAGACATATCCTTTTATGATCCTAGGCAGCAGCGTAGTTTACACCAAGGACCCTAGGAATTGATAAACAGGCTACAGAATTTTTCCCTTATACAGCCTGTATACTTAAGCATGATCTAAAATAATCCAGGACTAGGCAGTACTATACCTTATATTAGGTTAAGTGATAAACCTTTACAAAAATTCAGTTACTGAACTAAATCATTAGCCTAGACCATGTAATCTAGGACTAATGAAAATAGTACTGTAACCTGTGTCAGATGAGGTGGTAGCCTAGCTTTAAGGCTACATACTAAGGCAATTGTGTTTTACATAACCCATACTCTTAAGTGTGAATTAAATAATCTAGATTAGGCACTATCCTAGATTATAGCTTATATCCTTAGGTTTTAAATAAACCTAGAATACGAAACAGCTTAGAATAGGTTAAGCAAGAACCCTATGAGAATCTTCTATATTAAGCTTAATGTAGATTATACTAGAAGGATTAACAGCAGCTTGGGTTAGTTGAACAAACTAGTTCATAGAAGATTAGTCTGAATGGCATGACAATTTAGAATTGAAGTTTCACATAGCCATTGCAAAAAGACTAACAGTTTGGGTAATACAGCCATATATGGTGTCAACCTAAACCTCAAAGGATTTAAGTTAACGTAGATATTTTATAAAAGGTATTACATTTACACACTAGCAATCAAATTAACTTGTAAGATGGAATATACTAATGATACAGGGATTTACAAAAGTATCCCATATTAAAAACAATTTATACTAATTAGTTTCTAATAACAACTTGGTTTTTGCACTACAGGGCTGCCATTATGCAGGACCCTCAGCTCAAGTGTTCTGTCCCCTCGAGTAGGACGCCTTGACGAGTGAGGGCTAAGGACCCTGGCCTTTGGGCCCGGGTCCTGACGAATCATCCTACATAGTTTTTGGTTTAAAATGGCGTGGACATTTCCACATTCGCAAAATTTTACTGCTTAGTGAGTCTGAGAAGGGATCGTTTTTGGAAGGGGTTCGCATTATAAGCTAATTGTGGAGTTGTGGTGGTTGAGTCGCCACCGAGATAGTTTGGACCTAAGAGATGGTGATGGGATTTTTTCCACTGCTATCTTGAGGGCGGAACCATCTCTGGGGATCAGCCCATCGGAATCCAGGGGGCTGGTTTTGGGGGGACTCCTGGCTTTTGTCCGGAAGCCCACGAGTACGGTTGGAGTGGGGGAGTCAGTCCCCATTAGTGGGGCAGAACTCCCAGCAGGCGGATTGGCTTATACCTGGGCCACTGCAAGCGTACTGGTGCTATCCTGAAAGGGTAGGGTATGGGGTGGACTGTTGGGAGTCAACTCTCACTTGTGCCATTGGTGGAGAATGCGAATACCTGACTGATCTGTTATACTTTCTTGATATGACCAAGCAGTTTTGGGTGGTGGATGAACCAGTTTGTGTGTGGTGGTCTGATGTGTGTGCATGCTTGGCAGCTTGGGGTCTGAAATGGGCTTTGGGAGTGTGTTGGGGTGGGGAAGCTGAGCAGTGGAGCTGCCCAGTTTGTCCTTTTGATATGCTGTCGGGCCCTGTCTTGGGGCTCTTGGGTGTCGGTGTGCACTTTTTGGACCTTTGCATGGGACTGGTTTAAACTTATGGATTTGGCTTCTAGTTCTCCCTCCTGGATCCGATGACTTAATGGCACTGGCAACGACTTCTGGCATGAACATGGATACGGGCTTGGCTGTTGGACAGAAAAAAACACTGAGACACCAGGGTGTTAATAAATCTGGTGGATTTGATTCAAATAATAGGTCCTTTATTGCACTAATGTAAACTTATCATTAGATTACGAATGTTTATACAGTGTAGTGTAAGCAATTCGGCAAAAGTGGAAAGAATTAAATTAGTTCTAGAAAAAGATAAGCAGTCATTTTGTGCTTTTATCAAATTTTCCTTCTCCCTTGGAAGCTAGTGAGGCACAACAGAGACTCCATGGCCACATTCTAAATGACTCAGTTGTCAGCACGAAAGTGTTTTCAGTGAAAAACTTGAATGATGAGCCATTTGACTTTGTTCCAAAGGCTGAAGAACATGGACCAGTCCCATGTACCAGAGCTCTTCCTCCCCCTCTATGGCATGTTGCTATCTACAAGGAGGGAGGGAAAATTTGATAAAAGCTGCTGACTGCATTGAGAGCAAGGTTGGTTCCATTCCCATTGGAAATTTGAAACGGTATGGAAAGAATCTTCTAATAAAAGCTGGAAATGAGACTCAAGCAGTTCTGTTAGCTAACTTTAAACCTCCTGAAAGTGGAAATATTGAATCTATTTCATCTCACAGATTCTTTTTAATACACTGAAAGGAGTAGTTTACTCAAAAGATTTGCATGTTTTTAAAGAGGAGGAGATTCTCCATCGATGCCCTCCTTGTGTATCTCATGTAAAAAAACTGGGTGGTGATGCAGCTATCCTTTTAACCTTCTCCAATTACCTACCTGATACCATCATTGTTGGCCATGAGAGGATGCAGGTTAAAAAATATAAAAGAAGTCCTAGACAGTGTCGCAAATGCTTTGAATATGGCCACATTCAAAACTCTTGCGATAACAATAAAAAAAGATGTCCTGTGTGCTCTGCAGAGCACGATAATTTTGATGATTGCAAAGCAGCCCGATACTGTTTTCTTTGCAAGGGTGATCACACACCAAACTCTAGGGCTTGTCCCAGATATAAATTTGAACAAGACGTGTTGGCAGTGGCAGATAATGAACATATTAGCATTAGTGAAGCAAAGCGCACGGGTAATGGGGCAAACAAAAGTGCCAACACTACGTATGCTTCTGTAATAAAACTTATGAAAATCTTCCAACAATGTAAGGCCACCAATAACTGTGTCTGATGGAAGATATCACAAACCTGGTATTTCTCGAACCATAAATAATAATGAAAATCTCCAAACTGGTGAGAAACTTTCATCGGCAAGTGCTTTGAAGTCCAGTAGCAAAAATTGTACTTCCAAAAGCACAGAAAATTTATCTTCCACCACATCCACAGCTGTCGATTCATCTCCAAAAATAAGGGTGCCAAAATCGGCCAATAATTCAGGAAAATATTCTGAAAATACTTCAAACCAAAATAAGCTAAAGGAACAATCCCAATTAGATAGAGCTAGTTCAGAGCCATCAATCGCCACAGCCACAAACAAAATAATAATAAAACTACGGTTGCAACTACCAAGAAACGCACAAGAAATAGTTCCCAAATAATGATAATTTTATAATAAAAACTTCAAATGGGTTCAGTGTTTTTGGAAGACATCTCTCCTCCTAGAAAGGTGGTTCCAAAAGTAGTTTCAGAACAAAAACATCTGAGTTCAATTCAGTCTTGCCGCCCTAAGACAAATAGGATTAGTGGTGCACAGAACCACAGCAATAATTCTGAACATCAGGTTCATAATAAAAATATGAAGATCAACCAAAGACCCTGAACACCAATTCAGATGAAAAGGGATTAAGAAAACAATCTCTTATAAAGGAGAATTTCCCACTCCACCCTAGGGGAACAGTACTTCCCCTCCAAGGAGTGGGAAGTAGTTTTTTTTACCACCTTAGCATTCTTGCTCGATATTCTTCAGTGGAACTGTAAAGGTCTCAGAGCCCGTACAGAAGACCTTAAAGTTTTAATGCATGAAGTTAATCCAGGGATTATATGCCTACAGGAAACAATGTTAGGCAACTCTGTTTATAATCCTGGACTAAATTATTCAATATTTAAATCATATCCCCAATTGGTGATCGTGCCCATGGAGGTGCTGCAATTATTATTAATAAATCTCTACAGCACTCCACAATACAATTAAATACAACACTACAAGCTATCGCTATTTCAGTCATTTTGGAAAAGAGGATAACAATCTGCTCCTTTATACCTTCCACCAGACCTTGATTTTAACATTGGAGATATTCAGTCGTTAATTGACCAACTTCCAGCTCCTTTACTTTTGCTAGGTGATTTTAATGCCCACAATCCCCTTTGGGGAAGTCGGTTTTTAGATAGTAAAGGAAATTAATCGAAGACCTTATTGACAGGAATGATGTTACCCTGTATAATAATGGGTCAATGACTTTCCACAACATTCACGATAATCATTTCTCTGCACTGGACCTTAGTATTTCTTCAACTAGTATCCACCTTGATTTTAATTGGTCTGTTAATGAAGATTTAAAATGGAAGTGATCACTACCCGATCCATTTGAAATATGCTCTGAATGCTCCATCTGAAGTTTTACCTAAGTGGAAGGTAGAGGATGCAGACTGGGATAAATTTAGTAAGGGTGTCAATCTAGATAGGAGTTTGAGTCCTTTCATTCTCATCTAGATGCCTATGATTACTTTATTGAATCTACTTTGAAGAGTGCTGAAAGCTCGATTCCAAAAACAAAAGGCAAACCTCGTAGACCTGCAGTTCCCTGGTGGAATAAGACGTGGTATTCTGAGAAAAGTGACTAGGAAATGCTACAGACGTTACAAAACTAGTGGCTCCCCAGTCTAAATTAATCTACAAACGTGCTTTAGCCAAGCAGCGGCATGCTTTTATAAGAAAGCCAAAAGAGAATGTTGGCTTTACTATATTAATGGAATAAACTCCAAGACCCACACTAAGAGTGGTGTGGCGCAAAATAAGGAAACTGAGTGGAAAATTTGTTGCGTCACCATTGCCCTCGTTAAAAATAAATGACACACTAATCACAGAGCCCACTGAAGTTGCCAATGAGCTAGGAAAACACTTTTCTAAAGTTTCCAGCCCTAACAATTATTCTCCAGAATTTCAAAGAATTAGGAATTCTGAAATGTGTCTGAAGTTTGATTCGGGAAAATCTGAACCATACAACTACAAATTTTCCTAAGAGAACTTCGTGAGGCGCTCTCTCAAGTGAATCCACAGCTCCAGGTGAGGATACAATCATATATGAAATGCTGAAACACCTCCCAGATGATGCCAAAAATATTTACTGAAGATTATAAACAAAATATGGGAAACTGGAATTTTACCCAAGGACTGGAAAATATCCATAATTGTCCCAGTTAAAAAGCCTAATAAAGATGCTTTAAGCCACCAGCTATAGACCAATAGCTCTTACCAGCTGTGTATGTAAGCTGATGGAGAAAATGATAAATACTAGACTGGTTTGGCACCTGGAGACCAAAGGATTACTATCGCCATTTCAATTTGGTTTCAGAAAAAACCGCTCCACCCTTGATCCCTTGCCGAGGCTGACCAACCAAATCCAGCAAGGATTCGCCAAAAAGTGTCAGACCATTGGCATATTTTTTGACTTGGAGAAAGCATATGACACTACCTGGAGAATTGGCATCATGAAACAATTGCACAAGATGGGCATATGTGGAAGAATGGTCAGGTTTATATATTCCTTTTTATCAGACAGACTTTTTTGGTAAGAGTGGGAAACTCCTTCTCCCAACCTTTTATGCAGGAGGAAGGAGTTCCCCAAGGAAGCGTTTTAAGTGTAACACTTTTTTCAGTGGCAATAAATAGGCGTGATTGAAAAATCTCGCCCCTGTTAAATGCTCGCTTTTTGTCGATGACCTTGCAATATACTGCACAGGATATGATTCCTTGTCCGTATGTAAACATTTGCAAAGGTCTATTAATGCTATTACTAAAGTGGGCTGATGAGAATGGTTTCAAATTCTCCTCTTCCAAAACAGTTGCAGTAAGATTCACCAGGTGCCGGCGTGTGGAAGAGGTTCCTACACTTAGTTTAAAAGGGTCCATCCTTCCTTACGAGAGTGAAGTTAAATTTCTGGGGATGACTATTGACCATAAATTAACATGGGCTAGCCACATAAATGCCCTAAAGTTTAATGTTAAACAATCTATGAATATTTTAAAGGTTGTCTCTGGATTTAGTTGGGGGCTGATAAGAAATCCCTTCTGAGGCTATATGACTCTCTGTGTCGATCTAAGTTAGACTATGGCTGTCAGATTTATTCCTCAGCCTGTAAAACCAAGCTAAAGGAACTGGATGTTGTACACAACATGGGGTTGAGAATATGCTCAGGGGCTTTTAGAACTTCGCCTGTTGAAAGCATTTATGTCGACACAGATCATTTACCCCTTGATCTAAGAAGGCAAGAGCTAGGGTTGCGATACATGGCTAGAATGAAAAGTGCTCCCAAAAATCCCTCCTTTCAAGCACTAAAGGAAACAGACTCTCAAGTTTTTCTGGTACAAGAGCTTCTAAACCATTCCAAATTCGACTGAATGAGGATGTTAGGAATAATCACCTTAAATCCCAGAAAGTCCTGGAAGTAGAATATCCTGTAAATCCTCCATGGCTTATCCCAGAAGCAACAATATGTAAGAAACTGTTTAACAAAAAAGGACTGCACTGTAGAAGAGATTAGGGAAAATTCTTAGAGCACGATGTTACCCATACTAATTTTACAAAAATTTATACAGATGGATCTAAGTCAGATAGTGGTGTTGGTTGCGCTGTTATCCTTGGTGATACAGCGTACACAGCTAAATTACCTGACTCTGCATCAATATTTACTGCCGAATTAACAGCCGTAGTGTCTGCCCTAGATTTAGTTTTCAAAGTAGTGACTCTAATTTTGTCATATACTCAGACTCTAGAAGCACCTTAGAAGCTATTAAAAATTTAATAGCTTTCATCCATTAATTGAAAAAGTTCAGGAGTGGCTTTTTTCATTATATATTGTCGACGTAAATCAGTCTCTTTCTGTTGGGTCCCTTCTCACGTGGGGATTCGAGAAACGAGATGGCAGACAGGGCGCAGCTGCTAGTATTTTATCAGAAACCTCTTTTAGAAAAGTGCCTCATACAGATCTAAAAGGTCCCATTAGATCTTATGTTTTAAGTAAATGGCAATAATAAGAAATATAGAAATATTAGGGATAATGTACTACCGTGGTCTTCGTCATTCCAGCTTGACAGACGAACAGAGGTTATTTTAACGAGATTAAGGATTGGGCACACTCGTCTAACCCATCAGTTTATTTTAGAAGGAAGCAGCCCTCCAGAGTGTGCTTACTGTGACGAGACACTAACAGTGGAGCACATTCTGGTGATCTGCCCCAGATATTTTAACCAAAGAGAGATATTTTCAGGTAAATCCTGTCTGATATTTTGGGAGATGAAGCAGATATTTCTGCTATCATCTCTTTTTTAAAGTGTATTAAAATTTTTAACGATATTTAATTTAATTTATTACATCACATAGAATTTTAATGACATTAATTTTTTTTTTTTTTTGTATATAGCACATCATTCATTAAACTTCATACCCTTATTTATTGGTCACATCACTTCATTTTATTTATTAATCATTTCCTTCATGAATTCATAACTTTAACATAATTTATTTTCTTTCCATTACGGCGCTGAATGGCCTTGTTGGCCCCAGTGCCTGGGCTTTTGCCCTAAATATCATACATCCATCCATCCATCAAGTGTTCTGTAGCAAATGCTAAGTTCGCTTTTTGCCAGTTGGTACAGCCCAAACCACCTGCCATGAGCTTAGCCCTTATAAAAAAGACAAATTTGCTTGGTCACCAGATATATGTGAAAAAATCTATAGTGTGCTCTTGGCAGCAGGTTTTAAGGACAAAACAGCTCCTTTTAGCTGTCATGATGGGTTCTAGGGTTCAGCAAGGAGGAGGGAGGGGGAGATTATATCTTTCCAGCAGAACTCTGGCAGCATATATTTAACCCCTTCTCAGAAGATATATATATTTGGGCCAAACCCAGTAATATCAGTCGCCAATACCTCCCAGGTTAACCATGCGAAGGAAATAGAGAAAGTTCCTCTTGGAGGTGATTTTCTTACAAATAAAGTTGATATTGCTACCAAAATGACCTTGCTGAACCCAGAAGGATCAGGGACACAACCTTCAGCTAACCATGGGAGAAACTTTCCAGAAGGAATTCAATCCCCATGCAGCCTTCAGAAGCTGATCAGGATCCTTCCCCTAAAAGGAATACAAGGATTCACTTAACCCCAGTTGAAATGACTATATTTTTGGAGGGGTATAGTAACTCACCCAGGACCTCTGCCCCCTGGATAACAGGCAGTCACAGTTCAGCTGTGGATGCTCAGATTACACAAGCTCCCCCAAAAGGGGTATACAGTTTGTGGCATTTGATCACTTCCGTAAGGCAATTATGAGCAATATCAAAGATGCCCTTGCCACAGAACGGCTGTCGGTACCTTCAAATTCACTTTAGTATTCCCTTTCATTTAAAGACCTTTTAAGGAGATTTCCTTTAGTAAGGTATGCATACTGTAGGATAAGGAAAATTTCTTGGAGTGTTCTTGAATTGAGGGTTACGAAGTAGAGATTGTGCTCACGCCAATCTCAATAACAATTCAGGCTAAGGATATTGACTACATCAACTGAAATAATAGTAAGTTTGTACCCTTTGTCTTGGAAAATATACACACAATATTATTTTGATTGTGAGTTAGACTAATATAGTTGAAGTAACCTGGGTGTTGTAGCATAAACTTAGGCTATGATTAGGTTAGTATATTACCATTTAGGCTATAGGATCACTTACAATTTGAAATGCTGTACTAATTCTGAACGAGTCGGAATAGCAGTCTTGGGGGTTATGTAGAACAGTTTATGCCGTGGAAGTAGTGGAGGGGGCAACTTAAAGACCTACCAGATCGAAGTGAATTGTCTTATCCAGAGATGAGAGAATTCACCTGGTTGAGAATGTAGTCAGCATGATTAGAGCATGGCAATCCCAAAAGATGCCTTCGTTTCTTTCTTGGGCCCAACCAGGGCTTCTAGACCCAAAGAAAAATCTGAAGTGGTAGCCACAATCTCTTCACACAAGTCGTCGTACCCAAGAATGAGTTCAACGAAATCCTTGTTAATTACTGGAGCATAAGCTTGCTCAGGGCCTGAGACCTCCTTGGGAGCATAAAGCTATGCAGAACAAGAAGGTGCCTTGTCTTGATCAAGATCCTGTCTGCAAGAACAGGAGTGCATAGTACAAGGAGATGAAGGCCGTGGTTGGTTACGTGGCCTTGTAGGGCTCCTGTTATGTGGAAAACAGTCATGGCAGTGTGAACGAGAGCATGGATCGCGGTCCCTTCTGTAAGAACGGGAGCATGTATTACAAGGAGGAGATGATAGCTGTGGATGGTTGCGCGACCGTGTAGGGCTCTCGTTACATGGAGAACGGTCAAGGCCTTGTGAGTGAGAACTTGGATCATGAGATGTAAGAAGAGAATGGTCCCGATCCTGAGAACATTCCTCAACGTTGACTTCTTAATGGGGGCCTTGTTGTTCTTCATGGCCATGGCAAGATAACTGTGACTTGCAGAGAAGTCCGATCCGCAGATTTCTGGTTCTTAGAGGAGACTTCTCTCGACATGTAGCATTGGAGTCAGTAACTGGGTGACATTAATCAGCTAAAGCACAAGAGACACAGTTGTCTCTTGATAGGTACACACCTGTGCAAAGCAAGTGAGTTTGGGGTGGCCCTAGATGAAGAAGGAACAGGTTTGACACTATTGTGTCCAGACAAACGATGATCGGCTGCAGGAGGACCGGAGAGTGAATCTGGAGAGGGCCTGTGAATCTTCTTGCGTGGAGGTGGTATGAAGTCTTTCTTCTTCCAACGAGTGATAGGGATGGAATGAACAGATGACGAGGAAAAAGAGGAAGATGAAGACGACGAGGAGATATAAAACGTCTTTTCCTTGATTTCATCAACTCTGTACTGCCATACTTCTTCAGAAGGGCACCTTTGACTCTATCCATTACAGAGCTTGAACAAGAGAGTTGGAAGCAGCAGACATACAAGGCCCAGGATGGAAGCTGATGGAAGTGACAGCCAGTGATGGGACGGAGTAGGAAAAGGGAAGAGTAGCCATGGAAACATGGGAGGAAGTCACAGAAACCGTAGCTTTGGAAGCAGTCATGGCGGCAGACACTAGGGCACAGGGAGACATGAAGTGGGACAGTAGGCCCCCAAAGGAGGGTATCCCTGGAAGGCCTAATGATGCTCAAATATACCGCAAAGCCTCTCCTCAGCTATGCCTGAAAAAAACTGTACAAGGGGAGCTGCTCCCTCCCTCCCTCACAGTAGGCGGGAGCCCCACCAAAAGAACTGATGCTACATCAATTACAAGATCTCCTGACCACCTCAAATCATCTAAATATGGAGCAATAGAAAAACGAGGAGTAAAATTTTCCTGAGAAGAAGATGCAATGAGAGGATATTTTGGCATGGAAGAGGTAGACCAAGAAGGAATGGAGGCGTCTGCGGCCATTGGAGGTACAAAGCCTTCCAAATGCTTAACAATCATGTTCCTCTTACAATATATCTCTTCTTACCAAAATTCCTCCACTGCTTTGGAGACCAGTTATGAGACTCGGAACAGAGGTTACTGACATTACAATCATTAGATCTTCATCTGCTACAAGTAGTATGTGGGTCTGTATCCAGAGTGGCTAAATAACAAAAGCATGGGTTATTACCAACACCTGGGCATCTTCTCTGAGTCCTGGATTGCTTAGATGATTCATAGTTTTGCATTTTCTGGGAATGCAAACAACACACAGATAGCACAGTGTAACACAGGATCTCACAAACAAAAAAGAGAATGAAAAGCCAGAACGCCAAGGCATAAAATGGGCAGGAAGTGCTAAAAACCACTGGCTTCTTAGTGAGAAAGACAGCGATCGTCTTGCTTGGAAGGTGGTTAAGAGAGAACCGAAGCATCACGGCATCTGCTATGGGGAATCAGGTTGGGCTCTGCCCACTTCTTTCCCCATTGGCTATCTCCTGTTGCCACCAAAACCCTGTGCTATTAATAACCAGATTCCAGCAAAGTGCTTGAGAAAATCTCTTATGTTAAGACCAAGGGTTTTTTCTATATATGAACAATGACAAGTTGTAGGATGGCTAAATAGAGGCCAAAAAGACAACGAATAGCCTTTGATATAAACGAAAATCCCATTTATTATTAAAACTCATACTATGTGTATTATTTTCAGTTGCATTGTAGTTTCTCATTTGGGAACTAGATTGTACGTGCTCAACACATGCAGTTTTGACACCAGTTCTAAAAAAAAAAAAAAAAAAAAAAAAAAATGATCCTAGTCTGTACATACAGTAAAGGAAAATATGTACTTTCACATAGGACAGAATAAAACAATCCAAAATGTAGTGAATGACAAAAAACATAATTGTTTTTTACCCCCTGAGGTTTATTAACCATCAGTGATAACAAATCTGACTTCCTAGAAGTACAAGTCATAATGAGTGTCTACAAACTTACATGAATATTTACGAATTGATGCTAAAAGTAATAATGAGGTATATACCATAGGGCAAATTGACCTTTAGTAAAAGCTGACTAATGAACAGTTAATCCCTTTCAAACCTTTAAATATCTATTCTGTACACCATAATTTTTCACAATTGGCAAAAAGTAGATTTTACATAATCTTGAAAAGTCCTAAACATGATCTTGAAAAGTCATAGCTCCTAAGAATATTTTTTCTGGCATTCTATTCATTCCAAAAACTTAGAAAATGTTCCTCCCACATATCCAAACCATCAAGCAAATCTCTTAAGCACTAACGTTGATTAAAAACCTCTGAGGATAATTTGAGACTTGTTTCTCTGATAGGCAAATGACATTCTAACCTTCCTTACAACATATCTACAAATAAAGGAATGTATTCATTTTATAATTTTGTACAAATACACTAAAGAGTTCTCCTGATAAGTAACAATTTGCAAACAGTCCTTAAGGAAATAACCTTAAATCCATACACAGCAAATGAAGTATATAATTTTCCATACTTGACTAAATGAGGCCATTTTTAATTCTTTTGAGATCAGTTCAAAAGCCAGCATGAATGTCTCCCATATCAAAAAAAACCAATATTCCCAAGTACAAAAATGAAATAAAGCTATTTTTATCAAAAATTTTGATAAACATCACAGATGTATGGGTACTTTCAAATATGTGCTCAAATCAGTAAATCTAAGCAATCCCTAAATTGCAGGAACTAATATGGAAAAACAGCACCCAAAAAGAATCATGCCAATCATATGCACCAGTTAATGGATACAAGTAAACATCATCAAAAGCAGTGGCATAATACAAGAAGAAGAGGACATACAATACTGTAACTTTACCCTGGCAACACAAACTCAGGGCAAATGAATTATACATAACTGCATTAAGAAAATAAATAATTACTTGCAAAAAAGCAGGTTAATGTGGCTTCTACAGTTATAAAAATGAACCTCTTGTAAGAGAAATGGTCATTTGATACATCAACTAAGAATCTGAAACTTTCAATCCACTTGTTTTTCTACTCTTAATTCTCTCTCTCTGATTTGATTGGTTTATTAAAGTCTGATCTGATGACCTGGCACTGAAATTGTTTTGTTTCCGTATACTCTGATTGAAAAAAATTACTTACATGCTAAAAATGAAACTAAAAAGGAGTTTGCTACAAAAAAAAAAAAAAGAAAAAACTGAATTAAGGGATAAATGTGACATGTAACTGATATGACAGATACCTTTAAGATATGACTTTAGCACAGCCACTAATGCAATTTTGTGAAGAGTAAACCCATGTTTACTGAACTGAATGAACTACTCCCAAATTCACTAAACCAACACAAGAACATAAATGGGGTGACTAAAATACCGTTTCATTTTTAATGATGCTATATGAAACTTATATATAGCCTCTTAAAAATGTCTTTCTTTGAGAAAGAATTAATCTACAATATGCAACTGCACCGTACGGTTTCTGCTGCTGTGAAATCTTTACTGTGTGGCTTCAAACCATTCCATTACATGATATCTTTGCTGGGGGTAGTGGAAGTTAATGACCATCCACAGACAGCCCCAAGCCCCAACAAATGGGAGGGTGCAAGGAACTTACAAGAGAAAAAAAAATTACAGTATCAACCCAACTGAGTTCTATAAACAAAATGTTACCCATGCAACACTAAGTACACATAAATGTTTAGTCCCAAAGAAAATGAAAACTATCAGCAAGTGAAAATGAGCATTGATAATGTTGGGGAACAATGGTAGGAAAGAGAACAAAGATGGGAAGAAAAATACAGTATGGTATATACAGGAGATTAATTTATAAGGAAGCAGCAACAAAAACCATTACCAGTAAGATCAGATATTCTCTTGAAGAGGCCTAAGACCCTTGTGTTGTGTGAGCTGTCAGTGGCATCTGTATGTCCACTTGTTTCTGTCTTTTAGAAAAAAAGATGGCTAGGTATCATTTGCTCTTTTCACAACCCTAACCATCCTATTAGGTTATATAGTCCTGTGGTTACCAACTTTGAGGACAAACTGGGTCCTACAACAAATGAGAATTCATCCTCTTCCATGTAACTATCCTTCTACAATTTTTTTGACCACCATGAGAGTCGGAGCTGCCTTTACATCCTCCTATATGGTGCTGTTATATAAGTGGTATTTGCCTGTTTAGCATCAGCCTGCTATCACAGTAGGGATCTGGAATAATTTCTTCTGGGTATCACATTCAAGCAAGGAATAGATATCTTAATGGCATGAGGATCCTCCTGACAAATGCAGCCATCAAAAAACTGTCCAAAATCAATGGGTCTTCAGGTTGGCAAATTTCCTTCAGAATGCTGAAATTAATTATGACATTTTAATTCATGATTAGGGCTGTGCAAATTCTAATTTACAATGGTGGTGATAGTCCAAAATCAACAGACTTCCAACCCTAGAGGTAGCAAGTTGTTCCATATTTTGTTTTATACATATACTGGTTCTCTAGCATGCATAAAAGAGCAGTAACATCCTGACAGTTTAACAATACAGCACATCTAAAATATATATATTGCAGTTCCTATGGGTAGCAAGTATCTTTAAAAATTTTGTTTACAGGTGCAGAACTTTTCAAGTTATTACAATTTAATGGAAGTGGAGAGCCTGATCACTCGGCATGGATGCATCATCATCAATATATACTTTTTAAAATTGTTGGGCTTTAACCAAGGCAATATGATGTCCCCCAAAAAAGATCCTGGTATAATGGTTTTGAGTTGCCACAGTTCATTAAATTGCATGTACATCCAAATGGAATTTTGGAAACAAACCTAATTCAGCAAATGGTCCTAGCCAATATGATCCTATTACAAGGTCATAGGGTAGTATACTTGAAAAAATGTTAGACCTACAAAGCAAATCTGATCTTCAGAGCTCTAAGATATCCACAAGTTTGGAAATCTTGGTTGTAAAATTATTAGAAAGACCTGAAAGCCCTTTACATTACAGTAGTTGTTCCCATAATTATGAAGTCCGAAAAAAAAAGTTCATTTACTTGTAAGTACAGCAAGTACTGTAGATTTACATTACTACAAACTTTTGATTTGTAACACATTAGCATGAATACTACTAAAAACAACATTGTAAACTCAGTACACATCACAACTTGCATAAAAAATTTGTTAAAGCTAAATTACTAAAGAAAGTAACTACATAAACAATGTAGTGGCAGTACATTAACAGAAAACATATAGCATTAATACTGTAGCTCTGAATTTGGAAAAACATTTAAGTACACTTTTAAGTATTATTAAGGTACATACAGTACAGTATACACCTTCCCCTTTACCATAACTAACTTCTATTAAAACACATCTCATACTAGTACTCTTTCTTACCTCAGTTTTTCAACTAAAAAAATCATAAAATTAAGTACAGTACCACATTCAAGTTTCATTCATTCACACAGTTCCCTCTTTGAATCTTATAGTTTCTGGAGGTTCTCGATGACGGGTCCTGCGGGAAGTTTTCCTATCTATGTCTTCATGTTTAACCATGAATTCATACAGTTCTTTATCAGCAACCAAATCTCTGCCATCTGTGGTGTCATAAGTATTATAGTCATCTGAGAAACAGAGAAATAAGGTGTCTACAGCCATCTGTAAAAATCATAAAAATCCAATTAGTATATAATAACTAGTTACTAGTGCCTCAAACAGCACCTACAAAATACGGTAAGCATTCCTAAGAAAAACAAACTGTTATGACACTTGAAAAAGTAAACCGTTTAGATTATAAAACTAATATGGAACTACTATTCTCAGTGAAAATACAAAGAAAATTTTACAATAAAAAAATTATTAAATCATATGTATATGAATTAAAAATCATTTGAAGCAATTACGAAATAAAGGTGAACTGATCCTACCTCATACACAGAGAAGACACAGTGTGTGATGAAAAAGGCAAACACTGCAGTGACAAACAAAGGAACAGCATACAGGTGCAATGTTTTATCACTATGAAAGACAGGAAGAGCAATGCAACATACAGTCCCTGTAACAGCTACCTTGGCTAAAAACAGCATCAAATCCCCAACACTGTTAACTGTAGCCACTTGTAACATGTTAGTAAGAATTACTCGCCAAGCCTGTAAACATAAGAACAAGCAATTATTCATAAAATATGAATAAAATGACTCTGATATGAGGATAAGTGATGATAAAAATAAGAGACGAAATCTGAAGAAAACTGCCCCTCAATTTTATCAAATTTCTCATATAGATACAGGATCTAATATAACTACCAAAGTACCTCTTTCTTAGAGAGCCTCACAATTACCAGTATCATCCACAATAAGCCTCACAATTACCAGTATTATCCACAATATACGAAGAAAAATCTCACCTCTGAGCTTATTTTTGGGGCCTCAATACTTGTGAAACCACTTGAATTGTTTTAGAAATATCTTGCAGGTCCCCTGAGCAACTTTACATTATGCAAATTGGAATCCAATGCCCCTTTCTTTGTGTCCCTTACAAACAAGGACAACAATGCTTTGTGCGCAATGTTAAAACTTTGTGATTTGAAGAAGTGTTTGGTCTATTACAGTACTGTACTGTACTGTGTTCTGGAAATTTCTGTCAATGTATTTATTTTAAATAACGTCTAACCTGATGCCCTTACAGCAATTTCCTGGCCCCATCTCCAGCCTTTTCTTTCTATCTGCATTAACAGAACCAAAGGGTAGGTGAAAAGGGGAAAAAACGGAGATAAGGGCAATGGCTTACTCTTAATCTATCATGTATCATGCAACAAAAATTTATACGTGGAAATAATTCAATGCTTTTTTATTTACTTTACTCTGGTGAATACCTGTAGGGAGCACTTTGAGTTAGGCAATTTTAGCCCATATAACTCAGTCCACTAGTATGGCCAAGTGAGAAAATCCAGAGGGACAACAACTATCCCTTCAAGTAGAGTAGTTGGTCAAACATAAACTACTTAACAATCAAAGAGAATTCAGGTTTCATACAAGGTAAACAGAGTTCCAGTTCAATTAAAGTTTTTGGTGAAAAAAGCCTACTTATGATTCAAACTGAGGTAGATTGCTTATTCTGTTCTTAATGTACATTACATTTTACAATAAATGTTAACTCCTGACACTAGATTATGACATAACGTTTTCAGTAATGTGAAAAACTCCAAAACATCACTTTATTCTGATTCATGAAATAATTTTAATGGATTTATTGTTATGGCCCCACAGGTTCCACTGAAGGGAAATTGGCTTGTAAAAAAAAAAAAAAAAAAAAAAAAAAAAAAAAAATTAGCACAAAAACTGTTTAACTTAAAAGATGTAAGCAATGTGACAAACCCAAACATCAAAAGTGACTAATATTTCCCTTCCTACAACCCCTTGAACAATTGCATACAGCATTCACATTAAGCCAAACAGCATAAAGTATTCAAATTACACATTCAGTACAGAACTTGCCTTGCTGACAAGTTTGATCATACAATACCACGTCCCTAAATTAAAATAAGGCACCCTGCATAAAGTTTAAGGGTACTGTTTCTCAAAGTTACTGTTTGAAATTGGTGACCACAAGACACGAGGACAATTGTTGTTAGAATGACATAAAAACAAATTTTCTGTGTAGTGTGTGACATAACAAGCGTAACAAGAAACAAATCTCGCAAGGAAATCTGTCCCCATCCTTTGTCAATGTCAAGGTACAGACTCTAGACAAGGCACAAACTCTAGGACAAGACCAGTATTTGTAGGTATTTTCTTACTACATTTCCTTTTACTTGCACAAACACAACTGTGATGAAATCTTGATCTTCAAGAACAGTATTACATATACTGTAGTTCGAAACAATGTCATATTTAGGTATTTAAATTTATTGCAGATATTCTCTCTGAATATTAGGATATCCTATTTCATGGCCATTATTATCCTAGGGTAGAGCAACATTTAAAATAATTCCTAAGTTTTTTTTTTACAAGAGTATGTCTATGCTTGTTAGTTCAATCTGAGTTTCAGGAATAATTCTGACATATTTGTAGAATAGTGTATTTTTATAATGAACACCGGCCTAACAAAACTAAATAAAAATACTACATAAACATGCTACAGTATACTGATTAATGCTGTGTTTTAAGTTGTTATTGACCATCTAGGTAATACACTCAAGGAAATGTATTTCTAAGTGATTGAAACCTACCTAACAAACGAACATTAAGGTACCATCCTTATTAGACTGGATGGTACTAAATCTCTGCTATCTAGATAATACTCAATGAGATGTGTTTCTATGCAACTGAAACTTGTCTACCAGTCAACATTAAAGATCAGATGGTACTGTACCTCAACTTATCAGTAACTACTGAAATGACTTGAGTGTTAGGACTCCTAATATTACACGGATAACTAATATATTATTGAAAGTATTAATTTAATATCAATAACAAGGACTGGAAAGTAGTATTTGCTACATCTTGCTGAGGTGGAGCAAAATTTTATTTTTTTAATAAAAAGATTGACATCAATAACCAGTGGCGTAATATCTGCCTAGACACGTTTTCCATTCCCCTACAACACAAAAAGCCCCCGATATTAAGGATAATAGGAAATTTCCGTAGTACATATTTCTTATAACTGCATGTCTTGGTTATCATTCTGTACCCAAGAAGTTAGGCTAAAAATAAAATTTTCCTAATTATTCTATAAACCAAAATTATCTAAATATATTGAAAAATGAGATTTAAAAACTGTCAAAATGGACAGCAAAAGCAGAAGGCATGACGTGGCCTTGCAGCATATTTAAAAATTCCCACCTTGACAACAGCACTGACTAGCAGAACTTGAAAATTATGCCTAAACCCCCACCTTAATAAAAGGAAGGAACAAATTTTTTACAGGGGCATAAGACTAGCTTTCCCCAGCAGATGAGTGCAACATTTTGTCAATATGGCCCTACAATTTTGAACATACTTTGGAGCACAGTTGGGGACATGTAAGTGATTCACAAGACCAAAGGGTACTTGGGATCTTGGCTGGCCTGCGAGCTGTTGCCACATCCATGTGAGACCAGTGAAGAAAAACTGGGCAAACACTACGCAAGGGAAAGAGCCCTCTTTCCTTGGGTCTTTTTCAAATCTTATCAGTGTGTCGATCTAAGGCACTATTCTGACCAAGACCAAATAGAAAATTCTTTGATACTGGTGGATCTGTCTTATGGTGCCCTGGAGGGACCATAAGAGTAAGTCCTCTGAGGACAAACTCAGCAGCTACGCTATCAAAATTTGGCCTATTGTCTTCTCTGCTTTTGCCATTTGCTGTATGTTAAAAGTATATTAAAAAAAATATAATAAAAACATATAAAACATAAAATACCTAATGAGCACCATATTCTTTGGAAGCTTGAATTTCAAGTCAATGGCCCCTGTGGGCTTGTTCCATATGAATGAATAAAAACATTTAATATAATAAACTGTTAACTTGAAATACATACTTATCCAGACCAAAAATGATACTAAACTTGTTTTGTTTACATCCCATCAATTGGTTTAGCCATGTAATTTTTCTTGTAATGAAAAATATGACGGATAACACTTATTTCCATACACCTTCTGTAATCACTACACACATCATTCACACTAGAGTGCAATGATAATCTCGGGTATATACAGCTATGTATGGCAAGGCTAGGTTAGCCTGAAAGCATTGCTTACACGTTTTGTTATTTTTCTTGTGAATGATTTAAAAGATTGTAAATTAGTATTTCTTAATAGAAACCAAAGGTTGGAATAAATTTTATTCTTCATTCATGGCAAGACACTCATGATTAGGGCAGAGAGAGAGAGAGACTATTTCTTTATTTTTTTGATAAAACAGAAGAATAGTTCACTTCTGTTTGTAATATTCTATTATGTACAATACATTTTAACTAATCATGATAGATTACAAAACATGTTTCTTAATGAAACAATCAAGATATTACTTTTCCTAATTCATAAAATCATTGATTGATCTAGTAGGCTAGTTCTTTTGATTCCCTGAAGTGGGCTCCATTTGCTGGCTCTTTTTATAGATTGTTATGTTATTACTGCTATTATTGCAATTATACCAATTATATTATATTGCTGTTATTATGGCAACTGCAGTGGAATTTCTTAAATCTCAATACATTTGTGTACCTGTGCTGATACCTACTGATGGTGCTGTGTAACACTGGGTCATATTTTCATGGGAAACTGATAACTGTTTTTATCTTTTTTGCCATATTTGTATGGGCTTTTCACTTTTCTATTTGATATTTGTTTCTTTTTTGTCTCATTTTGTGGGCTTTGTACTTTTCTACTTATTTTAGTATTGTTCTTATATAAATCTGCTAGTTGTACGAATATGTCATTATATTACCCTGTTCTCCTATTTCTCTAGTTTTCTTTTGTTCTTAGCTTCTAGTTTTGCTCTGCTTTCTAGACATTATCTTTAATTATTAAATATATGTCTGGGAAATATTTACACAGATGGGTGTACAACATGCACTGTAAGTTCTTCATATGATAGTGATACCAAAGAAGCATTACACTTACTATTTTTGCAGACTCACAGAATGCTGTGCCTCTTGTTGCTGTGACTGTGTATGCATTATGATTCATGTATTTGAGCAGATGCTCAAAACACCATAAACAACAACAACAGAGCTTCAGGCCACACCTTGCACAGATGTGTTCTGGGTCTTTGCACCTGCAATAAATGATAATGTAAACCTTAGAAGTTTATGATAATGGAAACTTTACTGATTTAACAACTCTGAGATAAAGAACTGAATGTCTATTAATTAATGTCATAGAAACTATAAAATTACAGTATATGATTTTACAGTACACTGTCAAAAGTAATTACTCAAGGTCATTACAAAGGAAATGTCTTCATGGCTTATAAGCAGTGGGTGAAACTAACCCCAATACTGCAACCCTATTAATTTAGTCACCAAATCAGTGAATTCAAAATGAATAAACACCACATAAGTGAGTGCAAAGCAAATGAACAAATTCCATATGGATTTAAATGAACAAATTCCATATGGAGTCATACCTCGTGCATTCATGTTTCTGGATTCATGGATTTGTAAAATTTTCATTGGAACCTAACTAATTTGTATTCATGATTTTTTCACAGATCTTCATACAGTACATGTACATTTTCTTTATTTTATTGAACTGTACCTTTGTTATAAGGCTTACTTTCCTGACAGTGACAAAGAAAACATCAGTCATTGAGTTTACAGTCCCATTTGTTACTTGGTTTTACCTTGCTGTGAGTGCAAAAGAAAATGACAGCCAATGAATTAGTATACGAGTAACATTAATATACTGTACCGTAAATGCGCTGGTGTGGCAAATACCCATTAGGCGATACTGTACTCTATTTTTATGTCAACTATTTTTTCCTGTTTTTAAGGGTAATGTATTAATCTAACCTTAAATGAAATTAAAGTGCTTTGGGAGCATGATTTGGATCATATTTAGGGTTTACACTCTAGAAATAAGCATTTAGCATTAGCATTTTTTAGTGACTCACACCAAACATTTGCTATCCTCCTGATCTGCGATGGGCTCTGGAACCTAACCTCGTGAATGTTCGAGGTATTACTGTACAGTAATGGTAAAACCAATGCTAACATTTCAGCTGATGCATAACTAAATAAAGAAATAGCCATAAGCTAGGAGTCATATTCTATTCAGGAACCCATATACATATTCCCTAGTGGTTACATTCCTATTTTCCTGTACTAGGTGAACAGCAATATTTTCTACTTAATACAGTAAATACAATAGACCAAACAACTGGTCAGCTGGTTTTCCTTCTGCTACTTCTATAATGAACTGTTTTTCTGATTAACTGTTTCTCATTCCTTCTTGTCACACACAAATCACCTGAATCCAGCTGCACCTCAATGGACAGTTGGGGTCTGCCCCCTCTCGATAAGTAGCACAATCTATTAAGAAGTGGCTACTGCACATGTGCAGTCTGCCATACTATTGACAAAAGACTGGCACAAAAAACCAAGCCATTACTTTCTATTGGTCAATGCAGGATGATCCCTCACCCAAATCCCATGCCTTTTCGTCAGGGAAGTGGGAAGGTTTTGAGGACTCAACAGCAACTACCAAAAATAGGTTTTTACTATGTCAAAACCTATTTTTTGATAGTGTAGTCGCTTGTTTCATCCTCAGGAAGCTTTACAAAGAAATTGACAGGTGACTTTGGGCTTAAGATCAATTTTTAATCCCAACAATCCAAAGAAAACACACTTTGGTCTGAGATCAAGCCACAAGTTCTTTATTCCAAATACCTCTCAGGTTTTGGTAACAAAGAACAAAAACTAAACACAAACTTATGTTTTAGGATGTAGTTCTACAGTGACTTACCTAAGCATGCTGGGTTTGGTTGCAGTACTGTCTACCTTCTCCCAGTGAAGGTTAGCATACTCACCATCAAGAAAACCCCTGGTTTTCCGCTGTAGTGCCTATGGGGTTAGGAGTAACCATACTACCTAGTGATACCCAGTCTAGTCAAATTTGTTCGAGCTTGTGGCAGCTTGTGGCAATAATGTTTTAAAAATACCATCTATGATGACCACCTACACATTCGGAGACTTCTTCGAAAGAGACATTTCTGAAGGCCAACGATGTACTTGCTTTCCTAATATCATGTGACCTAGGAGAGGAGTGTGGATTTGCCTTTTTAATGAGGGACACTAAAATTATTCACAGCCCTTGTAGAGAGAGTGGTTTATTTGTGCTACAGGGTAGGAAAATCGGACCTTCTGGGATGTCTGCCGTGACATCTAGGTACGGTAAACCTTCAGTGCTTGAACCGGGTATAATGTTTCATCTACTAAATTCAGTTTTCTTATCAGCAAAGATTTCATTCTTATTCTTGGCCAAGAATGATGGGCCAGGGAACAACAATAATTGATGGTCAGCTGTTTATGTGATGTATCATCCCTGTCTAAGAGAGCCCAGTTCACTAATACGAGCTCCTTATGCTAATGCAATCAAGAAGGTCGCCTTTTGTAGCATGTGAGTTGTGGCTGTATTGGGTGCGCTGAATTGATATAAGTCTAAGCACCTTGTTCAGGGACCAAGTAACTGGAAGCCTTTTGGGAGTGGGTCATTGTAGTGCAAAAGACTGCTAAAGGGAATTGACAATTTCTATACTAGGGTCAATCCTGAATCCATAAGGCAAGGGTTCCATTAATGCTGCCTTGTATGCCATGATTGTTGTAACCGCAAGGCATTTGTCTTCAAAAAGGTATATAAGAAAACTGAAAAGTGTTTCTATAGAAATCTCAACCAGGTTGTCAGTATGGATATAATCTAACCATATCTTCCATACGGACTGGTATTGTCAGATAGATGATGTCCGTAGTTTTTTCACTAGGCACCAAGCAATGTTTGGTGAGTAATTTTCACGGTAGACAATATCTAAAAAATCCACGAGGTCTTGGCTCAGAAAGGAGGATGCGTAGACAACTTTCCCTCCTACTGCCTGGGATAAAACAGTGGACGGTAATGGAATTGACCTCTTCGCCCGTTGTTGGAATAATAGGAACCAATGCCTGTTTGGTCAATTTGGAGCTATTAAGTAAGCTGTTCCCTTTGAAGGTTAAAAGCTTACTCAAAACCTTCAAAATCTGGGACAATGGAGGAAAAAGGTATATTGTCCTCCGTTTGTTCCAATCTTGTAGGAAGGCATCTCTTGCTGTTGCCTGACTGTCCAAGCTCAGAGACACATACACTGATAGTTTATGATTTTCGTATGTGGCGAACAGATCCACTTCCAGTTGTAGAAGCATGGTGGCTATTGTTTGAAAAGAGTGGTTGTCCAACATCCACTCTCTTGAGGCCGTCGTTTTCCTTGATAGAGAGTCTGTTATTACAATGAGAGACCCTATGAGTTGAATTACAGACAAGTACCACTTCCTTGCTTGTGCCATCTGAAGGATGGCTAGCATTATCATACTGAGAGGAGGTGAATGTGATACCGACCTCTTGATGCAGGACATTGCAGTCATGTTGTCTTGAACCAATAAAATGTGTCTCTTTTCCAGAGGTCTGAGTTTTTTGATACACAAAAAGACAGCCATCAGCTCCAGGAAACTGATATGACAATTCCTCACACTAGCTGACCACCTCCCTGCCACCTGACAATGCTCCCACTGTTCTCCCCAACCTGTCAACGAGGCATCTGTGCGTACTGTAACTCGTACAGATGGAGGAGTCAGGGTGACCTGTTTCTCCGCAGATTCCTTCTGGGTCCATGGCCGAAGTATCTCTCGAACTTTTTTATTCTTTTGATGAAGTTGGTTTCACATCTTTTTTCTTGCATGCGATAACCAGAATTTGTTCACATTTTTTACTTGCAATCATTGGATCTATTACTGATACGAACTGCAGCAGGCCCATCATACGTTCTAAATGTCTGGAAACTCTGGGCTGTGCAAAGAACGTTTTGAGGTCTTTCTTTATTCTGTTTTGAGTACTGATGGGGAGAGACAACAGGCTGTGAAGAGTATCCCAACATAGTCCCAACCACTGAAAGTCTGCTTGGCGTGAGGCAGGATTTTTTCCAATTTATTATAAAACTTTTTTGATTGGAGTCTGTTGACCACTGCTCTTAGGTTTTTCAAGCACTTTTCTTGTGGGCCCCAGATTGTCCAGTCGTCTAGGTAGGGTATTATATTCCTTTCTGTCTGAGTTCTCGAACACCTACCGTTGCTAATTTTGTAAAAATTCTTGAGGCAATATTTAGCCCAAAGGGCATGACTTTGAACCTGTACGTATCTTTCCCTATCCGGAACCCTTCCTGCAGGTTTTGACATTGGAAAACTGGGTTCATCTTTGCTGAAGATAAGGGAAAATGCCCTCTTATCTGAGTCCAATATACTCCATCACGTGTTATAGTATTTATCATTATGACACAATATCCAGCTACAAGACCAGGATAAAAGAGAATACTTTGGTATTAGTCTAGTCACCATGGAGCTCTGGCAGACCATGGAGGGGTAACTCCTTGAAAACCCAACAGTGACTACCAAAAATAGGTTTTTCCTGTCAAAACATTTTTTTTTTTTTACTCTTGTAGCTTTTCAATTATTATAGTAAAGAGCAGAGGGCTCAGGGGTGATTCTTGATGGACACCAACTTTTATCTCAAATTCTCCTGATACAATTACTGATGTCTTTACACTGCACCTGGTGCAGTGGTACAGAAATATCAAGGGCTTGAAGATTTTTTGGTGTCCCTTGCCTTCTTGCTTACCTAACTGTCTGTCTTGGTATTCTGCTATGTGCATACTTAAGAGCCAAAAAGAATACATGACATAATCTTATCCTCTATGCCTGGTTCTTGTACTGTAGATGCTTCAGTATGAAGACTGCTTCAGAATGACATCATTAGTTTCCATAATTTTTCTCAGCCTTTCTATAAGCACCTCCAATATTTTCATACTGTATATTTAATTTTATGGTGTTTATTTTATGAATAGTTAAACTTTCTTACATTTAGTTCCATTTTAGCATATTTAACTCCCATTCTAACTCTCCCCATTAACAGCTTTATTTGGAAGGGACATTACAAGTACCTGACATAATTTTTTTTTTTAAACAGATACATTATAGATTCCAGCTTTTCTAGTTGGTCATATCTCACAAAGACAAAAACTGTACAGATCTCCAAGCCATAGCATTTTGAGCTGTGATTCTCTGTAGTTCCCATGCACACCAGCATGTCACAGACAGGGGATGGATGCATCCCTCTATAATAGCATGGCCCTGGGGGATTACTCAACTATATATACCCACTCATAACACCTTAAAGGTCTACTGTATTTGTTTACCGAGATCAGACCCAGAAGCTATTAAAAAGAAACCTTCCCCCCTTGCTCAGAGATGTCAGATACTTAAGCTGTAAGGGTAAAGATGCTTGCTGTCCTAACTCACATTCCTCATTCTTTGTACTGTTGAACATATCTGAGCCTAATCCAATTCATCAACATCGATCTAACTTACTGGAAGTTTGGAATAAAAGCAGAGTTGTAGATGTTAGACAGCAGAAAGCACACTGGAAAGGAAGGGAAATTCTATACAGGCAGTCCCCGGTTATCAGTGGCCTCAGTTATCGGCAATAACTGGATTTTCGGCGACGATATGCGCCGATCTCCGGTTATCGGTGCTGATCCCCAGTTATCGGACCTGATATCCGGTTATTGCCAATTTTCAGTTATCATCACACCATTGGGAACAGAACCCCTGCTGATAACTGGGGACCCTGTAGTAGGTGAAAAAAATAAAAAAAGTAGAGCTGGGGACTGAAGGTACTCTCCCCTTCAAGAGTTTGTACCACTTACTTTTTTGTTGTCCACTGGATGATCAGCCGTGGCAGCTTACAAAGAGTGATAAGAAAGGACCCTTTTGCAACTGTACCAATATGATAAGAGAGAAGAGTCTGCCAAGACCACCAGACAGGATGTTTGGCTTTTGTACGGCCCTCTTGCCTAATAAAAATCAAGCATTTCATTAATTTAAAAAACATAACAAGGATTTGTACTAGTGAAAAGCTTTTTGATTTTGAAAAACATAAAGAAAGTCTGTAAAATAAAGTTATATTACCATCAACAAAATTACCAAAACGAGGATATGGTGAAAAGTGACATGATAATACAATATAAACTCATCAGCATACAAATGAATAGAAAGACAAACCTTGAAAAATACCAAGTAGAAACTGCTGAAGCAATGATCATCTGCTGACAGGCAAGTATGAACTCTGCCACCCATACCAGTCCTATCGCCCACACCCACCACAAAGAACGCACCCAGGTGGGATCAACATATTCCAACAAGAGTAGAGGAGGGGCTGAAAGTGAAAAACTGAGCTACATTAAAATTGTAGTTTATCATAACACAGTTATGAAACACCATGAAACAACAAGCAACATTTCCTACGTACGAGTTCACCATTCCTTACAATACATTTTCATTCATAATGCAAAACAATCCTACAGTTAATAACTGTTTGGGAAGTACAGTATTTCCTGCCATATAAGACCACCAGAGTATAATATGCACCTATAATTTGGCATGATATATTTAGGAAAAACAAAAATCCACACTTTCCCCCACTCAGATTTTGGCCTAAGACTAGTGGATATGGCTTCAGCTTAAAGCTATTCATTACCTTAATAAATTTACCCAGGATTTCATTCACAGAATAATTATTACTGTACTGAGAGTTTTAACCATTTTAGCGAGTTTATTGACTACTGTTTCCCAGTAAAAATCCATATATCAGTGAGGCTGATGATGATGTCATATTTTGTCCATGTAGGGTGTTAGCACCAAAATAACAATGGCTGTCTTGTAACTACAGCATCAGGACAGTAATCTAGCAGATTTTACATTAAATTTTGGTTTAATATTCAACTGATGATTCATACAATCTCAGAAGACTAGAACAAAATGTTGTGTAATTAAATAAGTCACAAAGTGTTCGGAGACAAATAATGTAAGGCCATCAAACAATGTGCTTCTGCATTATGGCAATCAGTTTATAGATGGATTAAAAAATGGAGATTACCTTTATTCATATATGCAGCAAATTTTAAATGAAGTAAAGATGTGATTTTTCTAGCTTTGGATGTTGCTTTCACTTATTCTAAAATGTTTTACAGCCTGGCCATTATTCGTTTCTTCACCTCCAGCTTAACTGATGAAATTTTTTAAGGTCATTTTCTCTACTGCATGGAGAATAAATAAAAATCTATTTTAGTTTTACTTGTGAGAGTCACCTTTGAGAATTAGCAAGTTTTCAACAGGTTGACAACTACAACGCAACTCTTAATAAATGTGTGATAATTACGGTAACTAACACTGAGAAACAGCCCTTTCTTTATTTTAGTGCAGCAGATAAAATAATTTTATCACTAAATTGCTTCAGTTAATGATACAAGCATGAAATCTGGTACATATCTCCATAGGCCACTTTTTGAAAATTACTGGGTGTCCACTCAAAATTCCAAAATGGCTGCCATTTTTCAAGATGGCCACTAGTCAAGGTTTTAACATGGGACTCATGTGCCTCTGGTCATGTTTTTATGCATCTGTTTTGGTTATGCACATTTTAGGCAGAGTCACCAAGCAAAAGTAAAATGTATTTCTATTAAAGATTTCATATAGCATTTATGAAGAAAGATGGCATCCAATATGGCAGCCAAAAACCTTAAATAATCAAATCACATCTCAGGATTCAGTAGGCATGGAAGAATGTCTTCCTGTTCACTATAACAGTTTGCAAGTCTATATATAATTTAGGCGGTGGTTTTATCTTTTAGTTTAAAAGAGTGAATGTCAGCGCACAACCAAGGCACACTGGTGACTTCACTGCTGTGTAACTCAGCATGAGGTTCAGTGTCAGCTAATCTTACTTTACTTACGCTGTACCCAGCTTTGCTTTATTGTTGTTTAGTAGTTTAGTGTCCCAAATGCTGTCTAATAGCCCTATATCAGTTAGCTGGTAGAAAGTATACATATACTGTAGCTGGTAGATCTAGTCACGACAGCCATGCCTGAATTGACAGGAGGTGCCAGCATGGGAGGGCCAAGCCAAGGGTAAGTGGGGCTCTACGTGGCTTGTTCATGTACTTACCTGGATGGTGTACAGATCACAAGGAACTTAAATGGCACTGGATGAATGATCGGGCTAGGTGTAGGGTGACCGAACCTAGTTGTATCCCATACATCAATGTGCATATCAGATTAAGGTGGTAAAAGGATAGCCCCTTGGCCTTAGTCAAGAGCTCATAATGGCAAGTGTAAATTCAATCACAGGCAAAAGGAAGACTGACTGGAGCAAATGTTGTCTTTGCCAAGAAGACAATAAAAATGAAGGTCTAACTCTTCACCCTTGGCCTCTGTATATCATAATCCTGAAAATGATGGGTACGTAATGACTTCACCCAATGTGCCATTGTTCCAGGAGATTGGTGCAATGCTGCTTAACTTTGACCCAGCAAGGCTGGATGAAGGCATAGAGACAACACTGCGACAAAACATGGCAAAATACCACAAGAGCTCTAGGGTCATGTTTAATAATGCAAAACTTGATTGTGCAAGAAAGCAAAGATCTACAGTTGAAGGTAGTGAACCACAGGAAAAGCATGCTATACAGTGTCGAATGAGTCATGACAATGAAGCATGCATTTTTTGTGAAAATGTGGCACCTGTATCAGATCTTCGACAACCAATGACCATGAATCTCAACAGGAGACTACATGAATGGCCTCACACACTTAATGATAGTAAATTACTGGCAAAACTAGGTGCAGGTGATGCAATTGCACAAGGGCTGAAATACCACCTTGTATGTTCATCAAGTCTGAAAGCAGATACAAGGTCCAAAAGGGGACATGGGGGAAAACGCAAAGTGACAGAAAAGAACACCATTCCTTCAAACTGGCAAAACATCTTGAGGCACAATGACAAGAAGTCAGAGCTTTTTCACTTCCTGGCAGACAAGATTGCTCAGATATCTGCACCAAACTTGGTTATTGTGACCAAGGGAACCCATGCACTTACCACTCACAAAGTGAGTACTTGAACTGGACAAATGTTCTCATGAGGAGGCAGACAGCCGCATCTCTGTCCATGCCAGATATGCTTCAGGACAGGAGAGTAAGTCTATCATGGTCAAAGCCAATGACACAGATTTCCTTGTCATTGGCCCGAGTGTGTTCCCAACTCTGCAAAGCATGGGTCTGCAGCAGATGTGGCTCATATTTGGCCAAGGACAGAGACTTTGATGGATTGGCATTCACAACCTGTACAACAATGTTGGTCAAGAGATGGACAAAGGCATGCTGTTCTTCCATGCATTTGCAGGTTGTGATGTGGTCTCAGCCTTTAGAAATAATGGAAGAAAACAGCATGGCAGACATGGGACATTTTTCCAGGGGCCACTCCAGTTTTTGCCAAACTCAGCAAGTACCCACCAGTCACTGAAGATGGTGATCTGAATATTCTGGAGAAGTTTGTGGTCCTCATGTATGACAAGTCAAGCACTGTTGACATTGTGGATGAGGCCAGACTTGACTTGTTTGCCAGAAAGCAGAGACCATATGAAGCCAGAGCAGTTCTGCGTCAATACACCAAACGTTCAGCATATCAGGCAGGTTGTGCATGGGGTCAGGCAATTCTGCGCCAGCCAGAGGCACAGAGTCCAGCTGACTGGGGTTTATAAAAGATTGGTGAAGACTGGAAAGCCTTCTGGACAGCCAACTCCCCATTGCAAAGAGTTGTGAACAGCATACAAAATGTGGCTGCAAGTCTGGTTGCCATGGCAAGTGCAAATGCTACAGGCTTGGGCTTACATGAACAGTTTTGTGTAGCTGCAAATGTGAGGTGTAATCATAATGTGAGGTGTAACTATAATGTTGCAAATGATGCTTCGTATACATCTGAATGAGAATTTTGTCACACTAAAGGGTGACAACGTGCATCTCTAAAATCTTGCTTCATTTCAGGCTATTGAGACAGTGCTTGAACATATATTAGATACTTTGTTATCATCCATTATAGTCTTGTGCTTATATACTTTTCAGTAGCATTATGGGGTCCCTTTCCAAGATGTAATATTGATAATAGCCCAATAGAAATGCTAGAAACAGATTCTCTGGCCTCATAAATGTAGGCATAAATAAAAATTCCATGTCTCTATGTTTCTTAGTTGCAGAGTTATCAAGCAAAATGTTTCATGGCAGCCATTTTGTATGCCATCTTTATCACAATGCTAAATATAGTAGTATGAGCTCTGGTGATATCTTCAATTAACTCTTCTACCCAGCAGGACATTATCTGAATAATGACTGATGTATTTATTTCAACAATGATTTACTCAAAGTGTCAGAAATCAATACAACTAGCGGCCATCTTGAAGTTTTGCATGGACACCCTGATTTTTCAAAAGAGGGGGTTAAAATGAGCACCTGTGCCAAATTTCATGCTAGTTTCATGTTAAGTTTCAGTACTTGCTGTTCTTTATAACAATGTTTTGCATGCATTTAGCCTACTGTACGTAAACTTCCAGGTCAATTAATTAGCTAAACTTTGATGTAATATGAATTATCAGTGGAATCTACTGAAGCTGAGACACACAGTAAAGTGTAATCTAATACAAATGAAACCCACACATTAAGCATAGCCTAGTGTAGTCTACTGAAAGTGCAACTCACATAATACATGAGATATGTAATGAAATCATGATATGAGGCAATTTTTAAGGGTCGCATGACACATGAGATTAGATGATACAAAAGTATGTACGGCAGGACAGGTAACCATAACCCATATGCCTACCTAAAGCTAACCATTAGGGTATCTGATGCAAGGTAATTTTGTGGAGGAATTTTTTCGGAAAAAAGTGTCTTATATTGCATGAACCATGGTAATACAAGTAATAAGTAGACAAATAATAAGTTTCAAGGAAAACCTGTACTATTAAGATTTAAATATTTTTTTTATAACAAAAATTTATTCGAGAAACAAGAATGAAAAGCAGAGAACCAAACCATATATTACGTTTGACTTGTAACGATGTCACATTGGATGCTGACTTGTCAATAACTGACTCTAGACTGATACTACGCATGTGTTCTGTAAAAGAAAACATTAATATTTACATTAGAAAAAATGTACACTAAAAGAAAATCTGGATCACATTTGCTTTATAACAACTTTAAAAAATGACTAATGATATTTAAGACACTCTGCAGAGGTGATAAGAATTTTTTTATCTGTGGGCTGCAGTGACAACTGCCTCACCTTCTGAATGCATGAAAATATTACAAAGTATTACATATAAGAATTTCTACGACAAGTGATATGATGGAACTCAAAAGAAATCATGAAGTAATAATGGAATAAAGTAAACATACTTACTTGCAGTGGCTAGAGACACCATAACCCAGACCCATAACAAGAAAAATGCTAAAAGTACACAAAAAGTTATAACAGGCTGTAGCAGAAGTCCAGGGTGACGAACTAAGCATCCACCAGCATGTCTGAACAATTCGGACACCATAGCAATGTGAGGACGGACATAAACAACCAATGCAATCAGTGCCAGCTGTTAAGATGAAAAAATATATTTACCTTGAAACAGAATTAAAGCTGACTATTGTACTAAACACCTGAACGTCTATAACATCTAGTAATCTCAAAATGACTGAACAGTTCTCTAAACCTCTAATATGAAATGAAAAAAATGCATAACAAAAATTCTCAGGTTGAAAATGACTGTAAATTACCATATTTCCTGGCATTGAAGACACACTTGCAAAATTTTGAGAAAATAAATAAGCATGCACTACTGTCACAACTTGAAGGATTTCATTTGATTGGTCTGTTGTGTCTCAAAGCATTGAAATACCATGGCTTCAGCTAATACAGCATATTGATTATTGTAATTTTTTCAATTTATTTATTTAAAAATCCTTTGTTTTGTTTCTTTGTTTTCCTACACCCTAGCATGAATATACCACTCTCTCTACAAGGGCTAAGAATAATTTTAGTGTCCCTCATTAAAAAGGCAAACCCACACTCCTTTCCTAGGTCACATGACATGAGGAAAGTTAGTACGTTGTTGGCCTTCTTCAGAAATGTCACTTTCGAAGAAGTCTCCGAAATTACAAGGTGGGCATCAGAGACAGTATTCTTAAAACATTACTGCCATGAGGTCAAACAAATTCTACACTGCATATCAGTAGGTGGTATGTTTAGTCCTGACCCCACAGCAGAAAACCAGGGGTCTTCCTAACGGGTGAGTATGCTGACTATTGCTGGGGAAGGTGTGACAAGACTGCAACCACACCCAGCACATTAGGTAAGTCACTATAGAACTTCACCCTAAAAAAGCAAGTTCTTGTTTAGTTTCTCGTTTCTTGTTACCAAAACCCCAAAAGGTTTTTTAGAATAAGGAATAGGGCTTGGAACTTGTGGCTTGACCTCAGACCAGAAATGTTTTTTGTTTTTTCTTTGGTTTTTTGGGATTAAAATTTTGAGAGCTTAACCCTTTTGTCACCTGTCAATTTCTTTTATAAAGCTCCTTGAAGATGAAAAAAGCAACTACAGTACACTATAATAAAATGTTCTGACATAGGAAGAACCTATTTTTGGTAGTCGCTGTTTAGTCCTCAAAACCCTTCCACTTCCCTGACAAAGAGGCATGGAATTTGGGCAAGGGATCATCCTACATTGAACCAGCAAAGAATAATGGAAGCTGGTCTTTTGCCTGCCCAGTTGTAAACAAGATGACAGATGCGCATGTGCAATGGTCACTTCTTACAGTTTTTGATGTAGGAAAACTAGGTTCAGCTTCGCTGAAGATATGAGAAAATGCCCTCTTACCTTTGAGTATACAGTACTCTATCATGGTCATAGTGTTTTCATTATGACACAATACCCGGCTACAAGACCAGGCTAAAAGATATTTCTTTGATGCTAGTCTAGTCACCATGGAGTGCTGGCACACCATGGGGGGCAACTCCTTGAGGACTCAACAGCGACTACCAAAAATAGGTTTTTCCTATGTCAAAAGATGTTTTATCTATTTATATTAATTTATTAACTTTTTCTTTTTTAATAAGTGGGATCTCTTCTTTATGTATCTCCCTTTACCTCCTCTTACTTCTTCCTAATGAACACCATAATCTTTGGAAGCTTGAATTTCAAGTCAATGGCCCCTGTGGGCTTGTTCCATTCGAATAGGTTTCATCTGAATAATAATAATAATAATAATAATAATAATAATAATAATAATAATAATAATAATAAATAATAATAATAATGATGATAATAATGATAATAATGATGATGATAATAATAATAATAATAATAATAATAATAATAATAATAATAATAATAATAATAATAATATGCATCATGTTGAGGTAAACTACAGCATGTATTTCCTGTGTATTTAAATGGCATGGCATACAAATATTTACTAACCCTTACTCATCCAAAACACATAAATCAACTTACACAATCATACATCACCAGTTGAAACCTTAGCTAAACAAGTTATGCACTATGTTTACAAATGAACACAATTATATAAATCACATTTCATCAAATGTTATTAACTTGTAATAAAATAATCATCCATTACACAAGAGAGAGAGAGAGAGAGAGAGAGAGAGAGAATTCTAAAATGACTGCTTACAGAAGTGCAAAATTACTTGAAGATGTTGCCTGTCCATATGACAAAATAAAATACTTTTCTTTCGTTGTAACCGTTGAATCAGACTGAATTTGGAGGCAATAGGTATTGCATGTTCACATGAGTCTAAGAGACAATAAAATGATTGGGTAGCATTAAGATCTTGTTCGCTGTTAGTTCTGTTGTAAATGTTTAATGACTGTGTTATCTCTCTCTCTCTCTCTCTCTCTCTCCAGTACTCATGAGTTGATTTTCATAACATCGATAAATTGGCATGTGTCACTTTGCTTCTATAAGTGGCTTGTGTTCAGAGTAGGTACTCAATATACAGTGGATGATAAAGTTAATATCCCTTAATGGAATTAATACATATAATTTTGTTAATGAGTAAATATAATGCATTACTTATTTATTAAATGTTTCAAGCAATGATTTATGATAGCCTAAGCTCTCTAGTAGCTTCTGATGTGTTTCAGATGGTGTAATAATGTCACAGATTTTTGTATACCATGCAAAATAAATAATATTGCTCTAATACTGTACGAAAATGCTACTTATTCAGTATAAAATCACCATGTGTACATGTACATTTGTGTAACATACACATATGCACCCTGTTGCTGAATGTTTGCTTGCATTTCTTTTCCTCCTTGGGTTATTCTTTAAAAAAAAAAAAAAAAAAAAAAAAATGCTTCATGTCCAGCCCATGTAAGCAGTTTGAGCATACCACAGATGAGAGAGAGAGAGAGAGAGAGAGAGAGAGAGAGAGAGAGAGAGAGAGAGAGAGAGAGAGAGAGAGAGAGAGAGAGAATTTCAATATTTATGTTAATTTTTTACACAGTATATAACACAGCTTGGTTTTTGCGTACAGTACTGGACAGTGTATTCTGTGTGGTTTATAATATAAGCATATTTAGTGTATGTGGTACTGACAAGGTAAGGGGAGTAAGGGTATTCAGTTTACATCCATAGTGTTTTTTTTTTTTAAACACATCCAGAAATTTCCATCATCTGGCAGGGCCTTGGATGTATTAATCTGGACAAGGGAGAGATTACTGTAATGTGTACAAGGCAACTTTAATTAATAAGACATCCTTGTTTTATATTTAGCTTGCCATGAACTAGTATGTTTTTGTCTGGATTGGTTGGAGGAGCAGTGGAAGGGGTAAAACAGAGGGCGTTATAAGAGGAAGATCCTTGGCTCTGATTGGTCTTCTTTGGCCTCGGATTCTTCAGTTTGATTCATGCTGCCACAAATTAATCCGAGAAGTTCTTGCTCACTCACACATACCAAATAGTGGTAATTACTGTCAATAATGTTCCACCTCTCGCCAGACAATGTGCAGTCTAAACCTGCTTCTAGTGCAAAACCAAAGGTGTGTTCACACTTCAGCAAAAAAATAAAATGCTACTCTCAATTGTGCAGCTACCACTCTAGGTTTATTGGTGATCTCTCAAGCACCAACTGAAGCAGCACATTTTTCCCTTGATGCATGCAATGAGAGTGACTGCCTAAAGTTCACTTTGCCTCTCTATGCTCGAGTCAGGATATCTCATCAGTAAAGCAAAGAGGAAGTGATCCTCTTCTCCAAACCAAGCATTGAAAAAGAAAATGACAGTGCATGCTGAAGTGCTTGATCTTTGAGATTGTTCCATCTGTTATTACTTGTTTTATTCAAGTCAATTATTCTAACAGTGCTAAATCACTCTTATTCTTATAGTACTCTGACATGGTGCCACTTGTCTATTAGAGACCTGTGCCTTTCAATGTCAGAGGAACTGAGCAGCTCATATTTAAAAGACCTTTAAGGACCCAAGCAACTCGTCTTCAAAGGACCTAACCCATTCCTCATCAGATCTTGAATTGCTTATCTTTCATGGACATGAGCCACTCAGAGCACAGCATGAAGAACTGAACATTGAAGATGCAAGCAACTCAGACCAAAAGTGATTGGAAACAAATGAAATCAATCTGAGCTACCCAATATTGAATAACCTAAGTAGCCCAGTTTTAAAGGAACTGGGTCATTTTTCATGACATGGTGTTGCTCATTTTCTAAATGCTCAAGCCATCATTCACATACGAGAAAAGCATTTCTCCTTCGAATGATTCAATCAAAATGGAGGATGGCACCTAAACATTTAACTTATCATTTGCCAAAGTTACCTCTGAAATTTTGTCTCATGTTACAGAGAGAACAGCTTGTAGATGGTCAGTTAGAGGCTACAACAAGCCTATGTCATTTCCTCAGCTCTTTCCTGTTCTGGATTTTAGAGTAAGGAAATTTTACTACACTTCAGGCTGTTATTTTCAGGCTTGTCAATGATCTGGTACTGAAGATTGCCTCCATGCAGTACTCAGCAATCAATTCCTCCTACAACTTTTAAGTTTCTTCCTCAAGAATCAAACACTTGAGAAATACCTTTAAAAGTTCTTGAAGAAAATTAATTGGTTGGAGCTGGGATTGGGAGTGACCTGCAAACTGTGTTGCCTTTGGATAAATTCCGATTCTTGCCCTGAGGATGTTCATTAACACATTGGCCAAAACTTTTAGAAAGAGGAGTAATCTGATTTAGATATGTCCATGGACAGGAAAGACTTAAGAACTTGATTTTACAGGTAGCCACCTATTTCCAGATTCAGCTATCAGTAATCTGGTCAGCAAGACTGACTTGATGATGACCAGGCCCATTTTGATAAATAATTAACCAGGGTCATTAGGGTAAATAATTAAGTGCCTCCTAAGAGGCAGGTATTTGGCCCAGCTAATTACAAGCTAGGAGGAAGGTGCTTTTAGGATAAAACACTTCTCCTTTTAAAAAGGAAAACATACCAAGATCCGAGAACTCCATCACACAGACCCTTTACCAAATTAAGACTTTAGCAATCTGATCAGCAGTGTTCCTTTCCAGGAAGAACCAACAAGCCTACCAATAGACTACCATTCAAATGGAAGAGAAGGGAAGGTGGCTTTCCCATAAATTCAAGAGCCTCATTTTTGAAGTGTGGGTGAATCTGCAAACAAAACCTTGGGAATTGCAGGTTGTCTGAGAAGATTCCCAACTTCTCTTTTGAATACAAAGCACCTCTTAGCATCAAACCTTTTTTCCTTGAGATTTCTGAACTGGGTGAGGAGACAAGATTGATGATGGAGACTGGAATAACAACTACCCTAGTCTTTACAGCCACATCTTCATTGTTCCAAAACCGACAGGAGGCTGATTACTCATCATCGATCTCAGCCCTCTGAGTCAATTCCAATTCCTCGGGCAAACTCCTTTTTGTACAGTCCAACCTCTTAAATCCAGCACTCCTTGGCCTGATAACTCCCATGATCCAGCATTTTTTTTAATCAGCCACCATTAATTCTTGACCGGCTATGAGGGCGGCGCTTCACATTGTTTCAGTTTTTGGATTTTTCCAGATTTCAGAATTTAAGCTTGTTCCACAAATACACAAGCACAATTTATTTCCAAAGAAAACATTCTATGAAACTCAAAAATATGTAGCTTGCAAAAGAATCGTAAGTTGCATATACAGTATACTACTCATGTATCATATAATCACTAAAACTTCGTAGATACGACTGATAATGCATATCACAACTTAATTAGCTTTTAACTAATAAATAAGCCTAGAAACAAAAGTTCATTAGGTTAAATGCAAATCTTCATATATAAAATCAGGCCTGCCAACCTTGTGACTTGTCTAAGAATTCATTACTATTTCTTATAATTAACAACCACTTACCACTGTGTGCAAGACACTGGCATAAAAAACAGCAAGTACTGACATAAACAATCGCATTGAGAAACAGCTCTTTTACTTCATTTAACTTACTGCATTCATAAATAATAGTATATTACATTTCTGAACCTAGCTTTGATGCTGCACTTAAAAATAATTCTCCAAAATGCGTTTCATTTAGCAACTAATGCCCGTGATGATGTCGGTAAAATGCAATCAACAATGATTTTAAGAATGTAAATATTACCAAAATGCAAATGGCGCCTGATTGCTATGTTCATAAATTATAATATGATAATATGACAACAATGCATGAAACATAATTGCAAACAGAACCTAAATCAACATTTTTATTAAAATTTTAACATGACTGTATTATTTGACTTTTGCGAATGGATATCTACAGTCGACCCTTGTTAAGCCTGACCTCATTAGCCTGGACATTGGATAAGACGGACACCAAAGAGGGTCAGCCGATTTAAAATTCGAATGTTTGACCACGATTTAAGATAGTTACTGTTCCTCCACTCGTCTTGTACCTTTTCCTTTTTATTTACCAAATGTAAATTAAAAACTTTTCATTTATATTTTATTTTATATTTATTGTTCTGTATTTATACTGTACTGAACTGAAATGCTTTTAACTTGTAACCAATTTAACTTGGGCACGGTATGTACCGTCATTAAGAAACGCTACTGTCTGGAACAGTAGGAAGTATCGTAGCCAATCACTGAGCATTAACAGTTTTACCTATCTGCTGCCTGACTTGTAGCTACAGTACGATGCTTTGTATGTTTTTTAGGAAAAAAAAAGACATAACAAAGTAAAAGAGAAGAGAGAGAGAGAGAGAGAGAGAGAGAGAGAGAGAGAGAGAGAGAGAGAGAGAGAGAGAGAGAGAGAGAGAAATTGCCAGTTCCCTATGTACAGTGTAATTCTAGCTGTGTTTACAAGGCAAATGCAAATGATACACACACACACACAGAGAGAGAGAGAGAGAGAGAGAGAGAGAGAGAGAGAGAGAGAGAGAGAGAATTCCCAGTTCCCCCTATGCAGCATAATTCTATCCTTGAGAGATTACTAAGAAGAATTTTGCTTTAAAGGTATGTCAACGCAGCTTTCGTAAATATCTTCTCAAGGAAAGAAAACTTATTTTTGTTGCTGAAGAATCTCTGAACCAACAATTTTGCACTCAAAGTAATAAGAAGGAATTCATTCTACTCTTCATGTAACCAGTAAAATACATACACTATTATAAACTAAGTTTTGTACACACACACACACACATGTCATCATCAGCTTCTCTAAGCAAAAGTTCTTTCTCAGACAGAATACAGCTAAAACCTGATTGACTGGCTGGTTGCCATGGAGATCTGCTAGCCAATGACAGCCCTCTACTTCTGTTCTATTTATTGACAAGTTTGAACGTTGCCATGATATGATTATTTGACTGCTGATGGCAAAAATTACTCAATAATTTGCTTTATATAATTATTCCTTCATGGAAACATGAATTAAACAATAATTTTAACTTTAATATAGTGGTATGAAAAATCCCACAAGTCTGTTGTGGTGATGCGTCATCACTTGCGAATCCTATTTCCGGACCGTCCTCAGATTTACGACTGCAAACTGATGACGACATCAGTAACAATAAAAAAACAACCCTCTCCAAGATCGATATGATGAAATGTATTTTATAGTCTTACTTATTGTTAAAATTCACAAGTTGAATTACAATAATTTTGATCATGTATATTTTTGCGTTTAACGGAATGTTTTTGTTGAAAACAAAATGTGTTAGTGAACTTATGGTCTTAATTGTCCCACTATTTTATTACTGATGATCTTAATCATCTCACATTTATTTAACAGTACATTAATATAGATAATAATAAACTAAAATGAATAAATAACTAAAATAAAAAAAACATGAAAAAAGGAAAAAAATCTTACTCTTCATTTTGGAGACCACTTCATTTTAACAATTATGCGTTTATGTCTCAGTCTAGGCATCTACATATGCAGCTGAATTCTATAATTTTTATCATGTTTTTTCTTCATTTTTCAAATCTTACCATGAGCTTTAACTCAAACATTTCTACATTGGTTTATTATCCATACTCTTTATAAAAATAATGAAATACAGTCTATAGGTAGGTATATATGTATATCACCAGTTAAACTGGACTATCAGCTAAGACGGACACCCTGGTCTCTCTCTCTCTCTCTCTCTCTGAAAGCCAAAAAATTTTGAAATGCTGGAAAACATTGAAAGGTGCCAGATCATAATTTGACAGTGCGCTTAATAAGTGGTTTAAGCTCGGCCAGACTTTCCACAAGGAGCTAAACCTAATGAATGACTGAGTATTTATAAGCTTTGTTCTACTTTTGATAACACAACAATATATATGTGGAATGAGGCTGGCAAGACTTTGTTTACATAGGGGGTTCTTTAGGAGTGATTTCTCTCATCCAGGATTTTCTGTGGTCTGACAGTGGCCTGGTTCCAAGGGTGCCAGATTAAAGAGGTCAGACAGTATAACACCACAGCTTCAGCCCTCCAGTCAATTCAATGGGAAATTTTATTCAACACCCAATGACCTGAAAGATGCACATTTCCCTGTTCCTGTGCACCCATATCCCTTATAGTTTTTTATCTTCGCATGGACAGGGACTGTGTTCCAATTCAAAGTACTTTACTTTGGACTGGCTATCTTCCTACAGGTTTATCAAGGAACATTTCAAGGCAGTTGAAATGGACACAAGAAGTGCTTACCAACATTCATCTAGCTTTAACTTTACCAATGCAACTTGTTTCCTTGGTAGTAGCTGAGTGAGTCTCTGGTTTTTTAGTCATTCTTTTCTTTGCCCTATATATTGTTGGGAAGTTGAGGGGTTTTATGACTGTTTGGTAAATACTGAAATAATGTTATAATGAAAATTTGTATCATATCAATAAAATTTACTAAACATTCATCCAGCTGAATACCAAACTGATGTACATGGAGGGCTAGTGAACCCGTATAACCTGTATAATAGGGCAAATTTCATTCTTACAGAATTATACGCAATACCTATTGAAAAGTTGTACAACTGAGAAAGCCAACAAAACTTAAAAATACCTCTCTGAAAAGAAGGCAAACTCCCAAATACATTTATACCTTCATATTTTCCATATCTCCAAAATAAACCAGGATTTTAAGGAGAAAAGGAAAAGGCATGATCTTTGGGCAAGCAATTTACAGTCCCACAAGCAACCAAAAGGACCTCTAGTATGGAAGGGTTAACAAACTATTACTACATGTTTCAGATAATATGGGGCAAATACTGAATTGTACCCCTACCCAACAGCATTCAGTACATCAGCTGATTCCCAGTAAGGTTAAAAGATGTAGCTCTTACATCATCAGCTTCTTCTCTCTGATATATTTACCATACTTGGATCTAAGCACAAAAATTCCAATTTGTCAGAAGAAGGTGACATAGCATGTTTATCAGTTCTCACAGTAGTGTTTGGGTGTCCTAAGTCCAAATCCGAGGGCAAATCTAAAATACCACAAGGCTTTTCAATTTTACCAAACCTGTTCTTTGATGTTCATTTTGTTTCAGCCTCTTCCCCTGAGTACATAAGTGGGAATGAGGCAAGGAAGGGTATCAGCGGACACAATCCATGTCTGACAGACTCCTCTTGCAACTTTGCAACATGACTGCATGGTTCCATGCATGCAGAAGGTTTTGCACATTCTACCAGACCATCAGAGGGCTCCCTTACATTTTACTTCAAAGGGTTACTTTAAAGGGGAATGTGAAACAGTTGTTTTCCTCCGGATATCTACATTTCTAGTTAGAGCAGCATGAACTTCATGGGAGTCCAGATGAGGATCTTGACTGGTAAAGGAAGGAGGAATGGGAGTAAGGAAGATAGAGGCTAGAGGTTGATTGACTGATATAGTATTCTCAATTAATCTATCCTATTAATCCTTTGTGTGAAATTCCTTCAAATGGTACTTCACTAAGAGAACCACCATGGTAGCAAAGTAAAGAATGACTGCGAAACCAGCAACTTACTTGGGCTACTTGCAACTGAGAAGGTAGAGCACAGACAGTCTAAGGTGCTCACTAGGTATAACTGTGAGATTCTTTCTTTGGTGTGTTGATAAAGATGAATGTTCTGTATGTTTACTGAAATAACTTTACTCAATTACAAGATTAAATTATTTTTCCATATTTGAAAACGTCAAAGCTCCACTTCTCAAAGCCAACATTAAGTAAAGATTTTTACTGTGATAAGAGTAAACTTACTGTCATGATTGTTGAAATGATAGCATAAGCCAAAAGTGCTCTTTCATTACGAACACTCTCTTCAAGGATTTCATAATCAGGCAAGTTGTTGAGCTGAAGATGCACACTAGTGTAGCTCCACCACAAGAGAACTGTAGCAACTTTAAAAAAAAAAAAGTCAGTATAAAAATCATGCCCACAATGATAATTACCATCTAAAATACCATAAAAACTTTACTGTTCCTACACAAATGGATCTTTACTGATTAAAACCCTATACTGTATAGACAAAAAAGAAATAATGTTATATAACTGTTCACATAATTCAAAATTGGTTCCCAAATCATTAAGAAATCATCACATTGTTGTAATAGTTCCCAACTAATTAGCTCTTTAACTGCTTAATATGTATATACTGTATAAAGAATGTGCTAAATTTACCTTTGCTATTAAGTACAGAGCATTCTGTGGTCATTTTAATTGTGTATTTAATACATATGTATATGATTAATTTTTCCTGTTTCTTTCAAGGTCATTCCACTTTAACACTTCCTCTCTAGGCCAAAAGTGATCTTGCAAATCATACCCAAACAATAACAATTCACCTCACCCCCCCTTTCACAAAATTTTCCTCATTTTCCTTCTCTACTGCAATGCTAAATTTACAAGCACCCAAAAGTAAGATGGGTGTGATCATGCTATTGCTCTAATCCTTAGATATTCTAATGTATTTATTTGAGATTAAAGTAACTTCATTTACTCGATAACAATTATATGTGATACAATACATACTGGCACTGTAGACATTGTATTATTATCCAAAATAATCACCCAAAACTTTTTTTTTGCTAAAAAGATATAAATCTTTCTTCTTAGTATATGTGATACTCGTTTTGTTTCACCGAGGACTTGACTGTACAAGGAAGTAAAGAAAATAATACAAATAGCAAAATAATTAAATTTGTAAATAAAAAATTAATTGGACTTAACCTACCAAGAGTTTACAAGCATTGTGTCTAAGCTTTTGTTACAAAAGATGAGTAGAATATGTGCATAAAAAAGTAACCAGTATAACACAAAATAAAGAGAGAGAGAGAGAGAGAGAGAGAGAGAGAGAGAGTGTCTAAGCTTTTGTTACAAAAGATGAGTAGAATATATGCATAAAAAAGTAACCAGAATATGTGCATAAAAAAACCAGTATAAAAAGAGAGAGAGAGAGAGAGAGAGAGAGAGAGAGAGAGAGAGAGAGAGAGAGAGAGAGAGAGAGAGAGAGAGAGAGAGAGAGAGAGAGAGAGAGAGAGAGAGAGAGAGAGAGTTAAATGAATAGAATATATATCAAGGAAATAAAAACATTGGAAAACTTTCAAATATTGGAATGCATGTTATTTAAGTCCCAGATTGAAAAAGATGTATTAGCTTTCTATATGTACTTAAGTGTTATACACAGAATACTACTCCTCATTTCAGTCTGCTTCATCAAGCTTTAGAAGCTAAGCAATCAGCTGAGGATGTCCCTCTCCCTGATAATGGTCACCTTACAAAGTTTCCATTTCACTCTAGGGATGTTAGGAAAATTCTGGATAATCTTGATAGCTAGGGTGGAGAAGATCCTGATGATTTCTACCCTTTGTTTTTTAAAAAAGTTTCTAGCATGTTATCTCCCAAGATTAGTAGAGTCTATAGATTTTATGTTGACGTAGTAATACAGTGCCTGTTCCAAAGAGTGGAATATCTGCAAATTGCAGTAACTACAGGCAAATCTCTGTTCTCCCTATGTTCTCCAAAGTTGCTGAAAAACTTATTTTTAAGCCACCATATAGGTACAGTATGTGGAATCTAAAGGATTCTTAACTGGTAGTCAATACGCATACAGGGAAGCAGTTAGGCACCTGCTATGCTCTTTTAGACTTGACATGCCATTTGCAAGAGAACCTTACAGGAGGGCAGCAGCAAGTTGCTCTTAATGGGATCTTTAGCGAACCAAAACCTATTGTGCCTGGAGTTCTACAGGGTAGTGTTCTTGGTCCTCTGTTATTTTTGGTGTATACAGTATTATTTTTAGTGTGTACAGTACAAGTGATATGGTTGTTGGCCTGGAAAACAAGAATGTTTAGTATTCTGATGATGCAACACTTGTGGGGGTAGTCAAGTCTCCACCTATAAAAAATGAAGCTGCCCTCAGCCTAAATCGGGACATGGACCAGATCAGGGAATGGTGTAGTTGGTTGGGTATGAGGCTGAAATCCAGTAAAATAAAAACACTATTGATTAGCAATCTCATACAGATTTTCCACCCCATCCTCCCCTTCAGGTGGATAGAACTTAGCTGTGCTGAATGAGTCTGAATCTTTAACTATTCTAGGTGTAACTTTTGACTCCCATCTTATTTTTGAGAAACATCTAATGAAAGTTAAACCACATGCCGCACAAAGTTAGGCATTGTTTATAAGGCCTCATATATTTATAACAGAGATAAAGTTAATGCAACCAGTTTTAAGTCATTTGCACTTCCTTTGCTAAAATACTCTTCTCCAATGTGATTTACTGCTTCTGCCAGAGATTTACCTCTTTTAGACAGAGTGGTTCGTGGTGGTAGGTTTCTATTTCCTAATAATAGCAGTTATGACTTGGACCATCGACAGATGGTCTCTTGTTTGTCACTTTTTCATAAGTTATATTTCAACAGAAATCTTTCACATTCATAATTGATCCCTGATCCCCTTTATCTGCTGTGAGCAACCAGATTCGTTGAACAGCAGCACCAATATGCTGTAAATGTGCCTCACTGTTGAAGTTCTCAGTTCCAAAGGTCCTTTATTCCTAACACCATTGAACTGAGGAACAGCCTCCCAGAGGATGTAGTGCAATTGGAACTTCAGAAGTTCATGCAAAGATGCAATGCATTACAGAAGTTCAAGCGAAGATGCAATGCATTACTACCCTAATGTGTACTATTCACCTTGTATTTTAACACATTTTTATCTATTTATTAATTTATTTTTTCTTTTTTAATAAAAGATCTCTTCTTTCTGCATTTCCCTTTTCTTCTTCCTACTTCTTCCTAATGAACACCATATTCTTTGGAAACTTGAATTTCAAGTCTGTGGCCCGTGGGCAAGTTGTTCCATATGAATAGGTTTCATCTATGGAATAATAATAATAATAATAATAATAATAATAATAATAATAATAATAATAATAATAATAATAATAATAATAATAATAATAATAATAATAATAATAATAATAATAATAATAATAATAATAATAATTAATAATAAAAATAATAATAATAATAATGTAAAAGGAAAGTCTGTCCCATCAAAAGAACATAAAGATACAAGAACACTAATACATACCAGAAGCAACAATGGAGACAGCAACAATAATGGCATATGACACTAGAGTTGCCATGTAATGCAAACATATCATCACAAAGCAAGACAGACCTGGTGGAGAAAAAATATTGGATAAATACCGTATGTATTATTTACATAACTCTAATAAACACTAAAAACAAAGTTCAAGTAACTTTATGTAATCCAGCCTGAACTGTTACAATGATGTACAAACATGCCTCAATTTTTTAAAACAAAACAAAAGACACCTGAGGACTTGAAACAATAATGACAAACTTCCTACATACTGTACCCTCATGTTATTCTGTCTTTACCTCAGAAGTTTGGTAGTTAAAACTAAAGGTCAACCATATGATCAAGAACTTTATGGCTAATATATAGGTTTCATTCTTAGAGGCAGAAGTAACCAGTTCATGAAAACTACTTTGATAGTTTGCAAATTTGAAGCACAAATAAAGAGTTACAAACAACATACAATGTACAAATACAAAAAGAATTTCACATACTTTCTTAGGCTTAAATATCACTGATTTGAATAAGAAACAATTGCAAAACTACTGTATCTGATACTGACTTTAGAAAGATGAAAGCAATCTTCAGTATTCTTTCAAAAAAATTTTAAGCTTTTTGACTCCTACAAAAATATCCGCTGAAAGAAAAGCTTCACTTACCAAGAGTTATGAAAATAAACATCAGGATCAAGTGCCAAGAAGCATAGAGGTCTGCAAGCACCTGTTCTAAAATGTCGAGTGAATTAAGATACCCATAGAGGTCATATATTAGGCCAGTAAGACCTACACCCCTTACAGGAACACATCTATTTAGAACAGGATCACTGCAAAGATCAATATGACAAAAATATTAAATTTCACCAGGCCACAGATGTTTCCAACACCTGAGTTCTTGTTGAAAGTGTGGCAACCCAGGCTACCCTTTCATTACCAGTTCCTAAAACCATAGCTTTAAGTTTGGAAGTATAAGATAAGGTACAAACATTCTGAATAAAGCATTTACCGATATAATAGTCACCGATTAACTACTTAGTCATAATAAGGTACTGAATTTGTACTTTGTATTCCTATTCTCTGTCCCTATTGAGATTAGTTTCTAGGGTAATCCATAATTCAGAAATTATACATACATAAATTTATGTTTATAAACATTAAAAATTATGAATATACATGTTTTCATTCAGACAATAACTTGTGATTTTTTACCTTTGAAAGACTGGAAGATTGGGACACATAGTAAATGACAAGCTGTCATTGAAATGCACATGACTAACATTCTTGAGGTGACTGACATCTTCGCTGTATTTGTAATAGTCATACCTGGAAAATATATTGGCATTTTAATGTATAATTCTCTTTTTCTTGAAAGCATATGCTGCACATTCAATTCTATCATACATAGGAAGCCCAATAATTAATAAGCTTCAACCTTATCAATACACAGATATATTACGATAAAAATTTGATGTTCCACTGATCCAGACACCTTATGCCTGCTGCATGATTCTCTTGTTGGATTGGAATGGAATATAGAGTTTAGGCCAAAGGCAAAGCGCTGGGACCTATGAAGTAATTCAGCACTGGAAAGGAAACTGACAGCAAGTAGGTTTGAAAGGTGTAACCACAGTCACATAATAACATTTGCTTCAATAAAAAGTGTAAAAAAAATCACAGTACCTGTACTGTTATTTATGGTGTTCTACAGCTCAGCTTGTATTAAATGGCATATACAGTATAACCCCCTTTTTGTTAAAAAAATATATCAAAATATACATCAAGGTCTTATTTATACAAAGGTGAGGTATCTGGTACGGTAATGTTTACCCAAGCTAAAAACCACCAGTACTTGTAACTAGCTCTAACCAAACTCTATAATACTGTAATATTACTGGTATTTACAATCCTTCGTAACTGGCACCCTTGGGACCAAAAAGTTGCCAGTTATTTGAATTTGCTTGCTGCATAAGAGGTAACATTTTAAAATACCATTCATGCATCTTGAACTGCCATTTCCTCATTTCATCAATAACCATTACCTATTTTTCAGTTTCATTATTCAACAATCCCTAACATCTTAAAACAAAGATTATACTATGCTCACCTAACTCTGACAGTGATACACACCTACACACACACATTGATGCATTAGAAAGCAAACACAATGAAACTATGCACAGTAATGCACACACACACTGTGCATTTGCTTGCCTGTCTCTCTCAAAAACCTTTTTTTTTCCAAAAAGAATTTGAAATTTCTCTTTGAAAGAATAACTCGGTAGAGAGAAAGTATGGTAAGAAAATGCACAGTAATGTGAATCATTTACCTTTATTCAATGTATACATGTATGTATAAATATATCGACAATGAAAATGACAAATTTAAATTAATTTGTATTTTTCATAGATAACAAACCTGCAGTCTTTACATTAGGATAAATCTTCTGGTGCTAGCTGGAAATCGGTAAAAATAAAAACAAAAATTGTTTGTGCAAGGAATTGGGGCATCTGGCCTCCATCACAGAGATGAGATGGGAAGCAGCCAGCGACCTGATCTCAATCCCATGATGTCTCAGTTTTCTTCCAGCCCACTGTTAACCTAAAGAGGGGCAGCTAGAGATGGGCAGTAAATGTTAAGACTGCAGGTTTGTTAGCTATAAAAAATACAAATTAATTTAAATTTGTCACTTGTTTATATGCAGAATAAATGTAGGTCTTAACATTAGGATAGACTCACTCTTGGTGGGAGGTAAGAGAATCCTAAACCAACTGGAGGTTTGGCACACCCTGTCATACTTCCTGAATAGGAGAATTCACAGGAAGGAGATGTAAGCCCTTGATCTGTTAGATATATGGGTATCCAACAGTCTGATTACTGGGCTAAGTCCAATGCAGAAATTCACTGTACTGAGGAGGTTAAAGAGCTATTTCTGTTCAGATAACAAACCTATACATGTTTGTTATCATTCCTCTCTCTCTCCTTGCTAGAGAGAGGAAGAGTTTGCTACTGCTAGGTATATTTATATACAATAAAAATAACCTCTTCATAAAAAAGAAAGGCACTCCAGATTCTCCAAATCCTCCGCCTCCTGGACACGAGGAGTCCTGTCTGCCTCCTCCAAAGAATTCACAGGGTTTAGAACCGGAGCATAAGATCTGTCAGATCCTAATACCTTCGTGGGAGCTTGAAGTTTTGAAGTAAAGGGAAGAGAGATGTCTCGATCACTGGTTCGAGACACAGAAGACCCTTTCTCGTACGATGGACGTGGGAAGGTGAATGACAGCTGCGGATGCAGGAAGATGAACATTGGCAGTGGTCCTTTCTTGAAAATCACGATGAGGAATGTTGTTGAGAACAGCGAAGCAGTGAGATGAAGAACCACAATCATATCCATCTCTATGGCGGTGACTAGTTGTACGTCTGTCACCATCTACACGGCTGTGTCTATTCACACGTCCACGTCCAAGGGAATCAGGAGAGGAATCAAGATTTCTTCTGGGCAACCACGATTCAGAACAAAGACGTCTAGGAGGCATAGGCCTGACAAGACTTCTAGAAGGATCTACCACTCGGGATTTCTTGATTGGAGCCTTGTCGTCCTTCCTCCTAACTTGAACAGGACACGTTGGAGATGAAGGAACAACTGTAGAGTCTTTCTTAGCACTAGACTGTAGAGTTTTTCTCAGCATGAGATTCCTGATGTTGAAAGGATGATGGATTCACCTATTCATTATCAATCATATCATTAATTTGTAAATTTCACCTTCATTATGGAGCTGAATAATCCTGATGGGTTCCAGCACTTGGTCTTCAAGACCTAAATTTCATAATCAATCAATTATATGTGAGCAGGAGAAACAGGGCCATGGTCTGAAGGTGAAGAAGAAGAGATGGTGGAGAGAAGCTGCAACAAAGTCCTTAATCCTCCAACGTCTCATGCGGGAACGAACAGGAAGGGCAGGCGACGAAAAAGAGGATGACGAAGATGATGAAGACGATGAAGGAGATCTATGCCGTCTCCTCTTAAGAAAATGGCTGTATTTCACTTGAAGGGCAGAGACGACAGTGTCGGGTACAGTTTGAATGAGAGAGGAAGAAGACGTCACAGCCACAGATGACGTCATAGTAGCCACAGATGTCGGAGCAGACAAACTAGATCTGTGGGAACAATTGTAAGCTGAATGATGTCACACCCAGGATGATGAGTAGACAAACTCTGTACATGATCTGTAGAGTGAAGGCCGGTAACAATTGGAATGTGTGAAGCTGAATGGAAGGTGATTGATAAGCCTAATGGTGACCCAGGATGATGAGTCCCCAGAGGGCAGAACCAAAATGGCATCTCACTACAGGAGCAGACAAACTCTGTACATGATCTGTGGGAACAATTGTAAGCTGAATGGAAGGTGATCGGAGGTGACCCAGGATGATGAGTAGACAGAACCAAAGGCATCTCACTGATTAAAGACCCAGTAGTAGTAAGGCCGTAATTAAAGTTAAGTATAACTGTCATGGTGGCCAACAATGGAATGTGTGAAGACATGGAATGGGACAGCAGGCCATCTAAGGTTGGTACCCCTGATAAGCCTAATGAAGCCTAAACAACCAAAATCTGCACATCTGAGCCTGAAACACGAAAAAGATGGTGCTGTCCCCAGCCTCCTGGGAGGGACCCCCCCGACTGAGAGAGACGGGGCAGCATGAAGCATATTCAGGGAACCTTCTCCCGAAACTTCCAAAGATGAATCAATGGAAGAAAAGGAGGGAGACAAACCTGACAAGGAAGGAGAAGCAAGGGGAGAAGCAGAACAATGAAGAACCTGAGAAACACCCATTGAAGGAGGAGAAAATCCTTCCCAAGATGATGCCTCCGACTTCCTCTTGTGCTGCTTCTTCATGGCAAATCTCTTCCACTGCACAGAGGCCAAGAATGACAGAGCAAGGGTTAGTCACATTACAATCATTCGATCTGTACCCACTACAAGTTGAATGGGGGCCAGTCTCAAAGGAAGCCATATAACGAGAGCAAGGATTGGAGCCTACACCAGGACATTTTCTCCGAGGCTTACAGGAACTTTTAGCTCGGCTTTGGGATTGCATGATAAAACCAAAACACACGCACACTATACACATACTGATCACAAAAACAACCCACCCGAAAAAAAAAAAGGGTAAAGGCAAAACAACTGGCCATGGAGAGGGAGAGAAAGAAATGACCTCTCTCAATGGCGGTAAGAAGAAAACTGAAATGTCATGGGGTTGAGGTCAGGTCGCTAGCCGCTTCCCATCTCATCTCCATGATGGATGCCAGATGCCACCAATTCCTTGCATGAACAATTCTTGTTTTTATTTTTACCGGTTTCCAGCTGGCACCAAAAGATTTATCCTAATGTTAAGACCCAGGTTTGTACTGCGTATGAACAATGTATGCATGTAACACAATAAAGCCTTACTAAGTACAATACTGTATTGCATTAAACATCATTAAAAATACTGTACTAGAGGGAAGGAGGGACAGGGGAAGCCACAGTGTGTAATTTATCTTAATAAGATGTGATTGTATGTACAGTCACTCAAAAATGTTTTGCACATGTTCCAGAAGTTTTCATTCACCTAACAGTAATTTGTTCTTTTGATATTTACAAGGAAATGTAATTTTCTTATTCAACTTTGGTTATTAATCATACGGTTAACAATATAAAAAAGAATGGCGAGTGAAAAATTCATATTACGAAAAATGACAAAACATTTTGAAAAATTTCACTTCAGATGACTGGGCAAAAGAGTCAAAGAAGAAACTATATTTCGAATCCAGATACAAGCTTATTGACTAATAAAATAATATTGAATAATCATCAATGAAATTATATATAAAAAAAGAAAGAAAGAATTCAACCATTATTGTTGTCAAAAACAAAAAAGAAAAAATCTCGTAACGTCTTATGTTATCGTGTGACTCCACATTCGGGCAGAAAAATTATACTAAACTGTCTCGTCACTTGCATCGATAAGGTGGGCAACAGACTCAGCTGCACCACAATCATTAGCTTGCATAAGACTAATGTCTCGATTGTAGATATTGCTCGGCAGCTTAGTGTAAATAAAACAACCATGTATAGAGGAATACAACAACAGATAGAATGAGGAAATATGATAAATTCATTGTAAAAAGTGGAGGACGACCCCATTGTTGCATTACTGTTAAGGATCATCATCGGATGACCACTGAAGTAGCTCCGCCTAACTCCCCTGACAACTGGTGTTACTATAAAGAGAGAACATTATGCTTTCCCTTCAAGGTGCTGCTCAAACCATCCGTAACAGGCTACATAAGACCAAGATATTATTTCATCATAATCCTGCCAAGAAACACTTCATATCAGCAAAACACAAAGAATAGAGGCTAGGGTTTGCGTTATAATATAATCCAGTGGCCGATGATTTCTGTAAGAATCATCTTTTGCGATGAGGAGGAGACATTCTCCACTGATGAGCATGGTAGTCTTCTTCACTGCTGGCATTTAGCATTAACCAAATTAATGTTAACTTCTTGCTAATTTTAATTCTTTAGAAACTTAGATAATAAGAAATACAAAAATAGGCTTTATATATTCGAACTTCATAAGAGGCATCAAAATGATAGGCCTAAGTAGCAATGAAAGAAATGAGAAATTACACATGATAACAGCATTATATACAACATACAGGCGGTCCCGGTTTGAACTTCGTTCTTCATAACCCGAAAATCGTCAAAAATCAAAAATCATAAGAAAACCTTACTTTTAATGCTCTGGGTGCATTGAAAACGACGTAAACTGCATTATTATTGCATAAAAAAAACCTTCAAATTATGATTATTCTGCCGTTTTGGGGCCAAATTTCTTCCATCAGATCAGCGTGCGATTTCTTCCATGAGAATATATTTGAAAAGCGTAACAACATCGTAAGCCGGAACCGTCATAAACTGGGGACTGCCTGTATGATGTGTATATATATATATATATATATATATATATATATATATATATATATATATATATGTATATATATATATATATATATATATATATATATATATATATATATATATATATATATATATATATATATATATATATGTTATATATATAGTTATATATATATATATTTACAATATATATATATATATATATATATATACTTCTCTCTCTGTTCTGATTATCACACATTTTTACAACTTATTATTTCTCTTTACCTATACAGTAAATAGTTTAAACTGATCTAATTTTACCTGTACCATCTACGAAGTGTAAATGCGCTAGTGTGGCAAATACGTTCTAAAACATAGGGACATAATAACTAAGAGTTGTATTAATCTCCAAATAATAAACACTGTTTGTTCATGAAAAAGCATTTCATTTATTTTCCATTGTGTGATCACCTTCAGTAATTTGTGTTGGAGCATTCAGTGTTAACATAATTATGCATTTAGTCTTGAACTGAGTTATCTGGCACCATCTGTGCATTTCCCTCAGTTCCTGTTGAGTGTCTTATTATTCTTGCAAGTAACCATCTTACATATATTGCAGATAGGCCTCGACTGTGGAATCACTTGGCTCTATTCACGTGCAGTCACCCTTCTACCCCACTGCGATGTTTCCTGTTATGAAGACATCATTGGCGTAGAATATTTATTCTGTGTAGGATTCATTCATTTAGCAGGCCTTTATTATTACCTGCCCCCAGTTTGTCATTCTTCTGATTTTGTGTTTGTTATGTAAATATAATTAGTTAAGAGAACCCCTGAGTTTACATAATTCCCCTCACATGAAGAAAGCCCTAAGCTGCAGATTTTCCCTTGTTTGTCTACGAAGTTGTCCTAATATTGATTCAGAGAGAAAACAACAGAGTCGCCTAAGGCCAACAATTAAAAACCATTACCAGATCATTAAAAGATAAATTGGCGGGCACTCCAAGTATGTAGTAACTGCAGGCTCCCCTACAACTCAACACCCTTAATCAAGGCAAAAACTAAATGGATTGAAGGAATACTTCCTACACTCCTTCTCCCAACACCACCCCAGCAACCAAAATTGGACCCAAGGTACTGCAATTTCCATAAACAGTTTCAATTTCATGCAAGTAATGTGATGCAAAAACTGATTTGCATTTCTAAAACGTTGTCTGGATAATAGCAGAAATAGACAAATTATGTTTGAAAGCCAGGGATGTGGGCTACTGCCCTCACTTCATGTGCTCTTACCTTCACTAAAGGTAACACAACCTCCTTAATCTGTGAGTCAGCCCTCGAGGATTAGATTAGATCTCTCAAAAAAATAAAAAATGCCTGGGCATTTTTTGAGAGAGGGCAAGAGGGGTTCTTTACTAAGCACCAAAGGCTGCTCGAAATGCCACGAATCTTTTCCATTCTTACTATATTACCCTGAGAGAATCCAATTTTCTTGTCTATTGTGTGTAGCTCACTCATGCTCTTGGCAGTGGCTAACACTACTAGAAACAAAGTCTTTCTTGTAAGGTCCCTCAAAGAGACTGACTGAAGAGGTTTGAAACGTGGTTCTGACAACCACTTAAGGACCATGTCCAAATTCCAGGCTGCCAGTTTTTCTTCTTTTTGTTTAGTTGTATCGAACGAACTGATAAGATCCGACAGATCTTTATTAGAAGAGAGATCTATTCCCGTGTCTAAAAACTGAGCTTAACATTGCTCTGTAGCCCTTACTGGTTGAGGAAGACAGACCTCTGGATGATTTTAAGTAAAGTAGGAAATCACCAATCTCCGCTACAGACGTCTTGGAAGATGAGATGTTGCATCTTTTGCACCAGTCATGGAAGACTGCCCACTTGGCCTGATATACCTTGCTCGAGGATTGTCGCCTGCATCAAGCAACAGAATCTGCAACTGCTTTTGAAAATCCTTTTTGCTGACAGTCTGCATGCAGTCAGGGCCAGAGTGGACAGTCTTTGATGGAACTGCCTGAAATGCGGTTGTCTGAGTAAATTGGTTTTTAAGGCAACAGCCTCAGAAAGTCCGTCAGAAGCTCCAGCAAGTCCAGGAACCATTCCTGGGCTGGCCAGAATGGAGCTACTAGAGTCATTGTTACATTTTGGTGATTTTGGAACTTCTTTATGACTTCCTTCACCATCTTGAATGGAGGAAATGCATAAAGGTCTTTGTCTCACCAATCTATGAGCATGGTATCTGTCGCCCAGGCTTGTGGATCTGGGGCTGGCGAACAATACAGAGGGAGACGATGGTTCTTTCCAGTTGCGAAAAGATCCAGAACTGGCTTTCCCCACAGCTTCCAGAGATCTAGGCACACTAGGGGGTCTACAGTCCACTCTGTGGGGAGAACTTGTTTTTGGTGGCTCAGTTTGTCTGCTAATACACTGAACTTCCCTTGAATGAACCTGGTTAGGATCTGCATCTGATTCTGATCCGCCCATATGAGAAGGGCTCTTGCTGCTTGGCAATGGGTAAACGAATGCGTTCCCCCTGCTTCTTGACATAGGACAATGCTGTGGTATTGTCTGAGTGGACAGTCACTGTCTTTCCGGACACTTCTGCTGTTGCAAATGCTTGCAATCCCCAGTGAATTGCTGTCAGTTCTTTTACATTTAAATGCCACTCCTTCAGTTCTGGAGTCCAAAGACTGGAGACCTCCTTGTCTTGCAGAAGAGCTCCATAACCTAGGTCTGCTGGATCTGAATAAAACACTAGGTCGGGGCTCAGAGGAAGGAGTGACTTCCCTTGAGAGAGCTTGTCTCTTGATTTCCACCAAAGCAGTCCTGCTTTATTTCCAGAGTTATTGGAGAAACAAAAATGTCCAGACATTTCTTTCTGTTCCAACTGACTTTCAGAAAAAACTGTAAGTTTCTCATGTGTAGCCTTCCCAGGGTTAAGAATTGTTCCATGGACGAGAGGGTCCCTAACAGGCTCATCCAGGCTGTTCGCAGAGAAGGACTGAAGGGAGAGGAATCTGTCCACCTTCTGAAGGCATGAGTCTATCCTTTGTGGGGAGAGAAAAACCCGCAAAATGAGTTCATCCTCATCCCCAAATAAGCTATCTCCTGAGAATTCAGCTGAGACTTTCGAAAGTTTATTAGAAGGCCCAATTCCTGGACTAGAAGAAGGGTCTTGTGAAGGTCCTCCGCACATTTGTCCTTCGATTAGGAGCAAACCAGCCAATTGTCCAGATAAAGCAAAATGCTGACCCTCATCAGATGTAACTATTTCGTTATGGGGGCTGAGGCTCATGTGAAAACCTGTGGAGCCGTGGACAGGCCAAAGCAAAGGAAAACGAACCTTAAGAGCTTCCTTGAGTCCTAATGAACTGGGACATGAAAGTAGGTGTCCTTCATGTCTATTGAAATCATCCAATCTCCTTGGCGAATGGATGCAAGGAAAGACTGGCTTGTTTCTACTTTGAATCTGGTTTTCTGGACATATAGATTCAGGGCACTCATGTCCAGAACTGGCCTCCAATCCCTGAGGCCTTGGGGGCTACAAACAGCTGATTGTAGAACCCCGGAGAGAAGGTGCCCTTGACCAATTTGATGGCTTCTTTCTCGAGGAGTGATGATACTTCTTGGGAGAGGGCGGAAAACCTCTCAGAGCCTACCGAGTAGGCTGTCAGTATGATGGGCGTGCTGGTTAAAGGAGGCTTCCGCAGGAAAGGGATAGAACAACCCTCTCTCAACACTTTGACAACCCAGGTTTCTGCTCCTCTCACTACCCGATGCTCCCAAAATTGGAGGAGTCTTGCTCCCACAGGAGTGCGGAGGACAGATTCTCACTTGTGTATAGGTGGCTTACTGGAGGACTTCTTGATTGACCAAGGGGTGAATCGGGCACTTACGTGAAGTCTAGGAAAACCTCTTTACCTGCCCCTACCAAGAAAGGGCTGAGGTTGAACTGGGGAACCTGTCCTCGAACTAAACACAGAAGTCTCTCTAGGGTGTCTTGTGGATTAAGCGAGGAGGTCCTGAATAGACTTCTAGACTTCTTCTGAAGATCAGAAGCAATCTGCAGAACTGTTGCTTGTGGGAACAGGTGTTTCTGATCAACCGGAGAAAAAAAGAGCGCGGACTTCTGCAAAAGGGTTACTCCTTTCATGGTGTAGGAACACCAAAGCTCTCTTTTCTTTAGAATACCCATTGCAAATAGGGAGGATAATTCCAGAGAACCATCCCTTAAGCCCTTATCAAGTCCAAAGAGTAGTCTTCTGGAACATGAGGACAATCCTTAACCTTACGAGCAAGGGCTCCTAACGCTCAGTCTAGGTAGCTAAGCACTTTGAAGACTTTGAGGAGGTGTTTGATTAAATGGTCCAATTCCTATGTCAAGTAAAGGATCTTCGCCGAATTAAACACCAACCTTCGGGAAGAATCTATCAACTCCAAGAAGTCTCTCCAGGAGGAGGCAGAAGCTCCCAGGGATGGGGCCTCTCCAGTTGCGTAAGATAAATATCTCCTCTGAGACAATCTAGAGCCAACTCTCTACCTCATGTACAGCTTTCTTAGCTGAAGCAGACAATACCATTTTAGGAAGTCTCATAGTGTTAACCGTCTGATTGTCCATCAAGTAAGTCAAAGCCGGAAATACTGGAGCCGCAGGCTAGAAAAAAAATCTGGAAGTGTCGCTAACAGGAACCTTAGCAAGGAGGCACATGCAGCAGTAGGGGTGACAGAGTCCACATCTTCTTCCTCTGAAGAAATGGGAGACAGCTCCGTAAGAGGTTGAGAAGTCGAAGGGGTTTTCTTGATTAAACCCAAGATCTTATCCAACTGGCACTGAATCGACTGAAAAGAAGGCTCCGCTACTGAGAGAATCTGTTGTGTTGCAGCTAGAGCTGCGGCTGGGAGTGATATCACAACTGCAGGAGCAGGCGCCGGGTGTGTCGAAGAAGAGACAGGGAGTACTGGTGGCCCAGGGAGCTTGGCAACCAGTGGGCGCTTGGGAGGTAAAACAAGCTTGGGCGCAAACAGTCTCTCCTGGCTCAGAGGACAACTGGAGCTCGGGAGCTAATGGGAGCTCAGGAGCCAACTGTCGCTCAGGAGCCGACGGGCGCTCTGAAAAGACCGAGTGTTCTGCAACAACACATTCAGGAGCCAAGGATAGCTCTGGTGCCAATGGGTATTTGGCGCCAAAGACTGCTTCCCGGAAGACACTAAAGATTAAGTCACTGCTGAGTGCTCTGGAGCAAGATGGAGCTCGTGAACTTGGAGGGGGGGGGGTTTACCGCCTCAGCAGAAGCTACAGTTTCAGGAGCTTGGTGCCTGGGTGCTAATGGACACTCATACACTATCTTATGCCCAGACGTACTCTCCAAAACTAAGGATGGGCGCTCAGCAGAAGACAAATTCCTTGAAGAAGAAGAGCGCTTATAAGCAGGAGCATGCTTAGCTGATGAAATCTGCCCCACCAACTCCAGGTGATCCTGAGAGAAGTGTTCTGGACTGTCCCAAAAACTACAAGAAGGAAACTGATCTTGAGTAGACACTTCCTTTGTGCGCCTCTTCAAAGGACGAGATTCGCCTTTGAAGTGCCATTGGCACCTAGGACTTGAATCACTACTAGATACACTAGATGAAAGACGGTCCACTTCCACTGAGACGCCTTTCCAGCGGCAATCTGTTGTAACCTGGGACGCGACAACAGGTCCGACTGAGGGGGCGACTGCCTGTGGACAGGCCCCACCGACTTCCTTTGGGCTACCAGTTTGGCTCCTCCCAGGTTTAAGGGAGTTTGCAAGGGACCTTTGCCTAGGAGAATCAGCAGGACAGACAACCACCTTCTCCATTGACACTTCATCACTTAACACTTAACTTGTCCACTAAGGACTTCACTGAAGCGTGTGTAACTGTTCCATTGTGTTCACTAACAACCCAAATTTAAGGTTAACTCTCGACTCAAGGCTGGCAATGGGGTCTGGATTGGTAGCAATGGAGCCTGGGTGAGGAGTGGTTTGTACAGACTTAAGAGTTGGGATTAGGTGGAATAATATACACAGAATCAGAAATATCATCATTAACAGACTTAGCAGAGACCTGACTACCTAATGTCATCTTACTACTAGATCTAGATGCTGCCTTCCTCTTCTCAGTCTAATTTACTCAAATGACTATTCAGTCTCCCAGTCCCACAAACACATTCATCACAAGTCAAGTCAGGAGAACATATTTGACCCCTACAAGTCGTGCAGAGTGTGTGTGTGTCATAACAGGCTTTAGTTAGTCTAGTACTGCAGCCTTTGCTGCAATACCTAAAACTCTGGGAACCAGAATCAGACATAGCCAACAAGTCACAAGTTAACAAGCCAATAATAAAGTCTAAGTGCAGAAAAAAGTCAAATTCGATAATTCTGTCTGAAAACACCTGACACTGTCTAATTGTGCCGAAAAGACTACCAAAAATTTGAATGCTTCACCAATTGTTGTCAAATAAGATCAAATGGGAAACAAAAAATTCCAAAAAACTGCTGCTGCTAATTACTATATCCACTGCCATCAGCCGGCAGAAACGTATTGAACTCATTTACTGAGCTGGTTCCTCTCTTACCACAAAAGTGGGCGGGGTCAGTCGCCTAGCCAAAACAAAAGTAGTGCTACCGTGAATTTGAAAATTCTAGCTGCCAATGAGTAGAAATCTATAGCTATGTAATTACTTGGTAAGTTGCTTATATACAATTTCGTTTTCATTTCCCTTAGCTAATTTAAAGTAGAGGACCTCTATATCATGCATGTGAGAGGAGAAATTACTAACCTAAAGAAGGACCATAAAAGAATTTGCAAAAACATTCTACAGGATAAGTTTGCTTTTCTTTCAAAAGTTTTAAAATGCATAATTAAAGTTACTATTCAGTACTGACAACAGAACATACAGTACTTGTCTTCTTAAGTATTCTTACAAAAAGAATAAATACTGACTTGACTAATCAAATGATTCACAAAGATTTAGATACCATTCATACTTTCTATTAACTTACCCAGAATTTTATCATTTCCAGCTGAGAGATGAAAAAAAAATACAAAGATCACACATGAAATCATACAATCCTTTGTTTTAAAAAAAATTAAATAGCTTAATATCAGTGTTTTCTTATTCAAATCTTATCTTTCATTTTATATTCAAATAGAGCATTTAAAGAAAAAAGCACAAAAGCAATCTTTATCTTAATACTCTAACCAGACAAATAATTAAAGTTTAACTTAATAAAACAATAAAATATTCATTAATTTATATTATTGGATACTAAAGGTAGTGTACTGAAGGTCTTAATCAGTGCCCTACCAGGACAACTTATCTTGCTGCAGCAGAGCTTGATAACATCAGTAAAAATGGAAAAGTTTATTTCTTAAAAACAAAATAAAATTTTTCATACATACCTATTACAATGTCATTAATTTGTCACAAAGTGTCCCAGGCTAAATATTTCTGATGGTGAGTACTGCACATTACACTTGTAGCATTACTTACAGTACCTGAGTCTCAATTTAGGTGGGGAAGAGTAGAACTGTCAAGGTCCCGGACTGTTAACTGAGAATTCTAAGATCTGTTTGAAGCTTGAGCCAATGTAATCATTATGCTCTTTATTCTGCAGCTAATCCAAACCTCTAAATGCAGAGGGAATCTTTTTAAAGAAAACTGATTTTTTCAATACATCCCCATTTCTTCTTCAGTCCATTTTGTGTCATGAAAAGTTCCAGGCACCTAATTCCAAGGTAAGAAAAAAGATCAACTGACTCAAGTATCTTAGCTATGGGCACAAGGTTCCTTCAATCACTTTTTGTGTATGGTCTGATCCAAGTGCAAAAGAGCCATTCTGAGAGACCTTTCGGTAAAAGTCATGAGTTCATAAGAAAAGAAAAAATTTGCATTTAGGACACTATCTTTCTCTCATCATTAACCCATACTGCTGGTTAGTTTGAGGAGCACTTTAGGTAGGATGGTGCTGAGCAGGTGACACCCCACCATGGAGACCAAGAGACCAAGAGAGCTTCTGGGGAAGAGGAGCAAGGAACTCAAACCTGCATATGGAACAGAGGTCAAGAGCTGGACTTGAAACATTAGGCTGAAAACAAAAGTCATGGTAGATAAAAGAAGAAGAAAAAAAAAAGATACTGATGAACTCATTATTCAATTACCCTTGTTTTATCTAAGGTTTTTGAGAAGCTCTCTAAGCATCTTTTGCAGTTTGTTGAAGATAATAACCAGCTCCCTGCATTACAGTTTTGTTCTGTACAGGTCTTGATACTTGTGATGCACTCTTGTCATTATCTGATGTCTTGCAGAGTGCTCTTGATGAGGGTGCAGAGGCACACAAGGTTGGTTTAAATTTCAGTTTACCCCTTGACCATCTGAATCATGATGCACTTATCTATAAGCTAAGATTTCTGGACTTGGTGGATCTTTTCTCAGTATTTTAAAAGGATTTTTAAGAGGCAGAACCCAAATGTGTTGATGGGCAATATAACAACTTTATTAATGACTTCTCAGGTGTTCCTCAAGTTGGTATTCTCAGACCATTGCTATTTACTATCTAGACTAGTGACATGTGGCAAGATCTGAAGAACAAGCTGACTGACTACACCAGTGACACTAATCTTGTGTTCCTTCTCCACACCTTAGGTCTGTGGGTGCAGAAAGAATCTGGCACATATTCATGAGTGAAAAGGCTTTAGGGCATGGAGCTTAATCCTTTTGAAACTCACAGTATGATAGTTAGACGATCCACAACACTTCTGTCTTTGCATCCTGATTTACATTTAAAATGTCTGGTTTTAAATGTCAGTGACTTTTAAGATTTCAGGTGTGACTTTTGATAAGAAATTAACTTTTGAGAAGCATATACATAATATTGCTCCCTCTGTTTCACAAAAAAGTAATTATCTTGTTGAAATGTTTTTGAATGTTTCATAATGATGGTATTTCTGTATAATTATAGTAAAACCAAAACCTAGTGGCAGGGCAGAGCTGAAGTAGATTAATACTGTACAGTGGTGTCAAATATACAAAATTCATGGTACTGTATATAAATTGTACTGAATTTGGATTTTTAAAGAATTCTTATATAGATGTGCCCCACATTTTCTTTAACTGTAAAGTTGCCCATTCCTTATTCGTAATCACAAGATCACAAAAAACTTGTAGTTATCACAAATGTTGCAAAGGTTTTGAAGTGTGTTGCCAAATGTACCATATGGTGAAGAAATCTTCTAATCTCATTAAACGACCCTAACCCAGCCCTATAGGACAACAGAGTCCCTTTAAAGCATGTTTAAGTGCCCAGGCAAAGGTAGTCGTCTATTATGTTTTCAAATATTTTCAGCAGGAAAGAAAAAAAGGTGGATCTTTGAGATGTAAAGATTGATGGATCGTGTGACTGCTGCAACAGATGTGAGTTGAAATATATATTGGTTGCATCGGGAAGCTTAGGATGAAGACCAGCCTATTTTTCATGAACCAATAAACCCTTGTTCAAAAACTGGCAGTGCCTGATTTTTGAAGGTATCTTACTTCAAGCTGTATCAAACTTTTATGTGAGAAATTATATCTATCTATTTATCTATATATACTGTATATAGTATGTATGTGCGTGTATGTATTTATGTATAATGAACAACCAAACCAATATATAGGCTATATAACTTGAGACCTGAATGGCCAAATATCATGAAGCTGAAAGCCATAGAAATACTGTAGGTCTTGGATTAAAAGGATTGTGATCGCCCTACGAATGCGTCAAGGAACGCTCTCCAATAAGATATCTGGTTGCTCTGTATTAATCTGTTTTAGCTCTGCCTGCATCATGATTTGGTTCTACAATATGGTATTTTCATGATAAAATCACAATTTTTAAAAGTAAATTGTGTTTTTCCTAACTATACAAGCCTGAGGTCCTTTACATTAGGAATTGCTTACGGCGAAGCTGGACATGGCCGTTAAACTCTTGAACAAGGTGGTTAGGCAGTAACTACTGCCAGGTAGGTGGGAATACCAGCCTGCCCAGATGTAAACATTCCAGTTTGCCCTTCAGTCCAGGTTCAGATTGAGGGGCGTCATGAGGCGGGCATAAAAATGTAATGTAAAGGACCTCAGGTTTGTATAGTTAGGAAAAATACAATTTACTTTTAAAAATTGTGATTCATTCCGACATGATATACAAATCATCGGTCCTTTACACTTGGAAGACTGACTGGTTGGAGGGAGGAATCTGAGTGAGTCTCTTGAACTGACTGGAGTTCTGCACACTTGGGCTACTCCTCCTGGTCGAAAGAGCGAGGAGGAGTACTGTGCCTCTGACATATTGATTGGAGTGTAGGAACTGCAATATCATATGTCAGATATCTGGGCCTTTTCACATGAGTGAGGAATTGTAACTCATACAAAATAGGCTGGGAAGAATCTAAGAGTAGGAGGCAGTAACGAAAATCGAAAAAGGGTTTTCCTTACTGACAGAGTCTTCTTCCTCCCCTTGCTAGAGGAAGGAGCAGAATTACTTCTATGATTCTAGAAGAAAAATAGAATGGGTGCTCAAAGTGTAGTCTGACTGCATCAGATGCCAGATCCAGCAAGTGTCGGTTTGAGTCCCATTCTCATCCCAAAGGAAGAGAAGTAGGTCGAAAGGGCCTACATTCTTCACAACTGAAACGGAGAAAAGCAAACCTAGGTGAAGAAGACGAGGAAGTCCAGACTTGCTGAAGAGTGACTCTGACCCAAGAAGAAGTTCCATCGATGACACCAACCAACGAAGATGGATCCAATCCCTTGGAACAGTGCTGCAGAGGACCTCAAGAGATATCCAGCTATATCCGTTGCCGCTCTGCGAGATGGCCTATGCTTGCAAGGGAAGTTGGAAAGTATCCCAGTCCTGAACACAGATACTCTGGGGGTCCAACTTTCAAGATAAGTAACAAAGATCCCATATTATATCTGCACTTGAATATTTTCTAGATATCTGACAGCTAACAGCAATTCCACATACTATAGTTCCTACCCTACCTGTATTTTATACTTACCATTAATTTCAAGAGATTTATCTAAAAATGTATCACATCCAAAATGACAGAATAGCAAAAAATAATCATAATGTAGCTGATACATACACAAGCGCATTAAGTAGAGGTGCTACTACAATGTTATAGCTTTTTTTTAAGACTAATATGAAATTTTCATAATAAAACTAATATTGTAATACTTACCTAAACACCTGAATTAGCCCTGGTCACCTACCAGCCCGAACTACATCCCCATAGCTATTATCCACTAAGTGGGTAATAAACTGTCAGCGTTACCAACGCTAACAGGAAAATCTTGTCAAATGAGTTACCTGAAGTACCGTTGGCAACACTGCTGCAAGTCCCAGCCGAGTGAGGCCGAGATCCCCAATTGCGTTATCCATTATTCAAATTGAAGTGGGGAGGAGGGTGGGAGTCATTCAGGTGTTCAGGTAAGTATTACAATATTAGTTTTATTATGAAAACTTCATATTGCAATACACTCCCTGAACACCTGAATTAGCCCAATTAACAAAATTTAGTGGAGGTGGGATCAATCTAATTCAGCCTGACCTGCCAACAGGGAAAGCAGGTAACTCATTATTTGCCTACTCTGTATAAATGAATGTATCCTCATCTGGTTATCCCACTCGGCAGGTGAGAATGTCTGTAGAGAGAGAACCCCCGACGTCAGTCTCACGTCTAGGTACTGTCTGAGTCGAGCTACCTCTCGTGGTATTCAAACCTCCTCATGGATAGTGAGTAGCAAAATAAAAACCAACTTACCATGTGGCTAATCACAGCCTCCCGTGATTAGTGGAGAACGACGGACCTCCCATGTGGCTAATCAAAGCACTCTCATTTATGGCGGGTCTGAGTCGAGCTACCTCTCATGTGGTATTCAAACCTCCTCATGGATAGAGAGTAGCAAAAAATAAAAACCAACCAACCATGTGGCTAATCACAGCCTCCCATGATTAGTGGAGAACAACGAACCTCCCACGTGGCTAATCAAAGCACTCTCATGTATGGAGGGGTACGATGAACCTCCCATGTGGCTATTGTAGCCTCTCATGTATGGAGAAGTTGAGTGTGCAGGATCTTCGAGTTCTTAGCCGTCCGTTGCCACCGATGTCTGTGCAGAAGAGGTTAAAGAAATCAACCCTGTCCACTGGATCTGCCTATCTTCACAGTACTAACGTCAAACTTAATATTCTCACTATGAACCCCGACTAAGAGAGAATCCAAAATTCCAAATTTCCTCAGACTACATTCATTACCTAGAATTCCCCCCACCCTTAACATTAGTAAGTAATTATAAGATTGAGTTGGTCGTCACAAAGGGACCAAGCGAGAAATTCTTCTTTGAAGAAAACTGAATGTCTTTTAGGCAGAAAGTTGTGAAAACCAACACTCACTTCCAAGTGGCTGCCTCTAAGAACCTCCGCACTAAGAGAGTACCCCCTTAGCTAGATGAGCACACCCACGATAGAAGGGTTAGCGGCTACACACGGACTAAGAGAATAACTTTCATGTAAAAAGGAGAACAATGCATCTCCCAAGTGACTATTCAGAGCCTACCCATTAAGGAGGGAATGAGGTAGTGTGCCGAGCCAATGACCCTCCGCCCTGCAGGTTGCAGCAAAGGCTGACGAGCGCAGAAGTATCCCAGTGCTGACAAAACAACCTAGGCTAGCCTACGAGAGCACCTCTTTGGACTCTCGTAGGGAAACTATCAAAGACTAGGATACTTGGGACGTACTAAACTGAAGTTCATGTGATTATACTATCACTGTTGCTTAAGATTCTAAAGCCTAGAAGGAATTTCTCTACCTGGTTAACCTAATAATCACCGCACTACGTGAATACTACCTTAGCTAAATTAGCGCACCCTAGATAATAGACTTCGCCGTTAAACGTGGACTAAGTGAATAACCTACCGAGTCTTCGCACTAAGAGAATACCACCTCACCTAATTGAACGCACCCTAGATATGAGAATTTGCCACTATACACGGTGGGGCGAATTGAATGTCTCTTAAGTAAAGGAAGAAAAAACAGACGGACTCGCAAGTAACTACCTCCAGAACAGAAGACTCTGAACCATTCCTTAGAAAGGAAGATGAAGTGGACATACTCCAAAAACTATTAAATATTAAACATAATGTCACGTCAAATTAAATTGCGTTCAAGGGCATAAACCTCGCACAACACGAGAATCGTGAAGTGTGCCCGCAACAGTGTTTGTGTAGTGAGCGCTTATGAACCAGGAACCCTTTCTCCGAAAGTAACTAATCGCATCCTTGACAGCGGACGGGAAGGATTTCGTAGTGAGACAAGAAGTGTACACAGAAGCGGACGGAGTTTCTCAACCTCTGATAAATATTCGCATCGGACATAAAGACATCCCCACTGATGCCGGAACCAAACACTTGCAGATAAAGAACCTTAAACGAACGAAGCAGAGTTTTAGCCTCGGCCACAACTTCCAGAAGAAGAGAAATACTTATCATTTCCTGCCTAGGAAACCAGCCTAGTAAACTTCCTGAAGCTCGCCCACTTTTTTATCTGTAGCTAAAGCCGAAAGAAAGAAAAAACACCTAACCAATTATCTTAACATTAGAACTTCCGACAAGTTTCACGAGGGAGCCCGAGGGAACGTAATAAATCAAAGAAGATCTTACTACTAGAAATTTTCGGGAAGATACAAAAATGTACTGCAGAGTGCTGAGCGGTAGCCAACAATAGCCGAAAATGGAAGAATTTTGACTTTCTGAAGGAATAAGAGAAAACCAGCTACTTCGGTATGGCAGGCCTAAAGATGGAATGACCTTCCTTATGACAGACTTCCCCATGTCAAGTTGACCTGGTAAAGCTTACAGGTTGACTTCTCAAGCTGAAAGAAACACTGTCTAAACATAGCTTTAGAGTGTCTGGACTGTCTAGCTGTTCGCTCGGCAGTCGCCTGCAACTAAGTTCATCACGCAAGTTTGGATGATAATGGTGAAAATGCGGTTGTCTAAAAGATCTTCCGCATGAGGAGGGACATCGGAACTTCCGTAAGGAGCATTAGGAATTCCGGAACCGAGGGCTTTAGAGCCAGCAAGGAGCTAGAGTCACAGACATCTTGACACTACCGCAATTCCTGAATACCTGATGAATGAAACCGAATGGCGGAAAGTATACACTTCTAAGTTCTAATGATCTTGTTCCCCGAGTTCTCAGATACGACACGGCAGTTACGATGTCACAAAGCAGACCCACTACTGTGTTGCGCACTAGGACTGAGAAACACCTGAGGGCTTCCTTTACAGCCCTGAGGTTTCCGAAGGTTATGATTCCTCTCGTTCCCGATCCCTCTAGAGGCCCGAAGCCTGGGTTCCTCCAAGGTTGCTCCCCAACCTTGGCATGAGGCATCTGAGTACAGATGAACGTTGGGAAGAGGGGAGACTATAGACCTTCCGAATGTCTGACAAGCAAGAATCGTTCCAGATTATACCTGCATTCTTGATAAGGAAGTCCCAGCGATTCCTGAGACATACCTGAAGAGAAAGCATGCGGAGACATGAGACCCTGGAATTTGAGAGAGAGAGAGAGAGAGAGAGAGAGAGAGAGAGAGAGAGAGAGAGAGAGAGAGAGAGAGAGAGAGAGACAGAGAGAGAGAGAGAGAGAGAGAGAGAGAGAGAGAGAGAGAGAGAGAGAGAGAGAGAGAGAGAGAGAGAGAGAGATTCTTCAAAGTGGGTACCAGCTGTTCTCTAACCCTCTACTTCCACATTTTGTACCTTCAACGATGCATAATTGCCGACACTGGAGACTCTACTTCCACATTTTGTACCTTCAACGAAGCATAATTGCCGACACTGGAGACATGAGATAGAAGCAACAAGTTCGTTATACTGGCCACATCCCTTGAACCCAGAGCAGCCACACTAATCATAGCTTGCTGTGACGCTACTGCTGACGACGGCTACACGAAACTGACCATGCAGGAGATAGCCTCCTCCCCAAAAGACTGTTGCAGAGCGCAAAAGGCGCCTTCAACAGAACCCTCTCCGAATGTCCGGATAGAGAGGTGGAAGCTTTAAAAGAAGCCCCTCTTCTGCCAAAGAACATTATACAGTCAGGCGACATGTTAACCTGGTATGCCAGCACCTCAGGCAGTACCAGACCGGAGGGAGTATATTATCTTGTTTAAGCAACTACCGGTTCGGTCGCATATAGCGACTCGAACATCGTTTGCTTCGGTAGTGTAGGCTCTTCCAGAACCTTGGATTGAGGATAAGTGAGGATGAAGTCTACCATCCGCTTATACTCATTCTCATTGGCTGAAGGAGAACTAATGTCTGGTACCGGATCCTCTTCTTCAAATGAACAATCCTTGTTGGACTGGTCTGACCAAGCCGGAGGATTGTCGGACTGGTCCGACCGAGCCGGAACAGGAAAGAGGCAGGCCGATCCCTAGCAAACGGCGAACTCGAAAACCCAGAACTTGCTACACCTGGGTGTGTGAGACGGACACCTGACGTTTCAATTGCGAACATACTTGAGGCACCAAAGTAGGTTGCGCAAACCCCGCACCACCCAACGGGGGTGATGCAACACCTGGGCTGGCCATGCCCACTCCTGAGAGCGAAGAGGCTGCAACACCTGAACCACCCAAATCCGGATGTATCAAAACCGCATGAGAATGGGAATCCGGAACTGAAGACCCGGAATCAACCCTGAACCAACATGGATGCCTAGACGGAGGGACAGAGAAAACCTGCCGGAAAGTTGAGAAAGAAGAAGCCGAAGGAGGGAAGAAGGAAGAAGCCACACTCAGAGTAACCACCAGAGTGCCCAACGCCGACGTTGGACAGATGGAGAAGGTCCCAACCGGACCGAACTCAAAGGAGCATTGAAGGGGAAGTTACGACGTACTGAACCGAAGGTAAGAGAAGAAGGTAAATTACCAACTATCCTGGAGAATGGAAAGGCTGCGGAAACTATCGGTGCTGATACACTGAACGCTGGCGCAGGCGAATCGCCGACTGCCGCAGCATCCGCAAGAATCGCGGATACATTACAGTTAGGAACCCGTAAAAATGAAATAAGGAGTTGCTGACGCCTCGGCAAACACCTGAGAAGCAACTAGACCGGATGCCTGAGAAACTACCGGATTTGCAAAAGGTGATAAAGATGACGGATCCGTAAAAAGTACCCCTACCCTTAACCCTGAAGAGAGAGAGGGAGCCGCTGAAGCTCTAATATACAGGGTTGAAGCAAGAAAACCTTGCTCTGTTGAGTTAAAAGCCAAGAAAACAGGATGAGCAACAAAGACCCCCAGAGCCCTCCAAAGAGCGGACCAAAAAGAAGATTGAGAAGGGCAATGGAAGAAGGCTTAGAAGAAACAGGGAAAAAACAGGAAAATTCTGTAGCGGCCGAAGAGGCCATAAATTTCAAAGAAAATAGACTGGTTCTGTTCCCCCCCCCCCTGATAATCTTGATAGACATTATCAAATATGATATTTTAATGATAAAATAAGGTTTGTTCATACTTACCTGGCAGATATATATATAGCTGTATTTCTCCCGAAATCCGACAGAATTTCAAAACTGCGGCACACGCAGTGCTGGCCAGGTGGTTAGTACTCATTCCCGCCGCGCTGGGAGCGGGAATCAGAAACCATTCCCATTTTCTATTCAGATTTTCTAGTGCCACTGTCTCAAGAGGGGAGGCGGGAGGGCACTAAAAGTATATATATCTGCCAGGTAAGTATGAACAAACCTTATTTTATCATTAAAATATCATTTTGTTCATGACACTTACCTGCCAGATATATATAGCTGAATCCCACCGTTGGAGGTGGGAAGAGACAGAATAGGATTTAGGAAACAAATAAATGTAGGCGAATGACGCTTGGTTCCTTACCTGTTAGCATAGCTGACTTCGAGGTTATCTGTCACCCAAGCCTGCTTCTGCTTATCCAGAGTCTCCAGCAAGGTAGGGACCTATAAAGCTGGAGAGATCCAGATGACCTGTCAGGGGCGTGACCACAATAGGACTAGATCATGTTACCATACAGAGAGGGGAAAAGAGCAACGACCAACCACCTGACCGCCCTATCTAAGGTAAAAGAACCTAGCATAGGCTAAAAAATTGGGATGTCCACCTCAATGGCCACCCAACAACCAGAAATAAACAACAACAAGATTAAAAATACTACCTAACCCCTAAAAGGATAGGATGAGTATTGCCTTCTTCTCCCAACATAGTGTCTGCGGAAACGTATGGTCCCAGCGAAGAGCAGTCTTCAAATGTCGTCTTCACATCCATAAAACTAATGCGAAGCGAACACTGAATTACTTCTCAGAAGGTAGCACCAAGAATATCATTCAGAGACATATTCTTTTGGAAAGCCATCGAAGTCGCGATAGCTCTAACTTCATGAGCTTTTACTTTCAGAAGTCTCATGTCACCTTCTAGGCAGGAGGAATGAGCCTCTCGAATAACACTTCTTAAAAAGAATGCTAAGGCATTCTTGGACATGGGAAGATCAGGTCTCTTCACCGAACACCACAGATTGTCCATGGCCTCTAGTATTCTTGGTCTTGGCTAAGTAGAACTTAAGAGCCCTGACAGGACACAAGACTCTTTCTGACTCTTTGCCCAAGTATTTCCGTCAAACCTTTGATTTCAAAAAGATTTGGGCCAAGGGTTTGAAGGATTTTCGTTCTTGGCTAAGAACAAAGGATTTAGGGAGCATACAGCATTAGGACCCCTAAAGCCAATATGTTTGCTAATAGCCTGCACTTCACTGATCCTCTTGGCTGTCGCCAGAGCCGTTAGGGGAAGACAGCTTTCCTCAATGACGTTTTGAGGGAAGCCAAGACAGAGGTTCAAAATTACTAGACATAAGAAACTTCAGGACAACATCCAGATTCCAAGAAGGTGTCCTGAGTTGAGAATTTTGACAGTCTCGAAGGATCTTAATAGATCGTGAAGATCCTTGTTATCGCACAAGTTCAGGCCTCTGTGCCTAAAAACTGCCGATAACATACTTCTATAACCCTTAATAGTCGAGACTGCCAGTTTATTCTTATGCCTTGATAAGATAAAAAGGAAGTCAGCTAATTGTGGTACAGAGGTCGTGGACGAGGAAACTCCTTTACTCTGCACCATCTTCTAAAAACAGACCACTTGTACTGGTAGACCGACATTTTGGAAGGTCTCCTGGCATTAGCGATGGCCTTTGCCACAGATCTCGAAAAGCCTCTTGCTCTGGCCAACTTTGAGATAGTCTGAATGAAGGCATGTTGTCAGACTCAGAGCGGAGAGGTTTTGGTGGAACCTTGTAAATGGGGCTGCCTGAGAAGTTCCACCCTCAATGGAAGTGTTCTTGGAAAGTCCACTAGGAAGGACAGGGTCTCTGGAAACCAATCCGCTGCTGGCCAGAAGGGGGCTATTAGAGTCATCCTTGCTCCTTCTGGCGTTGCAAACTTCCTTATCACTTCTCCCAGGATCTTGAAGGGAGGAGGCGTAAAGGTCGAGGCCTTTCCAGTCCCAGAGGAGGCGTCTATGGCTAAGCTCCTGGGTCTAGGACAGGAGAGCAATAAAGGAAGTCTTGCCGTCCTGGACGTGTCGCAAAGAGGTCCACTAGAGGGCGTCCCAAATTCTCCACAACTCTAAACATACCTCCTTGTGAAGAGTCCACTCGGTCGGTAGCAGCTGATTTTGCCGACTGAGAAGGTCTGCTCGGATATTCTCCACTCCCGCAATGAACCTCGTGAGAATAGTGACCCCTCGAGCATGAGTCCAGAGCAGGATCTCCTGCCAAGGATGAACAGGGAACTAGAGATCAGTACCCCTGTTTTTTGAGGTAGCTAGAGCTGTGGTATTGTCGAATTGACTTGGACAATTCTGCCTGCAACTTGGGCTTCGAAGAATTGAAGAGCCAGAAAGATAGCACCCAATTCCTTGAGATTTATGTGCCAGGACACCTGTTCCCCTCTCCAGGTGCCTGACACTTCCTCCCCCTCTAGTGTTGCTCCCCATCCCTTCCCTGACGCTGGGCGGAAAACAACACTAGGTCGGGGCTCTGAAGGCTGAGAGAAACCCCTTCTGCAAGCTTCAAGGGGTCGAACCACCACTTCAGATGATCCTTGACAGCAGGAGATATCGTCAAAATCTCTTCCAGATTCTCCTTGTCCCCTCCAGTTCTCCGCCAAGAAAAACTGGAGTGGTCTGAGATGGAGCCTCCCAGGGAAACAAACTTCTCCAGCGAGGAAATGGTCCCCAGCAAACTCATCCATTCCCTCACCGAGCATGTTTCTTTCCCTAGAAAGGACGAAACTTTTGCTTAAAAGCAAAGCCGTTGCGTTCCTCGGGATGGAAAAGCTCGAAAAGCCACTGAATCCATCTGAATCCCCAGATAGACGATGGACTGCGTCGGGATCAGATGGGACTTTTCTTGGTTCACAAGAAGTCCCAGGGACTTTGAACTCAAATTCAGTGTGAAAGTCAGGTCCTCCAGACACTTCTCCGAGAAGAGGCTCGTGATGAGCCAGTCGTCTAGGTAGAATGACACCCGAACACCCGCCAGGTGAAGCCACCTCAGCAACGTTTTCATGATCACCGTGAAGATCATGGGAGCGGTGCACAAACCAAAGCAGAGAGCTCTGAACTGGAAGACTCGTCCCCCAGCACAAATCTCAGGTACTTCCTTGATTGAGGATGAATGGGAACATGGAAGTATCGCATCTTGTAAGTCCAGAGAGACCATCCAGTCCCCTGGTCTTAAGGCCCCTAGAACCGACTGAGGGCGTTTCCATCTTGAATCTGTCCTTTGAAATAAAAAAGCGATTCAAGTCTACTTACATCTAGGACTGGTCTCCACTCTCCCGACTGTTTCGGGACTAAGAAAAGCCTGTTGTAGAACCCTGGAGAATCCAACTTCAGAACTTGTTCCACGGCTCTTTTTCTAACAACTGCTCCAGGAGGTCCAAAAGAATCTGTTGCTTCTCTCGGTGGTAAGGCGACAGATCCCTGGGCGACGATGCAAAGGGGTGGAAACATGAGAAAGGGATCTTGTAACCTTTCTCTAAGACAGTTAGAGACCATCGTCCGCCCCTTTTGTTCTCCAGGCTTCACCAAAAATAAAAGCCTGGCTCCTACAGGTGTCTGGAGGTGAAAGAAGTCACTTTTTCCCTAGGTTTTAAAAGGGCCGCTCCTCTGGTGAAACCTCTTCCTCCTGAAGACGATCTAGAGGAAGAAGTTCCTCCACGAAAGGGCTTCTTCTTCCTGGTGGACAAAACTGAAGCAGACGAGAAGAAGAAGAAGGAGCTGGAGGACGTCTAGAAGAATGAGCCAACAGGTCTTGCGTGGCCTTCTCCTTAAGACTAGCGAAATGTCCCGAATCAAGGACTGGGGAACAGATGGTTGGACAAGGGAGCGAACAATAATTCTGCCCTTTGAGGAGAGACAGACTTAGCAGTGAAGTCACAAAACAAGGCCCTCTTCTTTAAGAGGCCCGTACCAAAGTGAGACGCCAGTTCTTCAGATCCATCCCTAACTGCCTTGTCCATACAGTTAAGGACACTAGAGAGCTCCCCCAAAGTAATAGAGTCCGAGCTTGAAGCTTAAGATCTAAGGCTCCCAAGCACCAGTCCAAAAAATTAAACACCTCCATGGTGCGGAAGAGACCTTTGAGATGATGGTCGGTCTCTGACAAGGTCCAAGAAACCTTTGCAGTAGGCAGATGAGACCTACGGGAGCGTCGACAAGACTGGTAAAATCCCCTTGAGAAGAGGAAGGAACTCTAGGGCTGAGATCTTCTCCCGTCTCATACCACATACCAGCCTTGCCTGAAAGCTTAGACGGAGGCACAGCGAAAGAGGTCTTGCCATGGGACTTCCGTTCCTCCATCCACATGTTGACTTTCTTGAAAGCCCTCTTGGTCGCCAACGAAGAAGTCATCTTCAAAAACCCAGGAGCTCTCCTAGCTTTGGAGGAAGCTAGCTGAGAAGGAGGAGAAAGAGGAGCCGAAGGTTTAAACTTGTCCCCGAACAAGTCCTTAAGCAAGCTGGTTAAAACTTGGTAGTCCGAAGAAGAGGAAGCAGGCGAGAGCTCGACTTCACCAGCAGGATCCGAATCGGCAGACACCTCTCCCGCCACAGCCGGAGAAAACAACCTGTCACCCAACACTTTAGGGGCTGAAGGCCTTGAGGTCCAATCCGAAGAAGGGATCTTCTTTCTCAGATGAAACAGAATGCTCCGGGCGTCCTGAAGAGCAACCGAAGGAGCGTCCTGCGGGCGTCCTGGGCGTCCTGAAGAGCGTCGTCCAGGCGTCACGTCCAAAAACCGGAAGAGCGTCCTGTCGAAAGCGTCCTGAACAGAAGCGTCCTGAAGAGCGGCGACCCGGCGTCACGGGAAGAAGCTCGCGGCGTCCTGTTGGCGAAGCGTCACGGCGAGGAGCAAGAGAGCTAACAGGGCGACAAGGCGACGACAGGAGAAGGAGACGCGAAAAAGCGGAGCAGGAGAAGGAGACTTCCTTGATCTCTTGACAGGCAAAGTCAAGTCCTTGCGACGGGAGGAGCAGAGTCCTTCTCTGCAATAAGAGAAGACAACTGTCGCTGCATCTCCAACAAAATCTTCTTAGAAGGTGAAGAATCCTGTCTGGGAGGAGAGACAATCCTATGGGAAGACGATGGGCGAGGGAGACGCCTTCTTCTTCACAGGAGCAAGAAAAGTTCTCTCCATAAAGCGGCTGGGGCGCTCAGAAACATCCTCATCAGACGAAATCCTAGACTTCTTCTGCGGTGGAAAGGCTTCAAAATAACTAGCCGGCAATGAAGAAGACTGGCGAAGCGTCCTCTTGAACACAACTCCTCTTGAGAGGACGAGAGTCCTTACGAGAATTCCACCCCTGCGGGGAGGACGCCTCGGAGGACGAAAAGCAGCCCTAAAAGAATGCCGCGGCTTACGATCTCTGGCAGCCTGGGAGGCGACAACAGGAACTGCCGAAGGGACGTCAGATCGGTGGGAAGCCCCGTAACCTTCTTGCGGCTTTCGACATGCCTTCTCCCTGAGTCCTGGGAGTCTGACAGCGGTCCAGGCCTAGAAGCATTATGGGGCCGATCTGACGCCCCCTCCACAACACTGGGGGGAGCACTACACTTCACAGCACTTTGGAGAGATGTCACTTTGTTCTCGAGCGCACGGATAGAACTCATGATCTGCGCCAGGGCAACCCCTCCACAGACACAATATCAGGGCCCAAGGCAAAACCACAGGGACAGGTGCAACATCAACTACGTTAGGATTATCAGGAGAGGAAATAACCTGACTCTTGCACACACTCCTGGAGGAAGACCTCCTAACCCTGTCACGCTCCAACTTGCGAACATACGAATCATAAGACTTCCAGCTCGCATCCGATAAAGGTTCACACTCCTTACATCGATCATCTATAAGACAAACATGCCCCCTACACCTCAAACAAACCGAGTGAGGGTCTACCGAAAGCTTTAAATGTAGCCTCACCTTACAATCACTCATACAACATACACGAAACTAGCAGAACTAGAACCAGACATAGTTAAAGAGAGGTCATAAGCAAAATCCACAACAATCCAGAAAAAGCGTGTGCCAATCCACAGTCCAAGAATCAAAACCAAAAGTCAAGAGAATACTTAAGTGGGAATAAGCAAGTTAACGAAATCCAGAGGCGGAGGTACTGTAACAGATGTTAACAGTACCGGCGACAGAGAAAATCTGAATAGAAAATGGGAATGGTTCCCAACATTCCCGCCTCCCAGCGGCGGGAATGAGTACTAACCACCTGGCCACACTGCGTGTGCGCGAGTTTTGAAATTCTGTCGGATTTCGAGAAAATACAGCTATATATATATCTGGCAGGTAAGTGTCATGAACAAACAGAAAATTCTTTAAGACATGATCATGAATACTGGAAAAACTCGATCGCCAGAATTACCACCATCACAAGACGAAAGAAATTTTAAACCCCCAAAGGAAAAGGAACAACCTTCGAAGAAGGAGTATTCAAAGAAAACAAAAATTCAGAACCAGATACATCAGAATCCAAACCTGAACGACCCTCCACGGATCTGAAAACCTTTGTTGCACAGAGCACAAAGCACGAAATAAAACCAACAATTGATCTAAATGAGAGACTTAAACATTAGCGACCCCAACCAAACCTGAACCCAAAGAAGACCACATTCAACTACTTTTCCTCAATACTTCCTAAATTAGAATTCCTACCCTTCTGAGTGATTCCTAATTCTAAATCCACCTTAGAACTTACGCTTTTAGAGGGAAGGGGGAAACCTGCTGTCAACACTGCCTGCTCCGCGCCAGGGGGGCCGGCAGATCCTACCTTCGAGGTTTGCGGTTCTCCATGACCCCTGGCACCCGTTAGGGCTGGTTCTGGAACAGGCAGGGGGGCTGAAAAAGAACGATTAGTATCTACAGCACTATTACTACTATCCTTGTCTCTAGTTTCCGTTAATTTAGTCATAAAGCTAGAAAAAATAGACTAGACATACTCAGCTAGTAACTTGTCCTCTAACATTTTGAATAATTCTTCCATCTGATCTACCGACCAAGACTCGCTGCCTATCTGACTGATACTACACTATATCTTCCTACATAAAATACAAACAGAATGTTGATCGTGTTTGAGGGTACTCATCCTACGCTTGCAGGACGTGTAGGACCAACAAGCGTCAGCATCTCCAGCAAAAGAAGGCTCTGTCGTCGAAGATGGAAACAAAGTGGAAGCATCAGCGCCAGCAGATGGCGACGTCTTCTTGTTTGACTTATCCAAACGAGTCCAGAGTACCGATCCCAAAGTCAAAATCAAGAGAGAAGTTCCAAATCCTGTCAATAAAGTATCCATCCAGGAGAAAATGCGTTGAAAACAGTCCAAATCGTGGTCTGATGTCCAAATTCTTAAATGGGGGTCGGGCTAAATGACCAAAAGTTCGCCTGATGTGGGACACACCCACACAGCATGGCGAACAAAAAGTAATTGGGGATCTTGGCCTCACTTGGCCGGGACTTGCAGCAGTGTTGCCAATGGTACTTCAGGTAACTCATTTTATAAGACTTTCCTGTAAGCGTTGGTAACGCTGACAGTTTATTACCCACTTAGTGGGTAATAGCTATGGGGACGTAGTTCGGGCTGGTAGGTGACCAGGGCTAATTCAGGTGTTCAGGGAGTGTATTGCAATACAGTATTTGCTGTGGTTCTGTCAAGTGGTTTATCACTTTCCAGACATCACATTCCTTGTGCTCCACACAGTCCATGATGTCTTACTTAGACACTTTCATAACAGTGTTATTACTGATTTCAGCCATTTAGTCATTTTCTCTTGGCCGCCAAAGGTAGATTTTTCAAGTATATGTGTGATTTCAGTTATGGATATAGCTTCAATGTAAGAAATGTAGACAGATTTTCAATCTCAAAAAGGTAGCGGTAACACATCAGCTTTGAATATGGTCTGAATTTTTCTGTTTGCTTTGGCTTTTTCTCATATGATTATAAATTCTCTAAGAGGCTTCATTCTTTATTCTTTATAAAACACTTACAGGACTCTACATTCAAGCACTGGCTGGAAGAGATTAAAGGAGAATGGTTACTATTCTAGTTAGGAAATTTTGTTTACTGAATTCTGTTACTGTAATTTCCTGTGCCTACAATTCAAGGAAAAATGAACTCCTACTCTATAAGCTGGCCTAGAGCTTAGGCCAAGATAAATACAATACTCCTAGAGCCTTGAGAGTTGTCAATCTGTCAAGACTGGACCCAAGCACTAAGAACAGAGCTTGACAAGACTTTCACCTACTTCTTGCTCTACAAGTAATCAAAATCAATGCCAAGTTTGTGTTAACAATGAAAGGTCAGTCATGACAAAACAAGAAGGGGTAGAAAATTGATAAAGGGTCAATTTGTGAGTTACACATGTGTAGATGTCCTTTGAGGGCCCAATCCACAGGCATCAGGCTAAGTGTGGCATGAGGTCTTCTTCAACCTGCCTTATTCTTTCTTCACACTCTCTGCCCACTCCAGCTGATTGCACTTACCCTATCCTCATCTACTAACTCTGATCTTGATCCCTAACTAAGTCAACGTTAATGCTTTCATGATATAGTTTCTCTTTATTTCTCTCTTTTCCTGTCTAATTCTTCAAGTATCAAATCGATCACTTTTATCAAACTTTGGGTGTGAAGTAACTTGTCACTTGTCTCAGGAAGATAAAATTTTTCAAATGACTAAACTTGCCTGTAAAAAATTGGGTGTATTGTAAATTCTTTTCTTCATCTCATTTATTAATGCTTTATGCTATATCTATTTCTCTCATTCTGAAATATTACTTCATACTCGAGATCTTCTTTGTCTCCCTTTTCAGAAACTGAATCTAAGGCAATTTATTTTTCAAGTGATTCTAATCATACCTTATCTTTCGGTCCTCTTCCCTTCTGCTACAAGGGGCTTCACTCTCTTTTCTACAGATACTATTTTGGACATTTCCCCTGAGTCCAAGAGAAGAATTTTTCCTTTCAGGCAGCCTTGTAAAACCGTCAGGCCATCTCATTCCATATAAGCTCTCTGGAAATGGGAATCCAATTGGGAATTTTTTTATCACTGCTGTTTTCCCTAACCATTGTAATCATTCTTCCTTGAAGAGGCAGCTCTATTATTTTCTTCCTAGTTACATTCCAACTTTCCTCCTTCCCTATCCACAGTTTATGGGTGGGAAGGGGTGAGCCGTAAGGGCATTAAGCTGCACTGCACATTACCTTTTGGATTTAAAAAGAAAAAGAGAAAGGGCAAAAAAGCAAAGGTGGGGGGATGGGGATGAAGCAATTTTTTATAATGCAACAAGATTTTTTAGTCTTCTCAGTTATAGGCTTATTCAGTCAGTGCACTTTGACGCGACTATGCACACTCACTTTGAAGTAAGCTGTTGATAACCACACTCCAAAGGACCTTTTTGCTTGAAAGACTACAGGAGTTGACTGATTATAAGGTATTTTTTCTTTATAATCAATTGATCAGGTATAGCACAAAAGCTTTCGGTAAAGAGGACAGTATTGCTCTTCAAATATGTTTTATGCTCAGGTTAATTAATTAAAAACTGCAGCATGTAACCACTTATTACTACTGTACTAGTAAATTATGACTGTTTTACATGCTTGCAATCTTGCAGTAGCTTTTAACTTCATTACCACTGAACACTTTCATGTGTAAGAATTTGATAATCTTACATATGCTTTGAGAACAGTTTTCAATTAATTTCCAAGAAAGGAATGAATGGTGTATTGTTCCTATCCATATCATGTAGCTCTACCTAAAAATTTTATTCATTAGGTTAACCAGAAGACTGACTCACCTACAAAGACCAGAGCCTGTACGATTATAAAAATCATGAATATCCTGCAGTGTTGACAGTGTTCGGTCGGGGCACTCTTTCACACATATTTTCAATGACCTGTTGAGGTTCAGTACATCAAAAAAGAACACATACCTGTAAAAGAAAAAACAAGAGAACTACAATATAAATTTGAAGACCACAGCAGCTGTTTATATACAAATGGTAGAACATAAAATATAGGAATTTTATCCTTATGTTCACAAACCTTCTTTTCAACAATTCCATATTGAGGAGGAGGATTATATTACAGGTAAATAAGTTACAGAGGAATAAAAGGCCACATGGCTTGAGGCAATAGTTCTGCTATCTCATTTGCAAAACAAATTTCGGATACCTTACTTAAAAAGTAAAATTCTTTACATAAAATAAAACCTAGTAAAAACCTAGGTCAAAACTACTGAACATAAATATCAGATAATGTATATCCTTACTCTATCAACCCAATAAATACACACCTTTTACCTGGCGATAAGTCAAAAGGTACAGGGCTCAGGTATACAGAATGGACCTCAACTTATTTTATTGGTTTTTGTTACTTCCTGGATGCCGCTGAACCCGGCAAAAATAAAAATACTCCATATTTAACACAATAATCCCATAAGTATGCTAGATTTAACAAACAACGGAACGAATGTATCCACCTGACTAACCTGTCATACTTAGCAAAAAAATTAAGTACTGTATGCTAGAATTATCAGTTGGTAAAAGGAACACAAGCTTTCCTGTTTTCTTTGTTTTGAATATACTTCACTGTGGCTAATTTCATGATAAATAAAAGTTATATGTACATCAATGATATCAAATAGTATTGTTTATAATCAGCATCATATTATTTAAATAAACAACAGAATACTTTCTCAATGTTAACTTCAGATAGTACTTTTCAAAATAATTTTTCTTCTGTATGGTTATCTTTAACATGGCCCAGTATACTGTGTTCAATTTACAGACCATTACTGTGATTCAGTACAATATACAAATGCCAGCAGGTACAGTTACGTAGAATTCACGTCATGGACTTTAGCCAAGGGGTGGCATTTTCCATTCAGTTGTCAGCAAATTCTTTTTGGGGTGTGAGGGGTGGGGAGCGGATAGTCTTGATATTCACAAAAGTGAAGTTATATTATATTCTACATATGCTCTTTAGTACTGTTAATATACAGTGTAATTATCTTCAACAGAAATAACTGACAACTGCAGAGCACACAAATTCCTGGTCAAACTCCAACTTCTCACCCACCCTATTTCAGTTACCCATATATAGTATTATAATGGTCATCATGTTATCTATGACACTTACACCCCTCACCAGGTTGCAGGCAAACACACACTGCAATGGAGAGCAATTTTTTTAAGCAAACTGGATCAACAACTACTGCAGCTTCAGTATATTGCCTAAATCTCAAGTTATTTACATTAACCCTTTCGCTGCGAGCCTATTTCGCCACTAGTGACGAGACCAGTGTCCTGCTAATTGTTTAACTGACTAATTTTCTTCCTTTTATATTTGTATTTTGCTTCTTTGTTATTTTCATTACTGTTGTAATACTACACTGTACTATTAGGTTATTATTTTGTTTTATTATAGTAATGATAAAATATGCAAATATGTAGGTAATTATTCAAATACTGTATTGAATTATGTGGCTTTTATTGGTGATTTTTTTCAGTGTGATACCTCTCAAAGCATCGAGTAAATTAACAAGATTTTTGTTATTCAGTATGAAAATCTTTATTACAAACCTTGAATGTTTGTTCTTAGCCAAATATTTAATGTGGAAAAACCTCATGAAACAAATGAAAAATAGACTTGGCATTCTGTAGAAAATGTGAATTTAATAACTTCAATAAAAGTTTCAGAGCAATCATTTTTTTACAAGCTGATTCTCCAATGGTTTTCCACTTGCAAATTTTATCAAGTTTTCTTTGTTTACTCAATACCATCTCTGGTGCTTGACAATCTTGCCTCAGATTCAATGATCATCTCTGATAAAACCTGAAGTCAAAAGATTGTCTAAGGTAGGTTTTTATTATAAAATCCAAATCAGAAGTTGAGTGAAAACCGGGATTCTGAACAAGTACTTTCGTAGTTTATTCTACATTTTCAAGTTCACAATGAATACAAAAGAAGCTGACAGCCTTATATACAAAAACAGAAGGGGGGGACGGGGTTACAGTTTCTTAATCTGGGCAGCATGTTCTTTAAACAAAAAACACAGGGACAAAGGATCAAGGGATAATCTAGGGTGGAGGTTAACATTCCTGGTGGACGTAGCTTCAATAAACAGTTTCTAGCAGATTCTTTTTCCAATGGTTGTTGACCTTGTAGATTATCGTTGACTTATTCCAGTTCATTGCATGGCCTGTCTTAAACCAATGATCCGCAATGCCATTATTTGATAAGCCTCTTGAAAGTGTCAACGATTGGCCCACCCTTACCTTACGTGTACGGATTAATCAAAACCCATAAACGAGATTTTCCTATTCGGCCCCATTATCAGTTCAACCGGTTCTATTAGCTATAAACTTTCTAATATCTAGTTAAATTACTATCACCTATTCTGGGTACTACTTCAAGTTCCCATTTACAAAACTCTGTTGATTAAACTCTGTTGATTTCTGTGTTAGACTTTCCCATATTGAATTATCTAGTACTGACAAATTAACCCGTTTTGATGTAACAACTTTATATACTAAAGTTCCCATTGATGACTTACTTCAATATTTATCACAACATCTAGGCTTGTATAATCTATAATCTAGAATTACCTACCAATGTTATTATTAATTTGATATCCCTTTGTATATAAAATTGTAAATTCACTTTCAATGGTAATTGTTATGAACAAATATTTGGTATGGCTATGGGAACCCTCTTTCGCCACTTTTGTCTAATATTTACACAGAATTCTTTGAGTCTATACTTGTTCCAAAAAATCTGTTCTCTAAGGTGTTTTGGGTTAGATGTGTAGATGACTGTTTCTGTACAGTAAAAGAAAATATAAATATTCCTGATTTCTTGCAGACAATTAATAACCTTTTACCATCCATAAAATTCACATTAGAATATGAAGAAAATAATTGTATGCAATTTTTGGATGTCTTAGTTATTAGAAATAACACAAATTTTTGTTTTAATGTACTGTATATAGGAAATCCATGAATAATTTGTCACATATTCATTTTTACTCTAACCATGCTAAACAAATTAAGGTGCCAACATTTTCCAGTATGTATCTTAAGAATTTGTAGTCCTGAATTTTTGGAAGAGGAATTTAAAATTATTGATAAAATAGGAGATTCATTATGTTACCACCCATATTTTTTAGAACTTTGTAAAAATAAAGCAAAAAAGACATACTGTATTACAATCCAACCAATATTAACAAAGAACTTATTAAGAATATTCTCTGTTTATTATTTCATTCTAATTTCATTCCTGCAGTGCTCATTTTAGAAACTATTGATATTAACTTAGTATTTATTTAAATATAATATTTTGAGAAACAAACTAATTACAAATAGCCTGCCCAATTCAAACAATACTGTATAAAGTATTCCTTGCAAAAAATGTAATAAGATTTATATTGGTCACAAATCACAGACTAAAAGTATGAAGCTCTCAACACAAATATGCCATTTCAAGAGGCTTATGAAATAATGGCATTGCAGATCATTGGCTTAAGACAGGCCATGCAATGAACTGGGATAAGTCAACGAAAATATACAAAGTCAATGACCATCGGAAAAGGAATCTGCTAGAAACTGTGTTTACTGAAGCTACGTCCAACAGGAATGTTTATCTCCACCTTAGATTATCCCTTGATCCTTTGTCCCTGTCTTTTTTGTATAAAGAACATGCTGCCCAGATTAACAAACTGTAACCCCGCCCCCCCTTCTGTTTTTGTATATAACGCTCTGTCAACTTCTTTTGTATTCAATGAGAACTTGAAAATGTAGAATAAACTACGAAAGTACTTGTTCAAAGTCCCGGTTTTCACTCACCATCTGACGTGGATTTTATAATATTCTTAAGCACACGTCCCTTCTTGCTGCATTGGGTAAAGTAGGTTTGTCTATAACTACAATATAATAAACACCACGATATTCACTACTGTCACTATCAGAACTATCCGATAGTTCAGATCTACTACTATCAATATCACTTCCAAATAAAAGATTCTGTACTACTTCATCATCGAGAGAAACCTCTTCCTTCCATGGCATTTCGCTGGTTAATCTTGTCTTAAGATTATCCTGTTAGTTGGAAATCAACTGTTGCCATTTGTACCTAGAATAGGCAGTCCCCGGTTATCGGCAGGGGTTCCGCTCCGATGACGTGACGGTAAGTGAAAATCCCCAATAACCACAAATAAGCGATTTTCAGTGCTTATTGGCATCAATAACCGGAGATTGGTGCCTCTGTTAGGTATGTATCAGCCCCAATACCAGATTATTGGCGTCGATAAGCGGAAATCAGTGCATATCAGTGCCAAAAATCGCTGATTTTTGTCACTAGACAAGACCCGCAAAACCGTATCGCTGATAACCAGGGACTGCTTGTAGTTTTGATTTAAAATACTTTTTCTCCAATTTTATTTATGGCTGAGTTTCATCCATGTTGCTGATGCACGATAATTTATAGTCATTAGCACCATGAACTTTGTGTTCTCAGCTTCAGCTACAACTTGCAGCCTAAATTTAGCAGTATATTTCCTTGCCGATCTTTTCTCCAAAGCAAATAAGGGTAGAGTGTAAAAATATATCAGTCCTATAACTACGGTAATTGTTTAACTGTACGGTGGTTGAAATACAAGCAAAACAGTTGTTATCCGATTCAGTTATTAGCAAAACTACAGTTTCTTGTTCGGTTGTTTATGGCTGTTCGCATTTACGCAAGATTATAATGGTACTAACAATAATTTTATCATTGTCTTTTACTTTTTTAACTACATGGAATAAAGAGATGGAGGAAATGAAGTTGGTATATTGTAAGTTGGTCTCTCTCGCTGCCTGATTGTAGGGTGCTGCCTGCGCCCGCACAGCATTTAAAAATATTTTCTAAATATTGTTGTATTGGTATTAATTGCTAACCCCATCACAAAATCGAATTACCATAACGCTAATTATCGTAACTCAAGCACTACTTGTATCGCATTTGTTCCGACACGATATATAAACCGTTGGTCCTTTACATTAGCAATTACTTTCAGCGTAGGCTGGAAACGGCCGTTGAACTTTCGAGCAAGGTGGTTAGGCAGTTAACTACCGTCCGGGAGGCGGGAGTACCGCCTGCCCGGATGTAAACATTCTAGTTTGCTTTCGGCTATTGTAGACTGCTGAGGTGGACGCTGTGGTGGACAAGCATCGAGCCCATGACAGCGACCAGCTTGTTTACCAGGCAGTGGCCAAGAGGCTCGTCCTGGCCAGCTCCCGCTCGCAGTCGCTGCAGGACAGGGATCGGCTCCTCAAGTTTTGCTGCGATCTTGAGATCATGGTGAATCTCGAGAAGTCGGATCTCATCCCCAAGCAGAGGATAAAGTACCTGGGCATGCTGATAGACAAGGCAGCAGCGAAAGTCTTTCCCTTGGACTCTCGTATCAGCAGGTTTAGGCAGGCAGCACAGCTGTTCCTGTCTCGACAGGAACAGCCAGCCCAGCAATGGCAAGTCGTCATCGGTCACCTGTTGTCGCTGGAGAAGCTGGTACCTCACAGGCAGCTTCACCTGTGGTCTCTACAATGGACAATAAAGGAGTATTGGTCCCAGTCCCAAGACCCCCAGTCCTTTCTCATCCCTCTTTCCGAGGAGGTGAGAGAGGACCTTCGCTGGTGGACGGACAACAGGAACCTCTTGATAGAAGTATCCCTGCATACTCCCCCTCCATACATGCTGCTGTTGTCAGATGCATTGACCGAGGGATGGGGCGCACACCTGGAGGAGTTGCTGACTTCAGAATTGTGGCACCGAGATGACAAGCACCTTCCCATCAACATCCTGGAACTCAAGGAAGCCTTCCTGGCTCTCCAAGAGTTCCAGGATTGAGTGATGGGACACTCCATGGTACTGATGAGCGACAATACCACAGGAGTGGCATACGTCAACAAGCATGGGGGCCTAGTATCCCTCCCGCTCCACCAGTTGACGATGCAGGTGCACAAGTGGGCCGTGGCTCACTCAGTAGAGCTGTCAGCCAGGTACATTCCAGGCAAGAGGAATGTCGTGGTAGACAAGCTCAGCTGCCAGAATCAGGTGATCGGAACCGAATGGTCCCTTCACTCGGCAGTCACAGAAAGGCTGTTCGACCTGTGGGGGTGTCCAATCATCAACATGTTTGCCACCTGGCACGACAGAAAACTCCAGGTCTTCTGCTCTGTCGTGCAAGACCCATGGGCCGCTGAGGAGGACGCATTCCAGCACCCGTGGGACAACCTCGACGTCTACGCCTTTCCTCCGTTCTGTCTGATTCGCAGAGTGATCAGCGATCACTCCGAATCTCAGAATTATTCTGGTGGCACCCACCTGCTAGCTCTCCTCTCCGAGGCACCGAGAGAGATCCCCCCCCCTGGCTCAACCTGCTGTGTCAACCCCACGTACAGTGGTACCACCAGGCAGTGCAGTCCCTGTGTCTTCACCGCTGGAGGTTACCCAGCATCTCCTGTGAGTGAGAGGGTTTTTGTGTCGCACAGAAACGGAGATGTCCGGGGACCTCAGACGATCCTCCGCAGCGGTATACCAGGGAAAGTGGTATGCCTTCTGTGGTTGGTGTCGTGGACGGGGTATCTCTCCAGTCAGAGCTACTGTTCAGCAGGTCGCGGACTTCCTCGTCTTCCTTCGCTGAGAGAAGCTTCTCTCCGTTTCAGCTGTAAAAGGCTACCGTGCCGCACTCAGCCTAGTCTTGCAGCTGAAAGGAGTAGACATCTCCTCCTCCTTCGAGATTTCCCTACTGATGAGAAGCTTCAAAAGGTCTTGCCCACCCAAGGATCTCAGGCCCCCTGCATGGAATGTGACTCTCATTCTAAGGAGTCTGATTCGTGCACCTTACGAGCCTTTACGAGAGTCGTCAGACAGGGATCTGACCCTCAAGGCTGTCTTCTTGCTGTCGCTGGCATCGGCGAAGAGAGTTGGCGAACTGCACGGACTTTCTTTCGATGTTAAGCACTCGAGGGGACGGGGATCGATTTTGTCTCGGATTTCATGGCGAAGACTCTTGTTCCTTCGGTCCCTGAAGCACGGTTCAAGTCCTTCAGGACTGATATATTTTTACACTATACCCTTATTCGCTTTGGAGAAAAGATCGGCAAGGAAATATACTGCTAAATTTAGGCTGCAAGTTGTAGCTGAAGCTGAGAAAACAATGTTCACGCTGCTTATGACTATAAATTATTGTGCATCGGCAACATGGATGAAACTTGACCGTAAATAAAATTGGAGAGAAAGTATTTTAAATCAAAATTACTGGGCATGAAAGAACACACATTACTGCTGTTTTCACACCGATAAAAGATAAATACATAAAGCTCGTATTCTGATGAAATCAAGAGAAAATAGCGAACGGAATCTTGATTTTTTTTACACAAAACAAACATGCCCCCAAATGGCCAGCCACTAATGTCATTTATTAATTATAAAAAAAGCTAAGTTAATTTCACAACGAGACGTATTCAAGCTATATTTTGACTTAAAAACACTTCGTATAATGAAAAATATCCTTGTCCCATATAAAGTAGCTAGAGATTCATTTACTCTAACTAGAAGCAAGAAAGCTCTCTGAACTGAGTTAAATGCAGCAAAATAAACTTATCAAGTAATCGATTTCCAAACCAAAACATTGATCACTAGAGAATATATACAATATTATGGGATACAGTGTAGTAAAGCATAACTTTTTAAAAGATCCAAGGAAAATATGCACATTCCTTATCTTGATGTTTGTGTAATACGATGTTAATACAGTATGTGAATATAGAGTACAGTATAATGTAGGCTAGGCTACTGTATATGTATACAATATACCATAGTGTAGGCTAAGCCTTGTTTGTTATTCAATTTCTCTTTATACTGAATTATCATAAGTCAATCTGCACTGAACCTGGAGAATTAGCTGACACTAATAATTACTATACTGTATATGTACAGAGTAGTGTAGACTAGGCTACCATATGTGTAGATGTGGTATGGATTACCCTAGTGTAGTCTAGGCTATATCTCGAATTTTTTCAACAAACAATGGGTTTTTGGAACCTAACCCCACCGTAAGTAGGGCAATACCTGTATTACACTATTTGGAAAAGGCAACTCATGCAATGTTTGCATTATTACGTTACTTGTACCACGCCTCGAACATAAGAATTAGTTTGGCAACGAAGGTAATGTTTACATTACAGTATTATGTTAACCTGTAAGGGAGGTAGTGCATTAAACTATGCTACCAGTAGTTAAACAATTTGACTGTGAATTCGCTACTGCAGCGAAATATAAAAAACTTGAATCAGACCCATTAATAACAAAACAATAAAACACTGTCCTGAAAGCTGAAAACTTGAAGGCTACCCGAAATCAGAGATAATCCTTTACCTAATTCCAGTCTCCGACCAACGAATTTCAGAACACAGCTGCCATCAACACTCAGTGTTACCCAGACGTCGGCAGAAATAGAATGAGGTTGTCTGCTAGTAGTTTTTGGTACTGTGAAGTGTTACTAGCCAATTTTTAAAATTTTCTAGCTGCTGAGGCAAGAAATTGTTAGCTAGGTAATTACTGCGTAAGTTACTTATATAAAAATTACCAATTACTGGCAGCACAAAAACTAATAAACTGCACCCCATTTTTATTTGCAGTTTCCCCAGGCTTTCTTCACCCAATACATCCTCTGCAACTTCACTGTTCCACCCAACTTTTGCATTCGTATGACAAACATTTCTCACACCTTTTTACGTTACAGTATTTCATCTATTGACATAAATTCTATTTCTTACTTCTTCTGAGTCCAATCACTGGAGCGCAGCACACTATAATACTCATGTAGCTGTTTTGATTTAAATCTTGCCAGTGGTAATCTACTGCTCACACCTCTCAAGTCAGGCAGTGCTTTTTCTACACTTGGCATCAAGATGCTGTCTACTCATCAGTCAATTCTACCTGCTCTTCCTCAATAAATATACACACTGACATTTTCCAATCTCTCATTTCCGATTTCTTTGTATTGAGGTTCGTAACCAGCCATTATATCTGTTCATTCTGATTCAGGGCTCTTACATTCCAATTCCACTTTTTCAGTTTATAAACTGGAAGATTCTTAGCAACCCAATATGGCCAGGACTGACAACCATTTCTAAATTGCGCCTACCCATTTATGTGACAAAATCCATGGAAGATTCACTGGCTAAATACATTAAAGGACAGCCAGTTCCTTGTAGCATCATCTGCCACGCATCCAGAGCTGAAGCCGAGGAGATAAAGCAACCAACGCCTTAAACCTATCCATAATTTGACTGCCAATCATTTCTACTTCTAGTACAGCATTTCTGAGCAAAACCATATTTTTCAGCTGTGGATGTAGTGTTTACCTAAAGAGATGTTGCCTATAAGGCAGCAGTTGCTCCTATCCTGAGCTCAGGGCCTTAACTGATGTACTACCACCTGGACCAGGGGCTCACTAAGGGACAGTGATAAAACTCTCTTAAGCTATATACATATCCAAACTGCCCTGAAGTCAAAAGCCTACAGAATAAGTTGGGGAGATGAAAGTCAATTTCTGGTAGGACACCCTTGTATCCAGTATCATATAAAAGCAGATAAATAGAGAATAAACTTCATTGTGGTCATTAGTTTTAATGTCAGGTTTTAACTGTATGAGGTTAGATCTTTGACAAGTTCTTTCCACTCTCTCCTATCTTGTGAACACTGCTTGGATTTCCATGTGTCCTTTCATTCTGATCTAGACCTTTCCATGGCAGCAACTGGCCTTCAGACACTTCCATAACTATCAACTGCCTGTTTTCTCCTTTCCTTATCACATGTCCACACAATTTCAATTAATTTTCAGCCAGCAAAAACTGATTCCTCAAGAACTTAAGAAACTAACAACCAGTTAGGCATTAACTTGTTAAGGCACATATATAGCTATGGTTTGCTTCTGTGTGCAGAATCATGAAATTATCAAAGAACCAGTAATATACTGCACTGAACACAAGACTTACTTGAGATCTGTTGCATCGTATCCTAAAAACATTTCTGTTCCATTTTCTTGATCAACCACAAGGTCATTACTGCTGCCACACACATTTCCAAAACTGTCATAGCCATTGACTAAGCGTAATGGGTTTCCATAAACCAAAGCAAAGGCTGCAATAAATATCTGAAAAAAATAAGAATGAACAAAGTGAACGAGATAAAATGTTCAGAGTATGAAACAAGAATGCATAAAGTTAGTTGAAGGGAAAACAACGGTACAATCTCATCACATGCCTCAATAATAGTTTTCTGGTCCTGTTAGAGTTCCCATTTAGAGGCTGTTTCATTAAACTTAAAATTGTGTGAAACAATGTGTAGAAAACAACCAAACAGCACCGAACTAACATCCAAATATATAAATATTTTTGCCAAATCTTACACCATGGAAATCTAACCAAAATACTGTAATTGGTACTCAATATTATTTCATGCTCCAAATACTGATTGGTCTAAAGATTTCTGACTTTACCATAAGAGCTAAAAATAGAAAAAATATGACAAGCCACAGCACATCTGTTGGTCGCCTATCCTCCTCCCGGGCAGGATTTCTGTTTTCACCACAACAACCCATCGTCTCTAGGTTTTTGGCCCTGAAAGTAACATACAGTATAAATCAGTGTTAAAAGATGCATTTGCATATAGTTGCAAAGAAAAAATTGCAAAAAATATGTTCAAATCATACAAGAAAACCTCTATCAGTTGTTATTAAGCCATCAATCATAAATAGCCTTAATTCTGTGGGTCATGCATGCCTAACCAACTAAACTGGGTCCATGAAGCCATGCTATTCATTCTTACGTGTGCCATGCTCATCAAGACATGCTGCTGCTCGTCACCAGATTACCAAGCATTTCCTCTTGGTTTTTGTGTTCTGCCTTTCATGGATTATCATTATTCATGCATTTTCATCTCACCTGCTCATTCTCATAATATGATGCCTGGTATTTAATGATCTATTTGTGTTCTGTTATCTTGTGCCTTGGCAACTATCTATAGCATGTTACTGCACTAATGTGAGTAGCCTGCTGCAATTTTTATTTCCTGTGCTTTTTGCATCTGAAGTTTTCTCACTTTTGCCAAGCAACTTCCAAATAGTTGAGTGACAGACTTCATGTTCACATTAATTCTAGTTAGGGGCTTTTTTATTATGAGATGTGAGGGGTTGTAAGCGTAATTCTTTACCCATGCCTTGCTCTAATTAGGTTTAATGTTTGCTCAGTAACATTTTCTTTATGTATTTACTTCCTGTGTGGCCCCTGCCACAGTAAAGATTAACTATGGTTCTTTACATTCTATCACAGGAAATTTTGTGTTTTTGTTCTCACATTTTAGTATTAAGTGCTGACTGTCACATGATTTTTTTTTTGTCTTTTATTTTGTGGGTAAGGACAGCAAGTCCTGTAATACAATTGTGTTGTCCTTAAAAAAGGACAACATAAACATATAACAGAGACTTTTATGTAGGGGATCAGCCTAAAGTGACTTGTGAGTTGTGTAAAGATTGGCCCCTTATTCAGACATGTGCTGTGGCATGTCTACAAGTGACATTCTGCTTTGTCTGTTGGGGGTTGTCTTGTTGTGCTGCAGTTGTCAAGTCATGAGTTTCCTCAGATGAACTTCATCCTCCACGCCTCCTCCCAAATGCCAAGGGGTTGCATTAACATTGTCACCAACATTTAAAATCTATTTCAAAAGCTTGAAGATGCTTGTATGTAAAAACAATAAGATATATGTGGTAGTATAGCATAAATGGATGGGAGCACACATACAAGCTCAGAGATGGTTACTTTTTAAATTTTTTTATTTGGAGACTAAGAAACGATGTTCATCTCCTAACACTGAACATTACAGAAACTTATTTTTTAATTAAATTACCAATAATAACTACTATAGTAATACTCTACTGTAATAATGACAATAATGATATTTAAATAAAGAATATTCCTGCATTAGCCTATGGACTTTGACAGGTATAAGTACTGGTAACGTACGTCGTCCAGGTATACATTAACCACCAGATAACTCAACTTTGCATATAAGACTCATGTGATAATTTTTAAGCAATTTTCCTTGAAAAAATGGGCATTTCATAGGTCTTCAAAGAAGATACCTACCATTTCCAACCAGTTAAGATTTCATACATTTTTATGCAAAAGTACTTGGATGCTTCATACACAGGCCTGTCATTTTTCATAATAGTTTTATAAATTTAACAATGGCTGCCCCACATACAAGAAGTGCTGACAGGAGCATTAGCCTAATTTAAATTACAGATGTTGTCAAACTACTGTTCATTATGCAATAATCCTTTCCACTGAAAAACGATTCTCCAGAAATAAACTGGTTGAATTTTTTTCATTATACTGAAACTAGGACTAGACTTGATGTTTTAGTTTAAACTGGCCATAAATCTATGCTAGCATATGCTCTTGTTCTTGGGGAGTCTCTAGGCAAAAATGCATAGGCCTAGTGCTAAGGAAGAAGCAAAGGCAACCAGTTGGGAAAGCGTGTGTGGAATGTTTGGCTCAAACAAATTTCTGTATTTCAAATTTAGGACTTAGCCTATGGTGCACTAGGCCTAGATCTGGATCCTGGAGACAGCGCACATGGCTTAGGTTAAGTTAGAAAGCATTCCGGTTATGTATTCTGGCTTACTGTGCTCTAAGTCAGGTTAGTTGGGAGGAAGAGATTCAACTCCAGCCAGATAACAGGACACAGTGGCTTACAGTGGGTTAAGTTACGATGCATTCCTCTCATCAGGCTTTCGACATCTCTGTAACTTTAGGCTATAATGTTTTACAACTGATACAAACAGCCCTCGCCTAAGTCTATATAAACAAACCAAATACTTTTTAGACTGAACATCTTACAAGCCAGTGTACTATACATGTCAGAATATTCACACTTCTTCTGAGGTCACTCACAGCCTAGCCAATTGTGGGTAGTATGCAAAGCAAGGAGACAAAGGTAGCACGGGTGTTTGTAGTTTCACCTCCTAATTTCAGTCCAGCCGATCTGGTTCTGATAATCAGTGTTACCTGGGGTATTAATGGGGGGCCAAGCATCCCCCCATTCCTGCCAGGTAAGGGCACAGCGCCCTAAGTCAGGTTAGGAAGGTAAGGTTTGATTAGGACAGGGTACAGCATTCTAGGTATGCGAGGTTCAACAAGTGGTAGGCAAGGCTATGCACCAATAAGCTAGGCCTAGTTAGGAATACACAAATCACGGGAATAACACCAACAAAAGACCAAAAAATCCTGTATTACTCATTTCATTTCTTAAAATATTATAATCTTAGGCGTATGGACGAGGTTCTATCCCGGCCTACTTGGTTAGTGTTACGAGAATCCTACCGTACTGTAAACTAACTTCATCGGGGGATAGGCTTACGCTGCAACTACCGATTAGGCCTACCACACGTTAAATCAATAACAATAATCCCCCACAACATAGAGCCTAGATACATACCTGTCACTTGGGCACACATAGATAACGAAGGTAATTAGCCTAACAAGATAAAATGACCTCCATGTACGTCAATTTCGCGACCACCGACGCACTGGATAGTGGATACTTGAACGCTCCAAGTTTGTTTACTTGAACCTACACGATTGCACATTTCCGCAGTTGTTCCACATGTGACATTTCAGTTCTAAATATCCTTTTGAAATATTGTCATGCAGCAGTATATAGAAGCACGTTAGAATATACTCATAATATCAACATATCTCTTCTATGATGGCATAATAAGTTGTCATATTAACCTTTATTCAGCCAATCCTTGTCAATTTTTTCCAGACAAAAATTTCGCAAGCAAAACACAGTTATTAGTCAGTTGTGGCTAAATTAACAAGATCTTAAAATCTAAAACCCCACGAATCGAGAACGTTGCCAATCTTTCATAAATCAAATGACATCTTCCATATTAACTATTGCATGTCTCGACTATTATACTGAATATTCAGAGTTTACGGCATCTTGCTACGGAACTGTGAAAGGGTGAATAAACAAAGCAGTTTCAGTCGACTGAGGGTGGTGGTTACTGGGCCGGGTGAGGGATACACACGCACACCACACATATATGTATATATATATATATATATATATATATATATATATATATATATATATATATATATATATATATATATATATATATATATATATATATATATATATATATATATATACCCACACATATATATATAGTATATATATATATATATATATATATATATATATATATATATATATATACTATAATGTGTGTTCGACTGTCTTGGCGTGTGCTGATCACTCGGTGCTGCTAAATTTTGTGCCCTAAGAGGAACCATTTAAATTTAGATAAATATCTTTACCTGCTCCTCTCAAAACCCTAGAGATCCTTAACAACAGAATGCATAAGACAAGTAACTAGGGCCAAAAGGTATATTATTTAGGAAGATTGCTAAAGTATTCGAGAAAGGCACTAAATAGTAACTGGACAAGGGTTCAGGTTAGTCTTCAGAAACTAAATTAGGATGAGTTACTGGGTAAAACTTGATAGCTAGGTATTAGTGGCCTACAAGAAATTAAAGATGGATTGCGGGTAGTGCAGGCATGTTTGTACAATTTAATACCTCTGGGCTTAGATCACACTCCTTTTCCTTTCATTTTCCGTTATCCTTTCTCGGTAATTTTGGTCTGAATTATGGGATTAAGCCGCTACTCCCGCCAGACTTCACATGAAAATCAAATATACTTTATTACTGTTTGCCATTGAGTATATATACAAACATACAAACATACACACACACACACACACACACACACACACATATATATATATATATATATATATATATATATATATATATATATATATATATATTATCTATCCATCTGCACATACAGGAAAATGCTGTCTCTGGGGGCTTCGACTCTCCACTTTCACTGCGGACTTGTGGCTGCAATTTATTTGTCAGACAAACATCCATCTAGGCTTTTCATCCATACTGTAGGAAACATTGTGATACCATTTTCTCTCCCTTTGTTTTCTTCGTCATGGCTAGGTTAATTTTGTAAAGAGAGAGAGAGAGAGAGAGAGAGAGAGAGAGAGAGAGAGAGAGAGAGAGAGAGAGAGAGAGAGAGCGCTTGGAAATTCTAAACACCACGCAGGGAAATGTTGCTCAATACAGAAAATCCTCCTGACGTTCGGGATCTGAAAAAGACAATATGCTCCATCTCATTAGCTGGTAATAAACATGGATTATAGCCAAAGTTTCACTACGTGAAAAAAGGAAATTACTGAGTTCCTTTATTTCCAGTTAATGAGCATAAACTCCAGTTAATGAGCATAAACATAGATGACTATAAACTTGTTTGTCATGCGCATATAAGTTTCTCTTGTAACAAATAACTCCATGTTTAATCTGATCGAGTAGAATGCAACGAAAATCTCTCAGTAGCTACGAATAAAATGAAACTTCAGAGAAGGGAAAAGTAGGTTGTGGTTATAAAAAATAGCCAGTGATGAAAGAAAGGAAAAAGTCTGGGGAAATTCACAGAACAATGAGGTACTCAATTCATCAAGGAGACGGTGAGATGGATGACATTTCCACTAACAGTAGAAATCACGCATATAGGAGAAAATATAAAAAGAGACTTGTATATTTTGGAAGAAAAGGGTTAAAATTCAAAAGCCTTAGAAATTTTGAGACGTACTGCTTATTTATCGGTGATATATGACACAGAAAGACATACAAATACAGAGTTATAGAATAGTGAATATTTGTTTCGTTTTCGAATGATTGAATCACAACGAAAGCTGAACCAAATTGTGACTGAGGTATCAAGGTCCTTTTGTCTAAAAAGAAATGAAGGAAGAAAAAAATGCTCCCTAAATAAAGGAAAGTTGCAGGTATTTAACTAAGGAAAGTTGTGGGTATTTAACGAAGGAAAGCTGCAGCTATTTACGAAACGTAAGTTGTAGGATTTCGAAGGAAAGTTGCAGTCATCTAACGAAGGAAATTTGTAGATTTTTAAAAAAGGAAAGGTGTAGGTATGAGGATGAGGTGAATTGGATGGCAAGAACCAGGGGAATGCTTGTCTGCAAGCATCATCAGAAACTGTTCCCCTAGGGCTAGTATGCTAGTGACATCATGCCTTCACTAGTGGCCACCCTCCCGAGTACTGACCAGATCCAATGTTGTTTAACATTGCTGATCTAGAGAAAATACGTGGGGTTGCGGTTGTGGCCGGGGGGGTTGGGGGGCAGTGTTTGTTTTGAAATGCCTTCTATCAAAACTTCAAAAATGTCAAGAAGTAAATTATCCAGATTAGGAGATCATAGTTATGAAAGTGAGAAGGTAGCATCCCCCCAAAAAAAGTTTTATAGGCACTTACAGAAATAAGACGAAAAAATAAATTAGTGGTGATGGATAACAATTAAACCCAACTGCTTGAAAATCCGATGTTATAGTGTGTCAAAGAATCTATTCACATATAGCTGTCTGTGCCTATGCAGAAACCCACATTGCTTCAAATTTACTGGGAAGTCCGTGTCCCTCGTGATTCTGCTGTTACTTGAGTGAAAAAGGTAATTCAACCTTTTATTTTCTATCTTTATTCTGACGGTGACAGAGACAACTCTTGAGATACATTACTCATCTCTAACGACTCCTCTGAGGTAGATAACTGATTTAGAACGAGAAAAGAAAAATGAGAATGGTAGGCTACTCATACATATTGTCCCACCACACATACTACACCTGTCTGAGAGAGTTTTACTGAGACGAAAGTCTATTTGTACCGAAGCGTGTTTTTCTTTTCTCGTTTTTGAATCAGTTATCTACCTCTGAGGAGTCAGTCGAGATGAGGTCATACATCTCAAGAGTTGTCATTTATTTGCTGTTCATAAATAACTCGTAGGCATTTTTTCACTGCTGAATGCAATAGCTTTCTGGAGGAAAATGCTGTTCCTCTCATTCAGAAATATGTTTGTTCGTTTGTTTTTCACTCTGCCTGTCCAGAGAACATCTCAAAAAGTTATCGAAAGTTTTTGATGAAATTTTAAGAGGACGAGGGATGGCTGAGCTGTGACTCACTGAGGAGATGATTAAAGGTAATAATGACAAAACTTTTTCTTTTCAAAATACGAAAGTCTTTATACCTAACAAGTCTTTATGTTCAGTAAGTTGTAAATCAATCTTCAGGAGAATTAAATGATTTATTCAAAGAGGAAAATGGAGAAAAAATATAATAAAAACGATGTATCAACAAACAGATATATGCATGCACGTGTAAATAGAAATAAAATAAACTAGGCAATTTATTATGACAATCTAAACTTGTCTCACAGCCTCTCCTAACTGTAAACTCCACCTATTCTCTCTTATTACTTGTTCTCGTCTCTCTCCTCCCCCCCAGCCCACCCCCTCTCTCTGCAAACGCTGCTTCACACGGCTTTCAGCAAACACGGGCTTCTGTTGATCGAGAGCAACCTACTTTTGCCAAAGCTTTATAAGGAATGTAGGTCCCCTTGAAGTCCGCAGTGAAAAGTCATTACTTGATCGCTCTAGAAGTGCAGCAGAAGTCCCTCTCTTACAGAAACATGAAGGTAAGAGGAATCGGAAAAGAGAATGACATCAGTTACCGAAATTAGTTATCACAGGGTGGAGTCTGGCATATTTTCCGATTCCTTTTTAGCAACCACACCCGAATAGGAATAATATTGGTGCAAATTTCAGCAGCAGTTAAGTTTTTCTTGTGACACCACCTTCGCAAACAGCTATGGTGATAGTGTTCGTTTTTAATATTACTGGCATGCGCAAACACTCGTTGAGAAGAAGCCTAGAAAACAAGGAACTCGCCACAGAGGAGGATACTGTTGTGTAAAAAAAAAAAAAAAATAAGAATGTGAAACAGAACAACGAGAACACCAAACAGATAGCAAATATATGAAGATAAAACAACCAACGGATGCACATGATTATACAAACATGAACAGCAATAAAAATAAGAAAGACTAAGTCAGTGTTGCAAAACTGTTCAGCGAAGTACTTAACGTTGGTGATGGAAAAGACTCCCAAATTATCATAATAGTTATAACAATGACTTAATATATATATATATATATGTATCACATACATACATACATATATATCCATCCAGCTGTGACTGAGTAGCAGCATTTGTGAAATCTATATATATATTCAGGCATTCTGATGTAGATATATATATATATATATATATATATATATATATATATATATATATATATATCAGCCCATCCAGCTGTGATTGAGTATATTTGCTGAAATCTATATATATATATATATATATATTCAGGCATACTGATGTAGCATATATATATATATATATATATATATATATATATATATATATATATATATATATATATATATATATATATATATATATATATATATATATATATATATATATATATATATATCCTGTACTGAATCATCGCTTCTGTACGAACATAAAAGCAGAACAGCTCAGTTGCAATGATCACTTGGAACTGTTGACTTTTCCTAAAGATTTCTTTAGTAACTTCGAAAGAAGATTAAATTGTACTTGAGCATGTTTTAATGTCTCAGAACAAGAAATATTCCACTGATCTAAGGATTAACTGCTGAAGACAAATGCTGTCGTTAACACTCAGCTATCATTAAAATTACGTGACCAAGAACTTGGCTTTCTTGTCTTCGCGTTTCCATTACCTAAACCAACGAAGCTGGAAGGTTATATTCTCATCTGTTTTTGTGTGTGTTTGATTAAGTGTGTGTTGTGTGTGTGTATGTGTGAGAGAGAGAGTTTTAGACACATCGCAAGAACGCTTTCACAGAATTAGTCAAAACCTTTTAGGTGTATTCATTAAGTGACTTTCTCGAGCTGATTAACTTTTGAGAGAAATCCACTGAAATCTGACGAGTTTTCCTCAGTCTCAGAAGTCAACAAAGAAATATGTCAACTATGTTGTACCGACTGAGTTTCATCAAATTCTTTATTCTCGTTCTTGGGATATAACCTGCCAGCATGTACATGTACAAACACACGAAGATGGGTAATCTTAAGGGCCCCAAATGGTCTTAATCCGGCACTGCCTACGGTGATCATACATCTTTGAATTGCACTGGATGGGGGCCTGGGCGCACACATACAATTCTTTCCCAAGCATTTTATAAACATGTGTACAAGAAATGAAAGTGTAAGGATCGAGCAACTACTACTACTACTTTTTTTTTTTTTTATCTTTTCAGAGGAAAGTGCTCCTAGTGGTTTCTTTGGTTCTCTGCGTGACTCAATCTTCCGCAGCTCCCAAGGTCGAGAATCAGCAGCGCGACAGTCCACCAACTAAAGAGGAAACGGCAGCAGAAATCACGCAGAGCGAAAGAGACGACAAACGTATGAAATTCTGCTCCTATTTTTGTCTGTTTTTCTCCCTTTCTACGAGTTATCTTTCTTTATCTCTGAATTCTTGAACTTGAATATATTCAAACTTACTTTAGAGTTTAAGTTCCATATGATGCACATTCAGGGTTAGCTATTTACAAATAAGCATCCTGACGCTGAACCTTCTGCCTACCAGTAGTCTATTTAGTTGTAAAAATGGCAATGTCACTGGCAATAATTTCTTTAGCTCTCAAAAGATTATGAAAAGTAATTCAAGCAAAATCTCTATGACGATTTTATTCCAGGGAATAAAAGATACTATATAAAATAAAAAGTTGAGACGCCACAGGGACGAGACAACTTTCGCACTGATATCACGCATTGAAGAAGCGTTTTCCTCTCTGATTTCTCTTCCAGTCTTCGTCGCCCTCATCCAAGTCTCTCCTGACGAGTGTGACGCCGGGGATAGCAAAGGTGGGCACTTGCATGCCCTCCTACGAGTGCAGCAAACGCGGAGGCGTGTCATCAGGAGGATGCGCCAAGGCCTTCGGCACCTGCTGTCTAGGTAACCTCCTTTCTTATTTTCTGCTGTCGAATTTCTTTCCATAAAATGTGGTCTTCATATGGGGAACGCATCGGTTGACACGTGTAGATGTTGCTGACAAATGCACTTGCCAGTGTCTTTTCCTTATTAGCCAGCCCCACTCCTCCACCTCCCACCTCTTGCCTGTAAGCTGCAGTGCGGCTCTCTGAATGAACCAATCAGTTTTTTTCTTTTTTTCTCGGTTTCTTCCCTTCCTGCCGCTCAACTTCTCTAACTTTACCATGTTCTGATTTACATCTGTTTTTAAAGAACAGACCCTTCGGGGCAGGAAATGTCACTCAGTGAAATAATGATCATTACAATATAGTATTAATGCAGTTGATAAAAAAGCCAAACGATTCCTGTATTTTGGCTGTCTCGGAATCTGCGAAGAAAATATGTTTTTTTTTGTGCTTGCAGTGGAAAGAACCAACAAAAAAAAAATTTAATTTCTTTCATTGTACTTGCAGTTGAAAGAACATGTAACAGCGAGACGAGTTTGAACAACACGTACTTCGTCAATCCGAGTTCGGAAACGGAGACTGAGGGAGCGTGCGTTTTGACTGTCAACCGGGCGACGCCCAATATCTGTCAGCTCCGATTAGACTTCGAAACTTTCCAAATCTCGCAGCCGGACGAAAATGGCCACTGCAGCGATTTCTTCACAGCGTCCGGTGTCAACATACCACCGAACACGATCTGCGGTAACATTGGCGGCCAGCACAGTAAGTAGCTGGTTTTATTTAGGGTTCGAGAAAAAAAAAAAATGGGGTCTGTATCACAGCAAAATAAAGGACTAGGAACAAAATGCCCTTGACTCAAGTCTCCGTAGACAGAGGGGTCTAAGAGGGCTCCCTGAAGTGTAGGGAAGAGATGTAGATGAGGTACGGAGAGGAGGAGAGTGGACCGCATACTCTATGAGCAGTAATACTTGATGAAGGCATTCATTCAAATACTAGGAAGGAAAAGACACGTTTTTAAACAAACGATGATACAACAGATGATATAATGGCCACACTATCATAAAACTGTACAACTAATTACTATCATAACGATATTCTCTATTTCCTGGCAGAAATTTAAGCACGGTTTGATAACCATCGTGCAAATCCCAATATAAGAATACCCCGTAGTCTAAAATTACCAACAGCTCGTAGGAATAATTAGTTGTCGAGAATCCCGTGAAATGATATTTATTTTGCCTTTTGCATTCACTGTCCTTTAATTTTTTTAAATTTTTATCCTTCCTCTTTAAATTTTCAATCTCTTTAATGTACCAGAATTTTCATGGATGTAGAACCATATAAAATGCAATTTATTTTGTCTTTTGCCTCCTCTTTAACTTTTTTCTTCTCTCTCTCTCTCTCTCTATCTCTTGAGTGCCCTGGCGTCTGGCTGCACTCGACGGGCCGATTAATCTGACGGACGGCAGACAAGACCTGTCCTTCCTTCTCTTCAGCTTTGTCATTTCTCTTCGTTTTTCATATTCTCTCTTTTCGTTCCCTTTTTCCCCAGTGTACATGGACGTGGCTCCCAACGGCGGAGCGATCAAGCTGACGGTCGACAGACAAACCCTGACGGCAAATAACAAGAACTGGAACATCAAGGTGACGCAGATCTCCTGTGACTCCGAATATAAAGGTAATAATCAATCTGTCCTCAAATTCACCTAGACTGGTTTGAAGCTGGGGAGCAATATGGGCTTGCAGCAAAGTATGGCTAGACTGTCAGTAAAGAGACAAATAAATAAATAAACGGATTCATAAATGAGATTAATATTATAGATTAGTGAACAAGTGAACACACAAGTGAATAAAAATGAATAAAAATGAATATATAATTAGTGGTAATAAACCAAGAATAAAAGATTAATATGGAAATTTATAAATGAGTAAGAAAAAGAAATAAATAGCTGTCGAGAACAATGAGTAAATGAATAGATAACCAAATGGATAATTTTAAGGTTGTTTCTACTGAATCATTAATAAAGTCTTTTTTTTTAATAAAACCATATTTTTTCATTAGACTTGATGTTCCAAAGCACAACAAAAATATTTGTACGAATGAAATCATGTGGCTTATTGCTGCCTTTCACTTATCTTTACAAAGTATCAAATTGATTTGCTTCAGTTAATAATAACGATCTTTACCAATATCTACATCTTTACTATAAATGTAGTATCTCTATGCTGATTAAACTCGTCCTAAAATTTAGGTCCAAAATACAACATGTAATAAATGCGCCGAAGTTTCTTCCGCGCAATCGAGTTTTCCGTACAGCGTATAATCAAGGCCACCGAAAATAGATCTATCTTTCGGTGGTCTCGGTATAATGCTGTATGAGAAGCGTCCCATGAAACTTTAACCACGGCCTGGTGGTGGCCTGTCCTATATAGTTGCCAGAAGCGCGATTATGGCTAACTCTAACCTTAAATAAAATGAAAACTATGAGGCTACAGGGCTGCAATTTGGTGTGTTTGATGATTGGAGGGTGGATGATCAACAAACCGAATTTGCAGTTCTCTCTTTAAGATCTGAAGGCGGACAGAAAAAGTGCGGACGGACAGACAAAGCCGGCAAAATAGTTTTCTTTTACAGAAAACTAAAAATGAATCGTCACGAGGTGAGGTTCATACTAACGTTTTTTTTTTTTTTTTTACCCCGGTCTGGTCCCTTGCATTTTTGAGGAACCAAAAAACATAATAATGATAGAAAAAGCAAACGCTTTCGGAAGGTGAAAGGTGCAATGCAGCAATTAGCAGTTCGTTGAGTAACAAAGCATTTTGAAAATGAATAAAATAATGAAAACCCTATTGACATTTAATATTGTAGTCACCCTCAATTTTATCAGCAGTGTTGATTTAACAATGATGATATTTGCCATTATTATTATTATTATCTAAGTGGTATAATTATTATTAGGACGATGGATAAGATTATATGTAGATTATTGATGTCATGGCGATAATATTAGTTTTGACGATGATGATAGTGAAGAGGGAAATTTTTATTATTATTATTATTATTATTATTATTATTATTATTACACAGCTCCTGAATCCTGTCTTCAGTATTACACATCAACATCAGGAACTGTGCAGAGTTTCAATTTCTCCAAGAAGAAGAACCAAGGTAATAATATAACTTTGCACTGGTGCTGTTTATGGTGGTAGATGAAAAAATCCATGATCAGTTGAACAGGTGAAGAAATAAATAAATATATATACACATATATAATTATATATACAGTATGTAAATATATAACATGTATATATATACATAAATATATATAACTATATATATATATATATATATATATATATATAAATATATATATATACAAATAAATATATGTGTATATATTCTTCTTCTTCGTTTAACGTGCTTTTTCCCATTTTTCATATGGGGTAAGCTTTGATGCCTACACACACATACACACACACACACATATATATATATATATATATATATATATATATATATATATATATATATATACAATTACTCTTTTCATATATCTGGTTCGAATTGTGGAATAAAAGAAGTTTATTAATTTCATTCCCCAATAGGGATATGGATTCAAAATTGTAAGTGTAAACCTATCAAGAACTCGTTGGATTAAAGAGGATGGATGTTATATGTTGACAGTTTCTGTACATACGTCCCTACACACAGATACACTCACAAATACACATACACACCCATATATATATATATATATATATATATATATATATATATATATAGTGTATGCATGTATGTATATAAATGTGTGTGTATTTGTGCTGATGGCAGTAATGCATTTGCTGTATCGATGGTCGTTTGATTACAGAAACTATTCCACTTTCTGGGCCTTGTCAGAACTTCAATGAGTGACCATCAAGAAGCGCCAGCTACTGCGGCACAAGCCCCTTAAACATTCGTAAAAAACAAAAAAACTCGGGGAAAGGCATACGTGCGCGCACACGCACACACACACACACATATATACACACACACACATATATATATATATATATATATATATATATATATATATATATATATATATATATATATGTGTGTGTGTGTGTGTGGAAGGAAACAAATGCATGAATTTAGAAAGCATAAGAGTGAGAAATAAGCTGAATTAGATATAGCTTAAAGGCAACTTCAAAAATATAAAATTTCACACAACTAAGTAGCATAACACAGCGAAAGAACGAATCAGCAATATTACTTAACATTCAAGCACTATGCAGTCCATTCTATAGTTTCCATTTACAAATATAGTAGTAGCATTAGTAGTAGTTTGGATTTGCCTTTGAAACGGCTCCATCATGCTTATCGTCAACTTTTTTCTCTCCAGTGACTCCCCATCCAACACCCAGCATTCACAACCCTCTCCCTCCAGACCAGTTAGGGGCTATCATCACGATCATCGACTCCGGTCCCAAATCTCTCAAAAAAGAAAAACATCACCCAATCTTTTTGCTTAAGACTTGTTGTTTTTGTTGTTTTTTCTGTTTTCATAAGGTTTGCGCCAGCCTTACTTGCCGTTTTAGACTTCATCTCTTTAACTAATAACCCTGAACAATCGTTTTAACTGAAAACTGAGAGCGTCCACACCAGTGACATGTTGCTTGGAGACCAATTGGAAACATTGTGGGGGACACAGTAAGAGACATCCGGATACAAATCTCCTGATATGTATGGGGATATATCTGTCACAATGTTGAGAGACATGTCGGCAATAAGAGTCGACTTGGTGAAACTGTCCACACCATGTCTCCAGAAGTGGCAGACATGTCGTCGTGTGAGGATGCTTTGCTGGCAGCTGCACCATTTGTTGTTTTGTGTGCCCATCGGAGAAGTTTTTTTGAGCTCTCTTCGGGACTGTGCAATAAAATTTTTTATTTTCTTCTCAGCCACTTTTTGGTCTTTATGCGGTTCTTGTACAACATATGGCTTGGTTGCCACAGCAACGTGTGGCTCCGATAACACTCGATCAACTGCAGCGTCCTGTCTCTTGTCCACTCCATGTTGGTCTGTTGGTTGGTGAGAGGTCTCTGACGACATCACCTCGTCCACACCAGGATTGCCAACATGTCGCCCAACAAATTCATAGCAACATGTGTACTACGATGTTTTCAACGACTTAACAACTTGTTACCCCACTTGTCAGTCTTAATGTTCTCACCGTGTTTTGTCACTGGTGTGGACGCAGCCTAAGAAAGATTGATTTCATTTAGAATCGTGACAGAGACTTTGTTTTATTAAATAGAGACGATCACCGCATGATTTAGGGATGAAGAACCATTTAGAACATGAGCTGCGCCAAAAAAAAAAAAGTCGGTTTCCTTAGGCAAGCATTTTATGTATCGGCTACATATTATTTGTTTTTATTAGGGGTATTCCTACGCCGTGTATTATATGTTTGGAAATGTATGGTAACTTCCATTCCTTATAAAAGTTGACAAATCTGGTGACGCATAATACTGAATCCTATATCTTGGGTAACCATTAATGCCTTTGTGACATATCAAAGAAATTCTCTGAATAAACTGCTTTAGTTTCGTATTATGTTCATGATAAACCACATAACGAGTGTATTACAAATTTCCTACTGATAATATCCTTTGAAGAATCGTTTGATAACGAATAAACTTAATTTCTAACCGTTCAGTGCTCATTATCAAGGCAGTGGTTTTATGAATGGAGAGTACATGTGGCATCAGGCTGAGTATCTCTGGAACTTTAGTCATGTTTTGTGTACATCGAATGAAGGTGACAGTAGCCGCCAGTATGCTGCTCTAATATATTAACCAAATAGTACATTTTATTTAGCCCGATCCTTTGCATAACTTCCCTTTGAAACCCCATTCGTCTCTTTCCTCAGTAAGGCAGCTGGCGAACCAGAACTACGGGATCTGCATTAGGAAAGCTCCCGGATACTGTGGCATCATTTGGGAGAGAGACAATACTACGAATCTCAGTTTCACCATGTCAGGAGCTTTAGATGCAGTGTTTCCAGATCTTATAGGTACGTGTGCTTGTTTTTAGATCTCACGGTACTTGTGCTTGCAGATGTTTACCGTTTTACAGATCTTTCATGAAAGTACATGTGCAGATGTTAATTTTTCCAAACCTCATCGGAAAATTCGCTTACATGTTGGGTTTTTCCAGAAGCTATGCTTCAGTATGCTCCCAGTTAATTTTTTTTAAAGCCTTATAACTATGTACGCTCACAGGCATTCACTTATATCTATTATTGATGTGTGCTTATAGACTCATTTTCCTCAGACCTTATAAGTAAGTATGCTCACAATCTTTCACCTACTTTTACAATCTTATAAGACAGTTGGTCTTCAGGATATTACAATATGGAAATGTTGTTTTCTGTTATTCTGTATATTTGTCTAGTAATCACTCCCCGGGTCCCTTCACCCCCTTCCCATCTCTCTCTTTCCAAAATTCAGAAAGATCAAGTATTATTTACATCACTAATAATATGAAACATTCGTTTAAATTGAGAAAACTATACCACAAGGTGAGCCCTGCATCCTCATCTCTTGAGGTAAAGATTCACAAGGCCTCTAATCGGTTTCATTTATTAAAACAAAAATTCCTTCTAATGGTAATACTAACAATAACATTTATGAAACCAGGCCAACCATCAGTTGCTGACTTCGGCGAAGCTTGCCAGTCGGACTATGTGGTCATACCGGAGGGTGTCACCGACGAGAAAGAGCAATACGATCGTTTCTGTGGTCTAGGATTCCCCAAGTGGGTGATGAGTAAGTATACTGGCCAAAGTATGGTCTTCTCTTCCATTCACGTGAACCAGACATCCTAACACACACACACACACACACTCGTCCGATGGCACTCACTCATGCCATCACTTTTACTTGCTCTCATTTTTTTTCATTTTCTATGATTACACTTGCCCTTTTCTTTGCTCATATTTCCCCTCATTCTTCCTTTTGTTTATTCATACATTTCCCTTCACTTATAAAAATACTAGAATTTAATCCTTCCTTCACCTACACTTACCCTTTGACTCACTCCCTTTTTTCCCTTATATTCTTCAATATACTTACACTATCACTCACACTCTCATTTACACTTACTCTTTCATTCACTTATACTTGACATTTTCTTCATTTATACGTAATTCATCCTTAACGTATGCTTGCCCTGTTATTCACTTACATTTAATCTTGCTTTTACCTATGTGTAGCCTTTATTCACTTGTCTTCAACATTTCTGTTCAACGGCGGCAGAAATAATTAGGTTGAACTTTGCATACTGAGTCCGCAAAAATATTTTTGTTAAGATATGAACACACTTGCACAAACACGTAAGTGTTTAGCAATGAATGTTACAGGTGGTTGGAATGAGATACAAGGTGAGTTACAGATCAGGTGAAGAAAGAAAGATAGCCTGGTGTGTACAGACGATCCGGAAAGGACTTGGATTTCCACGGAAATGTGTGAAGGGATTTTGAGCCAATTCTACTCTATGGAAGTGAAATGTGGATGTTGCATAGGAATAAAAGGCAAAGGCTGAAGCTGTCGTGATGAACCATTTATGTAGTAGAAGTGGCACAAGAAAGATTTAAGGGCTGAAAAACGCAGAGATAGACTGACGAACTGATAAAAAGGTTAGCATAGTTGAAAGAATGGATGAGTGTTCTAAGATGGTATGGTCATGTGGAAACAATGGAGTGCGATTGGTGGTGAGAAAAGTTTATCATTTAGAAGTGATAGGAAGGTGAACAAGAAGAAGCCCTCCAAAGTGCTAGATAGATAACATAAAAGAGGTACTGGAAAGGAGAGTGGGAGTATTTACAAGACAAAAGTGTATGACGCAGTGTTAGTAGACATGTTCAATGGCCTGCTGATGGACCTTCTGTTTAGTTGTATAAAGCAGCTAGTGTTGTTTGAGCATTTTACTCAGAGGGTTCATCCATGAAACAGCCGTTAAAATATGAACGTGATAATGACTATTGTGTTGTTTTTATTTGGGGTCATCATTCTGATATGGGGACTGGCTTAAAGTAAGATATACATTTGTAAGCACACACATATATATATATATATATATATATATATATATATATATATATATATATATATATATATATATATATATATATATATATATATACTCCCTCCAAAGTGGAACTGGCTTCATGTGATAACGTTCCGGTTCTCATCATAATTCACTACTTAGGTCAACAGATGTACATTGTGATTTAATAAAACGTGCCTAAAGCCCTCTGCCCTGCTCAGAATTCAAACCGGGCACATAACAGTGTGCTTATGTGTGTTTGCGTACATATACATAATACATACATACATACATACTGTATATACTGTAACGGGAATTAGGACGAACATTGTCACCACATATTTAAACATGAACTTTTACATTTTCTTGACCTGAATTCTATACCCGACAAACTTTAGTCAAATGAGAAAGACTGTTAGGATGATGAAAAAGCAGATTCCATTTGCCAAGTTTTCCCTTTCGCGATTTTGTAGGTACAGCGATGCCATTCGTTCTCTACGTCAGGACTGACAACTCCGAGACGGTAGACGGTGAGAATCATGGTTTCAGTCTCACTTATCGACAGACAAACTCCTGCTAAGAGGTTTAACAGGAAGAGGGAGCAGTAATGACCCGTGCTAAGACACACACAGGACAGCAGAGACGTCTGAAGCACTAATTTGACGCGTAGTAGGAAGTGGGTGGGGTAAAACTTGCCCGCAGAATCGCTCTTTTCAACGACAGAGGTGGTTTAAGTGAGTGTAGGCGCTCAGCTGGGTAAGGTAAGGTCGTCTTAAACTTGGATATTTTCATCTGATTGCTTTGATGGAAATAACTATTGGCATAACAACGTATGAATCTATTTAAAATATTTGATTCTGCACAAAAACTGTCGTTTTACCTTTCGAATGAGTTACAAAAATAGAAAGCAAAGGATGCTTACACCATCTTCGGTGATAATTATCCATGCAATTTGTAGTCAACGGACTTTGCAAATTTGACTGAATGTTTGATTATGTATATAAGTGTGTATGTACAGTACTTAGATATACATACACACACGCATATATATATATATATATATATATATATATATATATATATATATATATATATATATATATATATAATGTATGTACTATGTGTGTGCATAATGGGTATACACTTGGGTGTATTTGTTTCTTGGGAACCTGTATTGATAAAAACTAGTATTATTTCATTTTCATTAAATTATCTGAGCATTTGTGCTTGGTTCTTCCAATTGCTTTATTTTTTTGTCACGTGTAAATACGACTTTTCTACTTGATATTTTTCAAGGAATGCTCGTTATAAGTAATCACGTTCTTATTATCCACGACTTTCACGACTGACTAAGAATTTCCTGACGATGTAAAGAAATAATGTAATCACTATATAATATTATGTATGATACATGTAGCAATGTCACAGCTTGTCCTCATTAAAAGTTGGTTGTAAATTATTATATAAACAGCACTGATACTGAATCACTGGTAGGTACCTACCTGTTGCGTCTCCGCGTATCGCATCAACCCTTCAATGTCAAAACGAAAAACCGACAAAAGAACCATCACCTTGTTGCTTAATCTTTGTACCACCGTATTTTGATAGACAACGTTGCAACGTTTGGTCACCCACACTGATAGGCGAAGATAATGCGATACGCGGATGCCCAGCTGATTCACTACGTACATATTGCGGTTTTTTATTTATTCTATTATCAGTTTACTTGATATTCGTTTAGCTTGTTTTGTCACTTTCTACACAATCACTTTATCTGGTGGAAACTTGTTCTTCCGTTCAGTGGCATTTCTAACCAGTTCCTAATATATGTTTGCACCGTTTGAAAATGTAAAAACACTGATAATAAAAATAAGCATAAATCTAATAGATTTTTCTTTGCCCCGAATCTTTCACCTAGAAACATTAAAATGCGATGTGTCTCACGGGATGAGAAAACCTTGACAACAACAAGAAAACTAGCAAACATTCCGTGCAGGCCATAAGAGTTACCTCG
>NC_089757.1:12998769-13031269 GCF_040412425.1 Macrobrachium rosenbergii | reverse complement strand
CTACTGAGATCGTCTGCAACGGAATTTTTCAGCACGAATGGATTCCATGAGAATTCTGCGGACTTGGTCAAAAGTCTTCCTTGTCAAAATCAGTTCGCAATGAAAGATGAGCAAGCCCTCGAAAATACAGGCACGAATTAAAGAATTTTAATTGATAGAAGTAGATTTGTCCGGTTTTGAAAGGGTCTTCAGTTTTAAAAATTTCTTTTACAGAGGATACTTCAGTTTTGCAAAGGTCGTAAGCTATGGAATTTCCATTGATATCGATTGTCATGCTATCATTTGGCATCTTTGGTTCTTACAGTGGCCTTCATCGTTGAGGTTCATTTGCAGTGGTGCTATGTTTTGATGTTTTGAGGACCACGTCGATACTGAATTTACAAAAGTTATTCCCAGTCAGTGAAGGCCTTTAACTATGAAGTTCCTTTATGGTGGAACCAGAATGTTGACCGACGCTAACTTTCTGGGAGTTTTGTGGTTTTGCAAGGGCTCTCCTTTTTTCTTTACTGAGGAACCGGTATGTTGAAATATCAGCTGAAATGGACTTTTTAGGCATCCTTCAGTTTTGCAAAGGCCCTCGGCACTGGAGTTCCTTTATAGTAGAGCTATGATTGTAGAGCACCTCCCAGCTGAATACTGATTTTTCGGCCTCATTCATCTTTTGTAATGGTCTTTAGTTTTTAATACATTTTCAGAGAAGCTGTGATGGTAAGGACTCCAGCGAGGGGCCTCGGTTTTGCAGTCTAAAACAGAGGAGCAGTTATGGTAAGGATGCCGTCGGCAGATATTGCCGCCGTCACTTTGTCGGGCTGCTTGAGACCAGCGACCGTGAAGCGCCTCTCGAAGGTGTAGTGTCCTTTCTTTCCTGATACGATGACCTCGCCCTCGATTGCTTTCACGTCAAGGTGGCCATCTACAAAATCTTTGACGTCCACGACAATCTAGGAAGAGAAGATTAGACTCTGTGTATATTCTGGAAATGAAACTTGATAATTAGCTCTCTTTTTTTTTGGACAGGCTGAGTTTTCACAATATGGTTTCCTTTCAACTTCTTCTCTAAAAGAAAACTTGTGCTGTCACTGGGTTAATATGTTTGCCTATTAAGCAGATTTGCTTTTTAAAGGGAAACATAGGTTATATGTTCATAAAGATATAGCCAACTTTAAAGAGAATCGGACCGTCTGAGGAACATCCATTTATCCTAACATATCTTAATCTGCAATGAACAGAGTTCCGAAGATAACGAAGAACCCGAAGCATTTTTGATTAAATAATGTTTTAAAATACTACTTTGATACTATTTTGATTATTATCTACTGTCGCTACGACTATTACTGCTGCTACTCTAAGAAATTGGAAAAACTGGAAGGAAATGATACTGGCTGAAGTAAATGTAATATAACCTCCCTTACCTTAAGGATTATTTTCAATTGCTTTTAGTAATTTAATTTTGAGGGCCATGTTGAGACGCAGCCGCTGAAAAGAAGGAAACTCGAAAGGAACTGATATTAGTTGAGGCACAAGCAACGTAACCTCTCTTACCTTACATTCATTGTTCTCTTTGGAGACAGTCGCTGCCTGGTTATCATCTTGCTGAACTATATCACGGAGGTTTCTGTAAGATTGGAATCGATCCCGGTCATCCTCCATTCCAGCGCGCGAGCCCCTTCGAGCTACTAGTTCGTCGATGGCGGTCTCGAAGTCTCTCCAAACGTTCTCAAAAGCAGCGTCCTGGAAGAACCTCCCCCGCTTATTGATGGGGAGTATCCTGTTCTGGTATGACGACGTCACGGTCCTGTATCCTTGCTGTTCTTGAACAGTTGTTGGAATAATTCTCTCAGAGACCTCCTTGGCGGTTTCTGTAGTGATTGTCGCAGATGTGGTAGAGCTTGCCTCGCCTTCTATGTTGAGAGGGATGATCCTGCTTTGGGAGGACCTGCGTTCTGTAGATAGGGCCTCGTTTTTGACAACCTGTGCTGCAGTGGAGGCAGCAGCTGATTCTCCCTCGAGGGTCATTGGAATCGTCCTTCCCTTTGTGGTTGTACAGGAGGATGAAAGAGAACTTTGACATTCTGTGGGAATAATCTGAGCTTCAATGGACGAAGCGCTTGCCTGGGAAGTCCCAGTGGATGCGCTTCCTGTGGAGCCAGAGGTGCCGATGGCGACAGCTCTACCCTGATGTACACAGGAAAACTCACGATTAAAATCTAAGAATAACAGGCTTATAATCATAACATGTAATAACACAGTCAGTTACTATCCTTACAAGCTTAGGGAAAAAATGACATTAAATCTTAATCTGTTTTCCAAAATCATACTAGATCACCATTTTCTTGTCTGCTTTTACTATAAAGAAGATTTCCTTTTTCTTCTAATTATTTATAAGACGTTCAAGGCTCTATCAATGCACTCACATATACTTCTAACCAGAGTCATTTAAAGAGCTTCAGCAAAGCAATCATGCCTCTACATATACATATATAGTGTATCCACATGCAGAAATGAGCTTGAAGTAAAAGAATGCTTGCCAAGCATTATCCTTTATTTGCTGTATACACACCTTCTGAGGATGTGCATGCAGCCAGTACACGAAAGCTCTTTGGGAAGCATACTTTTACTTCAGTTTCATTTTGATATTTTCAGTCTATTTTCATCGCACATCGCGAGTGATGAAATTTCATACATAAAAACATGCCTAGATACTAATATTCTTGAAATAATTCTACCAGCGAACGTGAGCTCACCTTCCTAGGAGCGGTAACAGTGAGGATATTGTCGTCTGAGAGGTCAGCTTTCACCCCGTCAATGACTGTGTTACTTGGCAAGGGGAAGCTTCTCTTGTAGGTCCTGTCTCCATATTTACCTTCGACGACAGCTGAACACTGAACGGTCTGCACTGTTATTTGGCCGTTGGCAAAGTCGCTCATGTCAATGACGATCTGTTCGGAGAGTGAAACGAACTATTTACAAAACATTTTACAAGGGGAAAAAAGTGTGCTGCTCCTTATCTAGTCGCTAGTGCTTGAACCCTTTTTGTAAGATAGATAGATAGACAGAGAGATAGACAGACAGATAGAGTGCTAAAATATCTTTTAAACGTACAAGAGAGACAGAGTGAAAGATTAATTAAAATATTTGAAACAATAACGAACGTTATATAAATTACTGATGTTTATTACTTTGTATCTTAGCTTAACGATTGACATTAATGGTGAAACATTTCCTTAAATAAATACCAACGAAATCATAATTACATCATTAGTCAGAAACACAAGGAATATAAACATATTTAACGTGATTTATTGTACATAATATCAGTTGCCATTATCTTCTGACCACTGGTTTTAATCAGAGGAGTTCAGTAACATTAGTCTCGTTAGTACTTGCAGGTATGGTCACTCAAAATGATCGCTGTTAGAACATGAGCTCCTGTGATCATCTACTGGGAAATGCCATCTCATCCCAAAATCAGTGTTTAAGAACTTGTAATAGACCTCTTTAAATCACACACACACACATACATACATGCATATATTATACAGTATATAGATATACATATATATATATATATATATATATATATATATACACATATATTTAATATATATTTATATATACACATCTATATATACATATAAATATACTGTATATATATATATATATATATATATATATATATATATATATATATATATATATATATATATATATATATATATATATATATATATACATACATGGTAAAGAATTATAATCTTCGTAGGTAGAGTTCTTAAATAGAACGTTTTCCTTTCAGTTGCTGGATTCTATCTTTGTATTTGATCTTTGATCTTCAAGAAATTTCTGCATGTAGTGGGAATGCATGAACAGTTCGTTGAGTCTCCTTTCCTTTAGGGAAGTGAAATGGTGAATGTAGATATTGACTCGTAATAAAAAAGAGGTTGATGTACAGACGCGCTATTAGTAGAATGAAGAGGGTGAGAGATGAGATGTGCAGAAGAGGTAAAAAAGTTAGCGTAGGTGAAAGGACGGATCAGATTGTTTTCAGATAGTCTGGTCGCGTGGGAGGAATGAAGTACTAATGAAAAAAATGTATAATGTGCAAATCTTAGGACATGGGAGGAGGATAGGACTTACTGTAGGTGTTGGACAGATGTCATGTCAGAGACACTGGTATGGGAAGGCTAAATATACAGGAAGTGGAAGAGTGCATGTATGATGGAGGTAAATAGCATCGTGTGTGCAGGGGGCTCAGTGTGCTACTAAGGAGCAGCTAATGTGGTGGAAGTTTGCTGCACAACGGGTTCATCCACTACTCAGCAGCTGAGGTATGAGTGTGTCTTTGTCTGTTGCGTTATTTTCTCTTGTCACCCCCTGTTAGAGGAAATGGATATACATACATATATAAAAAACACAATTGCCCTTATATATACAGTATATATGCATATATATATTTATTTATTTGTTAATCTGGCTATTTATGCTCATTGTATGTCTTCGTATCAGAGTGGTTTCCATTAAAGACTTATATACACTAAAAATCATGTTCACTCACTTTAACACGATGATCTAAATAGTATAATAAACACAGAGAACAGACAACGCCAAAGGTTTTAGCACCGTCTTTTTGGCCTCTTACAACCTCTCTGTCCACCTTTAACGTTACCTTTCTCTAATTTCCACATCTTCTACCGAGCTGTACGAGTACATTTTAAAGGCTGTAACTATAACAAGGAGCAACAGCAGGAACGAAAAGTCTTGTGAGAGAAGGAATAAACGAGGTGCTGCCAGTTGCTTATAAAAAAAGTTGCGAGACGAAGGAAAACAAGCAGAAATGAATTCACTCTCAGAAATTCTTGGCAACACATGTCGTGTCATAGTTTTTCATATTGTTTTGTTTATTTTGTTTAAACTTAGGATACTGTTCCATGCTAGCCTTATTCTTTCATTATTCATTTTCTTATTTTGGTTTATATCAAGATAATTAATTCTTCGATGCTAAACTTATTTTCTTCATGAATCACCTTAAAAGTTTGTCTCATATTAAGGACAGTCTTCGATGCTAGTTGGTCTTGTTTTTTGTGAATCCTTTTTGCCTTATACTAAGAATATTCTACAGTGATGATTATCAACCAAGCTGCAACCCTAGTTGGAAAAGCAGAATGCCACAAGCCCAAGGTTTTCTAATCGAGGGAGCAGCTTATATAAAGGACAATCCTTTGAGTTAAGATTGTTTATAACTTAACACTTTGTATGTCCCCTTACATGAGGGACATTATTTGATCACAGGCTTGCTTGCCTTTGAATAAGCAAAATTTTATTTATACAAGCGATTAAAGATCAAAGGAACAGATAATCACTAAAATTCCCTCTATGTGGAGAGATTATACTTATTGAACCTTTCCTTGTCGTAACTTTTGCTCTGCTTTACTCAGCTCGTTTCGTTTTTTATTGGCTTAGGAATATTGTTATTGTTTCTCCATTTTTTTGCCTTGTTTTATTTAATTGTTTCTATCTTTTATAGGACAACTTAGAGACTTTCAGTTAATGTCATATGGTTGATGTAAAATAATAATTTTCTATCCAACAAATGCTTGTCAGGTGAATGGCGAAGATTTATATGTTTCACAGGTCAGGTGGAATGTTTATCTACATTTTATATAAATATAAACTGAGGAAAAACCACAGCTAAAGTATAATTTTTGACACCTGTCTATCCTAAACCCGGTTTAAAGAGGAATGAAAATAAGGGGGATGCCTTGTGAAATACCGAGTCTAATTGAATTTTACAAGAGACAATATGGCTCGAATGGAATCCTAACCTAGAAAGGAATTTCGGATTTTCAGTTTCTTTTTTTATGATCAACTGAAAATTAGGTTTTTTTCTCCTATTATGGCTTTAATGGTTAGCATCTTAGGAGCAGAAGAACTCAACGTAATAAAACACAGATGGCTCCTAATCTGATGCAGGTGTTGGTTCTTGGGTGATGTTTCCTAATGTTAAATGTAAAGAGATGCTGCTCAGTTTCCACTGCAGAGGTTTATGCCATTTTAATGGTACTGAAACAGGATTTAATCATTGTGTAAAGAAATACTTTATTATTTATAGTAATGTGTAGAGTGAACTTTTATCGTTAGATTTTTATCTCAAGTACCCATTAGAGTGGATGTTCATGCTAAAGTGTTGAGGCCAATAAGTAAACTTCTATTGGGTACCAGCATATGCAGAACTGGCTGATAGCTGCCATTGCGTTATTTTAAATTATCCATTTAGACAAGTTCTGCTGCATTATAATGACTTATTCCTTAATATTATGAAAATGGTTGGGGATACTTTGCAGCTTTCGTGGGAGTCTGGCAGCAATCAATAAATAACAGAGATAACGGGTCAGCTCTCCCACCAACTCCTTGTTCCTATGGCACTTTTAGGTGTAATGTTCCAGTCTTGGAAACTAGAGAGAATGTTACCTATCCAAGAGCCGAGAAGAGGAGGCAATTATCTTTTCTACCGGGTTATTGTAGAAGACGTTGTGTATAAAGCTAATAACGTACTTGGAGTTAACTAGGAAACAGGTTTTTTTCCAAAAGGCATGATTTACTATAAATTATAACGAATTTCTGGGCTGTAAAGCATGGAATTATTCATAGTGTATTCAGGATTTTAATCCATGAATGGCAAATGATTATTTTCCAGCGTTGATAACCAACCTACAGAAACCAGTCAGTCAATCATATGAACACTATTTTGGCTTCGTTCAACTTCTTGGTGTCAACTTTGCATTAAACAGCCAATATTTAGTTATCCAAGTGCAAAATACATAAGGGTGATGTCACATTAGCAAAAGCATGTGAGAATTCTGTTTTCGCCACCGAAGATAAAACTATTAAAACTGCTGGCTGCTTAGAACAGAGCTTGGGTGCAAGATTCCGGAAAATGTTCTGTGGGACGCTGTGTTAATCGATTCTGTTGGACTGACCAAAGATTTAATGGAACAGCTTTCTAGAGTTCATGCTCTAATCTGGAAAGGAGCAAATCGCTCCTTTTTTAAAATGAACTGATGTCATTACTCACTTCTTAAAAGGAATAGATTACTGGCATTACCACTCTTTGAAAGCATGAAGCCAAGGAACGAATCAAAAGGAACGAATCAAAGACATCGTTCACCCCTTCTCAAATAAAGAAAAAATGACTCTTATGGAAAAAGTTGCTAATCACTGATGGTCTTTTCTCTTTAAAAGGAACACTTCACATGCTCCCTTTAGAAGGAACAAACTACTTTTGTCATCACTCTTTTTAAAAAGAGCAAATCACTTCTTCAGTGGAACAAATCACTGTCATCTCGCTTTCTTATCAAAAGGAACAAACAAGGTTAGGTTAGTGATGTTGTTTCCTTGTTCCTGAAAGGAACACTTAACTGACATCATACTCTCTTTGCAATAAGAAATAAATACCTGACACTGGTACGTTTTCATAAAAGGAATTAACCACTGACATTATCGCAACCCTCTAATGATGTCTTTATTTTCTTATAAGGAAAAAATCACTGACGTCTCTTGTGTCTCATTAAAAGGAATAAATCTCTTAAGAGGAGCAAAACACTGAGGTTGTTACTCTATCCATAGAAGAAAAAAGTCACTGACGCGTTAGTCTTTTTTTAAAAGGAACAAACTACTCACGCCATTACTCCTTTCTTAAGATAAAAAAAACTGCTGATGTCATTACTCTTCTCTTAAAAGGATCAAACCACTGATGTTATCTTCTTCCTTAGAGGGACAAAACACTGATGTTGCTATTCTCCTCTTGTGGAACAAACTCTTGTGGTAAATATGGTCAGACCTTACAAGAAACCTCAGCGGCTCAGTGTCCTGGGAAAACAAGTGACTTATCTGGTCTTGAAATAGTGACAGTTGGTTCTTCTCTTCCTTTTCTGCTTTGTTCTTTTCAAAATAGTTCCCCACCTCTTCCCTCTTCCTCCTTACTTTTGTCCCCTCCTGCTTCCTATTTCCCTTCTTCTTACACCTTCTTTCTTATCTCATCCCAACACTCCCCCACCGTGCTTCCTCATCTTCTTTCTCCTACTCCTCCATCTCTTTTGCTCCTTATACTCCCCAACCTACTTTTCTCACTTTGGGCAATCAACGAGACAACTCACTTTCATGTGTCCAATTAAACTTCGGTTGATTATGGATTTAGTGAAAATACCTTCAAAGCAATACAAAAGAGTCGATATTGTGTCATAATTATGATTGTGGATAAATCAAGTTCATGGCATACAGTTGTAAAGGAGTTCACATTTGTCCATAGATATAAGAATAAGCTGAAGCCTTTTGCCTATTTGAAGTCACTGATATTGTGAATGTATGGGTTTCAAATTCTTTTCAATCGTTTGTAGGAGATTCACTGCCTTTGCTTGTGACAGATGAAGACTTAAAACTTTGTACCTTTTACAGTACCTTTATGCTCTAATGAGTGGTAGTTTGTGAGCCTTGCAAGCTTCTCTTTTGTACACTGGCATTTTTGATATCTGCTTCACCAAGATGTAAGAATGGCTGCCAAATGCCACACAGAAAACTATTCGAATTGTTATCATCGAATGGACAAGGGGCTCAAGCCATTTTTCCTTTTGACCGAGGCAACGTCACAACGATATGATTTCAGGCATCTTTTAGCAGACTTCATAGGATTATTCAACACAAACACTAAAAGACGTGACTTGCATTTTGCAGGCAATGTTGGCTACTTTGTGTAAATTTTGGCGGGAAGGTGGTAAAAGATGCCAGAAAACACGTGCCTGAGACACCGCCTTCAGTGCCGAATCTTTAAGTAATGTCTCTTTGATTACACTGCAGTTCTTTAATCCAGTCCTCTTATTTTATTCTTTTTTGTTTTTCGTACTTTTGTTGGCTTCACTGGTCCCAATGTGAGCCATCGCTGCACCTCCCAGACTTTCAAGTCCTAGTGCAAGTTTCTGTTTAAGGGATGAGGCTGTTAGCCCCACTAACTTATTCACGGAGAGATAGTCACAGGAGCTTGTGCGCCAACAGCGTCAGGCATTCTATAGTGGTCATTCCACGACAAAGGCTAGTGAACAACAAATTCCTAGCTAACGAGGAAGTTAGGTTTTCGCTCTAATTCAAAGGAACATGAACAGTGGCCGCACGTCCCCGCTTTATTATTATTATTATTATTATTAATATGAAACAAGCGTACAAGGCCACTGACTTTCAAACTAAGATTCAGCAGAACAGAATACTCCTGTGTGAAAACTATAAAAAGAGAATATGAATATTTTCGTCTATTTAACGACAACCCAGGTCATTGAATAAAGTCATTGTAACCTTTGGCAATCTATTCACGGACACAAAAAGATGCTTCCTGAAACTAAAGCCGAAGTAAATTTATCTTCAAATATTTTACCTCTAGCATATGGAATTAAATCAATCAATCAATCACACCATAGTAAGAAATGTAAAATAAATGTGAACCTGGTATCTTTTGATCCAAAGCGGGAGATCAAATTACGTGTCCTCCTTTAAATTGAAATCAAACTTGAATTACGATTCATGGTTTTGTCTTCTAATTCTAACTTTTTTTATTAGTGAAAAATGAATTCGCTGATAGAAAAAGAAAAATGAAACGTTACTCTAATTTGTCTGTTAACCACTTTTAGCAATTCAAATTAATTTTGAGTAATTTGCAAATTTATGTAATTCTACAGTGAGAAACGACAAATCATTTGGTATCCTAACACAGGTACATTTGTACATGTGGTGTTGACATATGCAGTAAGATAACTGGGGTTCATAATTAGTTATATATATATACATATATATGTATACACACACACACACATATATATATATATATATATATATATATATATATATATATATATATATATATATATATATATATATATATATATATATACACACACAACTATTTATATATATATAATCCTGAAGCTACAAATGTCTTTTAATATCCAATTCACGCTACTTCTGGAATATCCCCAATGGGGAAAAAATTAAGTATACCCTAGTTTAACCAGACCACTGAGCTGATTAACAGCTCTCCTAGAGAGGGCTGGCCCGAAGGATTAGACTTATTTTACGTGGCTAAGAACCAATGGGTTACCTAGCAACGGGACCTACAGCCTATTGTGGAATCCGAACCACATTATACCGAGAAATGAATTTCTATCACCAGAAATAAATTCCTCTAATTCTTCATTGGCCGGCCGGAGACTCGAACTCGAGCCTAGCAGAGTGCTAGCCGATTCGACCAACGAAGAACTCCCCCAATGGGGAATTATCACCGAAGTGGAATCATAAGTGATAAATGGATCGGTACCCCCGGGTCTCGATCCCTCGACACTGTATCCTACTACAACTCTTGTCGACGATCTAACCACTGAGGGATCGAGACCCGGCGGTACCGATTCATTTATCACTTATAATTCCCCTTCGGTGATAACTTCCCATCAGGAATATTCCCGAAGTAGCGTGAATTGGATATTAAACGACATTTGTAGCTTCATGATTGTATATAAATCCCGGTGTGATAAAAATTTCATATGTATTTGTATATACATACGTATATATATATATATATATATATATGCATATACACACATGTATATATGTGTGTGTGCATATATATACGTGTGTGTGCATTCTCTTTTTCCTCTAAATGGAGTAAGTTTTGGGGGGACGGTGTTAGCTATGATCTACTTCAGTCAACTAACTACAAGGTACTCAAATCTAAACTGATGATATACGAAAGTCTTACATAGTGCTACTAGGTTCCACTTACCACATAGGCATCTTCCGTTTCAGAAATGGTCGCGGCCTTGCTATCGTCAGAGTCATCTCTCTCCCGGAGGCGTTTGTAGGAAGCGAACCGATCTGCCTTGGACGCTCTCGACCCCCACCGGTTCAGCACGTCCTCTACGGCGTTGCTGTAATCCTTCTGGAAGCCCTGGAAGAAATCGTCCTGGGAAAAGAGGCCTCTCCTCGTGATGGGGAGGCTGAATCCTTCAGCCAAATCCCCAAGCACTGAGCTGACGAGGGGCATTATCTATTGTCTGGACAATTTCCTCTGGGAGTATTTCACGCAATTTTCTGTGACTGAACGGCCGCAAATGAAATCCTCGGTGCCCTGTGGCGGAATCAGGCTCAACTGATCGTCTAGAACTCGGGATGTTTGTTTTAAGTATGCTCCCACTTTGGCACTGCAACTCACAGAGGCACATTCACGGCTGGGGTGGCACATGCCATGACGACATTGCTACGTCATTGGTGCCACCTTTCGGTTCTACTAATAACAAGGAGAGAGAGAGAGAGAGAGAGAGAGAGAGAGAGAGAGAGAGAGAGAGAGAGAGATTTTCCTGTCAAAACACTCTTCTTTATATAGATCAGTCATTCAGTAACTGTTCATCAATGAGGTTACATCCTCAGTGTTCCAAATCCGCCACAACTTCTTTTTCGGTATAATTTAACGCTGGTGTACATTCCTGAATCAGTCAATGGCATCGCAGTAAACGTTCGCATTTGGCGAGTAAGGACCTTATTTACAGTCAACACAGAATGGGGCTCTTCGTTCAGATGAGTCACAAGCTCACTGTAGCTGCTGGCACCACCTCAAGGTATGTGGCACGTCTGGGAGCGGACCCGAGGAAGCACCCACTCACTCCATTGGCTCTCAGGGCGTCATTGTGACCCATTGACGGAGAGACCAAGAAAATATGCATAAAGTCACACACATTTCATCGGGTGAACAATTTGTGATGGCCGAATCATATGAAGTTAATCAGAATTTGAGTTACAGAATTGTCAAATCCTTAGAGGAAAGGGTCTATAGCTTCCTCAAGCATAAACCCAAGTTTTTTACTTATTTCTTTTCTTCTTGTTCTCTATAAGCATGGGGTAGGTAAAGCACGTCGTGTTACCCGTTTCAGTGGCATTTCTTTGAAAAAGATGTTTATTCTATTCAGTCTCAGAAAATCAGGACTAGCTGTTTTTAGAGCCTGATGTGTCAGTTAGTTAGGAATGTTTAAAGTTAGCGATATTTACTTGAAAGTAAACTCGCTAACTATTTATATATATGATATGCATATATACTTATATATAAATATATATATATATATATAAATTATATATATATATATATATATATATATATATATATATATATATATATATATATATATATGTTTAGCAATTTTACTTTCAAGCAAATATCGCTAACTTTAAACATTCCTAACTAACTGACATCAGGCTCTAAATACAGCTAGTCCTGATTTTCTGAGAGTGAAAAGACACACACACACACACACACATATATATATATATATATATATATATATATATATATATATATATATATATATATATATATATATATATATATATATATACATTGCAACGAAGGAACCTTCCTTCCAAGCAACCTCACCAGCCTTAAATAATACTAATGTAAGAGATATAAGAATAAAACTCATTTTATTCATTTTTAAATAAAAGAACAGTGGGTATCCTTCGCCCCTTCACCAATTCTCTCCCTCCTTCTCTAAATGGGTAAGCCCTTAATCCTTCCTCTGTCCAAAGTGACTGCCAAAGATCCTTATCCTTAGGTGCAGCCTTCGAAGATGCAAATCCCTGCTGGAGGCGGACAACCAGCAAAGGAGGAAAAAGAAAAGCGCCCTGCCCATAGCAGCTGAACATGTGCCTGGCCGCCATGACACCTGGGAAGCTTGACCCCACATGCATGACCCTATAGAAAACAGAGTGGGCATTGACTGCAATGCCACCTACCAGGATGCCCAGGTGTAATCCTCCAAAGCTACATAAGGGCCACGGACCGGCAGTTCGCTCTGAGAGACTGAGAAGTGACTGAGAAGCTCCCAGAAATTAACCGAGGTCACTTACTGTCCTTTCCCTTCTTGCCTGTCCCTTGTACTCCCTCCACGTGCTCGTCCTCGAGCTAGTACCTTTTGTAATTGGCATCCCCTTCATTTTCTCCCTCCACCGCCGATGCCCTATCGGACGAGGACACCGTCATCCTGACGAAGGAAATGTACCGGAATAAGGTTTCTTTTAGTCAGTCATGATCCTGCAATTTCTCTGCCTGATTTATTTGCTGTTACAATGTGTGAATACCCTAAGTAAACTCGTGTTGAAGTGTCTAGTGTTAACGTAATTGTGTATTTAGTGATTGTAGCTGAGTTACTTGGCACCATCCGTGTGTTCCCTCAGTTCCCTTTGAGTTCGTCATTGTTTCATGCAAGTAATCATCTTGCATCTCATTGCAGATCGGCCTTGGCTGTGGAACCAACTCTTCGGCTCTCTCCCATGTGCAGTGGCCTTATGCCACCCCCTACTCTACCCCTCTGCGATGTTCCTTGCGTGAAGACATCATCGGTGGAGGATATTTATCTTGTGTAGGATCCATTCATTTAGCAGGACCTTGTTATTACTTGCCCCGCAATTCCTCATTCTTCTGATCTGCGTGTGTTATGTGAATATAATTAATTAAGAGAACCCCTTTGTGTGTACGCAATCTTTCCTCTCATGAAGAAGGCCCTAAGCCAGTATTTTTCCTTTTGATTGAATTTTCTACGGATCTCCTTGAACCAGTCAGATTTTAGCCAAACATGGTAGTTTTCTGGGTAATGTAAAGAACTTCCTGTGATCATCCGTTGCAGCCCAGAATCAAACTAAGTATCTAAGGTGGAGACGTAGCAATACATATGTATGGATATTTATATATATATATATATATATATATATATATATATATATATATATATATATATATGGAACTAATGAAAACATAATCACATATTCATAAAAATAAATTTCTGACTCACATCAGGATCCGAACCCCAGTCCCTCAAATGACAAGCAAAATGCTACCAATTGACCCACAAAGATCATAGAGGAAGCTGGAACCTAAACACTTACGTATCTGAGCTTTTTTCTGGGCGGGCTGATGCCTAATATACCAGCAAATTTTACCTAACTTCCTGACCCATCAGTGAGTCAATTTATATCAGTGAGTCAATTTATATCATTTCGTTCAATTGACCCACAAAGGTCATACCTTCCGTGAGGCGACAGCCTGCCCAGTAGAGACCCCAGTTACAGAAGTACTTAGTTCCAACCAGTTAATTGGTAGAAATAAATATCTGACTCGCATTGGGATCGTTTGTCGATTGTTCGTGGAATTGTTGCTCCCTTTGTTTTTGTTTGTTTTTAATTACTGGCGAGTTGACGTCTGATGGATGGCGTCAGACTTCGTCAGTCAGGTCATACAAGAAATTCTGAAGAAACGACCGATGGTCCAGGGCAGCAGGTATCCGTACCTGCGACTTTGCGAGTGGTCCTAGCAGTGGAGAGTTTCGAGGACATGGTTGCCTGCATGGTCGTCAGATGGAGGAGGACGTCAGTCATTTCAGCCCAACTACTTGTTTCAGTAAAGAACCTGTCGATCTCAGAATCGTACTTACCTTGCCAGTTGGTTCTGTTTTGGCTGGCGAAGCATTGGGGAATTCTAAAAAAAAATTTTATTGGTCTTTTTTTTCTGTTAGGTGGGAGGTGTTAGTTAATTTGTTGCCTCCTTTGTTTTTGTTTGTTTTTAATTACTGGCGAGTTGACGTATGGATGGCGTCAGACTTCGTAGTCAGGTTCGTAGCAGCAACGAGCCAGGTTCTGGAAGGCAGAACGACCGATGGTCCAGGGCAGCAGCAGGTATCCGTATTTGGCGAGTCAGGTCCTAGCAGTGGAGAGTTTCTTGAGGACGAGATGGTATGGTCGTCGTAGATGGAGGAGGACGTCAGTCATTTCAGCCCAACTACTTGTTTCAGTAAAGAACCTGTCGATCTCGAAAAGCATCGTATAATGTATATATGTAAGTATGTATGCATGTATTATTTATACATTTATACATACTGTACATATATATATATATATATGTATATATATTTATATATATAAATATATTATATATATATATATATATATATATATAATATATATATATATATATATATATATATATATATATATATATATATATATATATATATATATATATATATATATATATATATATATATATATATATATATATATATATATATATATATATATATATATATATATATATATATATATATATATATATATATATATATATATATATAGCACACAAAACTAAGCGAATATATCTGTAGACAGATACGGACTGAGACTACAGGCATACAAAAGATAAAGAGGTAAAGACATATTCTCTTTCCTACACTTATGTGTGCGAGACAGGCAAAATCAAATTTTCATTTGTAAATTTTAATCTGTTAATTCAGGAACCATAGCCTTTGCCTGCCTTATATTTCTGCGATGAATTCATCCTTTTAACCTGTTTACGTTTCTTGGTAATTTTTTTGTCTTTATAGAAATTCTGTTTTGCAAATTTGACTTCATTAGCCTTTTCGAGCCTTTTTCCGTGCGAGAGTTGTCTAGATTCGACGAAACTCACTAATTTCCCTGTAAGACCGGAAAGACTTAGCATGTAAGATGAACTGTTATTCAGTCTTTCTGATCTCTGTATTCAGTGCGGCAAGCTATCACCTCTTCTCGCATTTGCCCAAGGGAGACCAACATCAACAGGGCTGGCAGTTACGCCGATTTCATTTCTTTGCCGCCAACTCCGAGATTCTCTCCCTTCTTTCGTTTCCCTCTTGTAATCATTCATCTTCGGAGGTGGATCGCTCTCACTCCTTTCCCATTCCCTCTTATTTTATGGCCTGGGTCTCCTGTAGACGCTAAATTATTTGGCTGTCGGATGCAGCAAAAGCAGTGGGAAGTAGCGAGCTCGATGGTCAGTCGCTTAGAATAGTTCTTAATAACTTCAATGCCAGGATGTGGAATGCTGTGCTTTCCTTTGCATTTCATGCATGACTGAACCAGGTTCGTTTTAAAAAGCTTGCAAATGAGCATTTACGAAGAGGACTCCACGACCGTGCATGTTTCTTGCAGTGACCAAGCTTGATTTCGGCATTAAATGTCGTTCTTAGTCTTTTGACAATAAATTGATTGACAGAGCTGATTCAGCGAACTGGCATCACGTAAAACCCTTAAATAATTTGGCCTTATAAGTACAACCGAGAATTCCTTGAGAGTGTACTGGATATCTCAGGCAGCCTGACATCTGTTTGTGAACACCAAACAAGAGCTTTGTACTGTTACATGTCGCAGTTCCTACAATGCATCACTACTACGCACGTTTAAAAATTTCCAGGCGTTTCTTTCTTTCTGAATATTTACACATCCCATAACGTTTCATCTATAACAAATTTTATTCCATGAACGCTAAAGCATCATCATACTGCCTAGTAACACATCAATTCCATGAAGGTTTACATATCCAAAACGACTCTAACTTATCAAACTTTTCTGCCATTAGCATTCAGGCATCAGCAAATGCCCATTCTACCCATCAGAAATTGCTTCATCATAAAAAGAGGTTTCCCTAACTGGTACTTAGCAGCAGGAGAGGGAACCAAACGACCCCTCACCCCAACCCCACTTCTTTGCCCCAGCCTTGCCCAGCAACCGTTTCCTCCTTCTCCTCCTCCTCCTCCTCCTCTTCGTAAGGAAAGAATTCCCTTTGGGGGCGGAGGGAATGCTGGGGCCCAGCAGCTGGGCCTTCTTCCTGTGCCAAAGAGAGGCAAAGAGGACAGACGCATAAATGCGTGGCGGTAAATATAGCAGGATGATATAATTTATATTACGATCTCCCTCCTGTATGAAGGTATCCTGTATTCTTATCTGATCATTGGCCGTAAATAAAAATAATAATTCAAGGTCCTTATAAAGATGCAGAATGCATATACAGACACCATTACGAGGTAATGATAATAATTGCATTTCAGCTGGAGCCCCAAAGTTAAGTATATCTTAGTTTAACCAGACCACTGAGCTGGTTAACAGCTCTCCTAGGGCTGGCCCGAAGGATTAGACTTATTTTTACGTGGCTAAGAACCTACTGGTTACCTAACAACGGGACCTACAGCTTATTGTGGAATCCGAACCACATTATGACGAGAAATGAATTTCTATCACCAGAAATAAATTCCTCTAATTCCTCTTTGGCGGCTCAATACAAATACTGGATACATGCATAATGGAGACAGATACAGCGAAAAGGTAATAATAATAATAATAATAATAATAATAATAATAATAATAATAATAATAATAATAATAAAATAATAAAAACGTTACTGCGCGTTCAAGGTACGTGAGAAATACGACAGAAATGAGAACTGGAGAAAATCCATGTGACATATTACCACATGCTTTCTGGAATCTTCCCGCAAAATCTTTGCATCACATAGCCAATTCCGGTTCCTGTACTGATTTAACATCGATTAACGGGATGCCTCCACCGAAAATGCATCAAGAATTTATTTATAAGATGTGTATCCACAAATCATTAATTAAAGATATGTGTTTCCCATAAATCAATTAATTAATGAGATGTGCTCCCCACAAATACATTGATTAATGGGATGTGTCCCCCAAAATATTTGTACATTGATCAACAGTATTCATTCCCCTGAAATACATACAGCAATTAACAGGAAATGCATGGGTTAATGGGATGTGTCCTCCAAAATATTTGTACATTGATATACAGCAATTAACAGGAAATACAAGGGTTAATGGCATGTGTCCCCAAAATATTTGTACATTGATGAACAATATTCATCCCCTGAAATACATACAGCAATTAAGAGGAAATGAAAGGGTTAATGGGATGTGTACTCCAAAATATTTGTACACTGATATACAGCAATTAACAGGAAATACAAGGGTTAACGGGATATGTCCCCCAAAATATTTGTACATTGATTAACAATATTCATTCCCCTGAAATACATACAGCAATTAAAAGGAAATGCAACGGTTAATGGGACGTGTCCCCCAAAATATGTGTACACTGATATATAGCAATTAACAGGAAATACATGGGTTAAATGTGTCCTCCAAAATATTTGTACATTGATTAACAATGTACAAATATTTTGGAGGACACATCCCATTGATTAACAATATTCATTCCCCTGAAATACATACAACAATTAACAGGACACATCCTGTTAACCCTTGTATTTCCTGTTAATTATATTGTACAAATATTTTGATTCCCAACAGTATTTCATTCCCCTGAATATTGTTAATCAATGGGATGTGTCCTCCAAAATATTTGTACATTGTCCCTGAAACACATACAGCAATTAACAGGAAATGCAACGGTTAATGGGACGTGTCCCCCCAAAATATTTGTACAAAGATATACAGTAATTAACAGGAAATACAAGGGTTAACGGGATGTGTCCTTCAAAATATTTGTACATTGTTTAACAGTATTCATTCCCCTGAAATACATACAGCAATTAACAGCTCTGCGACAAGAGTCCCTATTTCGCTGAAGAGAGTGGTACCTAAAGAGGTGGTAAGACTTGCTAGGCCATGTGTGCTATGAAAGGCACCACTGAAGAAAGCAGAGGAAAATAAATTATAAGTGAGGGAAATGAAGACTCAAATGGATGAGCGTAGTGACAAGAAGAGATAAGATAAGAACTGAACACATCGCAGGGATCAGCAAAAATCACTCAAGTGTCAAAGAAAGCCCAGGAGTCAAAACTGAGATGGTTTTGGCATCTGGTGAGGAGGGGAGATGATGAGTGACATGGAAACGGGAGTGCCTGGGACACGAAGGAGAGAAAGCCTAAGAAAAGAATGGACTCAAGAAGACAAGAGAGTGTAGCAACCATGTGGCAAACCTACGATCAAAATCTGCTTTCTCCCGCGATGAATAACGCGGGAGGAAAAACCACCCGGTCGAGAGAAGCCCAAATTCCCTTGCACGTCTTTTATGCAAATATCTCAATCACTGTATTTTCACCTTTCATGTATTAGTATCATTTTGTATATTGTTACGCCAGCTTTCCAGTTATGTATGTATAACTGTCAATCAGATGTCTTGTATCTATCCATATGTAAATCTATGTCTGTGAAGAAACGCAGATGCCTGACTTTTATCCCTTCCTCGATCTGTCAAGAGGTCGGGACTACTTTGCGGCTCGCAACCACTTTTCTTTTACACATTTTGATTTCGTGTATGAGGACATGTGGTCAATGACTTTTCATCCCAGTGGAGGTGAGGATTACAATTAGATGAAGCACTGATCACTCCCGTCTCTCTGCTCCTCTCACTCTCCCCATCACTAGCCACAGCCCACAAGTCAAAATAATATGACACCCAGGTACATAATTCATTGCCTTGACCAAGAGCTAAATTGGATTCTGAGAAAACAGGCCTGTATCGGTTGTTTCTCTCCCCAGATCGAACTTGAGCCTACCTGGTTGTGAATCATTAGCTTTACCACTTGCACTATGAGGCTAGAGGAAGAGGTGGAGAGACGTCTTTAAAGGTTAAGATTAAAAAGTCTATAAGTTCCAAAGAAGTCAAGACTTAGGAAGATGTAAGCTCTAAAGATATAAAGACTTAAGTCTTCATATGCGTTACAGCAATTAATACTGAAGCGTTTAATGGACTCTAGAGAGATTAAGACTGAAGAAGCAGTAGATTCTAAAGAAGTTAAGACTAAAGAGTTTACAGAGTACAGACTCGAAAAAAAGTTGTAACTAAAGAATGAAAAGACTTTAAAGAGTCAAGAATAAAAGTCTATAGTCTAAAGATTTTAAACTAGGCATTCCTCTACGCAATGTCTTTGCTCAAAAAAAAAAAGTCACGAACTCGATGATTTTCGTTCACTCAGTTCGAATTTACACATTGTTGGTCAGGGCCTTTCAGAAAAGATCAGTGATTTTCTACAAATTTGTGCTCTTGGGATTCTCTTTTGCTGAAAGCAGATTGGAAGGTAAATATATATATATATATATATATCATTTGTATATTTACCTTTGATATATATATATATATATATATATATATATATATATATATATATATATATATATATATATATATATATTACATATATATATATATATATATATATATATATATATATATATATATATATATATATATATATATATATATATATATATATATATATATATATATATATATATATATATATATATATGAACTGATTTAAATAGAAATTCATGTTTGAGATGTAGCAGAGAATCTGCTAGTTGTTTGTACGTCTTTGTGATTAGATAGTAATGAGCAAATACTGCTGATTAGTCGAACGCCATGCGATCGGTGAGGTTTGGCGTGGATAATTCCAATGAGTGCCGTTCCTCATTGGACGGGTGGGTACCGTTCTCAGCTAGCACTCTGCTAGCCCTGCGTTCGATTCTCCGACCGGCCAATGAAGAATTACAGGAATTTATTTCTGATGACAGAAATTTATTTCTCGCTATGATGTGGTTCGGATTCCACAATAAGCTGTAGGTCCCGTTGCTAGGTAACCAGTTGGTTCTTAGCCACGTAAAATAAAACTAATCCTTCGGGCCAGCCCTTGGAGAGCTGTTAATCAGCTCAGTGGTCTGGTTAAACTAAGGTACAGTAAACTTTTTCCAATTAGTGCCATATATAGAAGGCCCTTATTGGTTCCTTTCGATTATAAGAGACCAATCAGCTGAGGTCTATGACTTAAGCAAGTTCAGTTTGACAAAAGTTAAAGATCAGTAAGGGTTTAGCGGTCGATGGGTTAGGGGTGCGTCTTTAGACAGTGATCGGCACGTCTCCTCAGAGTACCTCCCGACTATAACTACATAATTAAGTAACGTGGTATTAGCGACAGGGCTCTGTGTAACTATTAAGGAAAATGCATGTGTTAATTGTATCTTACGTATTTCTTTTGTACTGGTAGAACCTATATATGACCGAGAATATATATATATATATATATATATATATATATATATATATATATATATATATATATATTGATAGTATACCTTTCCAAAGTGCTATATATATTTACTGTTCTAATTAACATTTATTCTGTGTAATAATGATAACTATGTAAAAATGTCATTAGTGTAAAATGTCGTTTCCTGTAATGTATGTTAGATTTCAAAATAGCGTAATTTAGAATCTGTAGAAGTAATCTTTTAGATAAACATTTATTCTGTGACTGGGGATGTCATAATCTTGTTTTGATAACATCATGTAAAATGTCATTATCGTGATGCTGGGCGCTCAAATGTCCAACTTTTTCCATACGAGAAGAAGGGAATGATTGCACAACGTTGTACCATTTTTTTGACTTAGTTAGATTTCAAAATTCTAGGATTCACGTAAATTTAGAATTAATTTATTGATGTTTGATTAATCTTCTCATAGATAAAATTACTGCAAAACAAAGAGAATTTATACTATTTAATGTGACTGGGGATGTCATCAGTATGAGACCTCTTGTCTTGTCTCAGACGTTGGTGTGACAGTCATCAATGGGTGTCGAGAAGGGGGAGGCTTTTGGTGTGCAGAGCAATCATCGCTTTTGTCTTCATCTTTTGATGGTACCATGTTTTTGCGTTAATTTTATATGTTTTTTGATTTTAAAATATTATGATCAGTGATGGCTTGTGCTCAATTTTAATTATTATAGATGTTGTAAGATCTAAACATCAACTAGTTTGTTCCATAGGCCTAGAAGAAAATGGCAATGAAGCAAAGACGGTTTCTTCATTGAAAGAACTCAATTTTTCACCATTTTTCAATACTTAGAGACTGAGAATCACGAGGGTTTTTAAACATGTATTGTTCTGTCTTAAGATCAAGGGGTTGGATGGAAATTATTGCGCAAAACCGCATGGATATTGCATCATTTAGACTCTGGACGTGTCTTGTTCGATGGAGTATCGTCCGCTTTTGATTTCTCGTATAGGAACGTTTTGCCTTTATAATGACGTCATTTACTTTGCTAGAATGATCTATGGGGTCTTGCTTATGGTTGAAAACAGAAATCATATTCACTTAGAGGCCAAAACAGTGTGGTGTAGATTTAAAAACAGAAGTCCTCGCTCTTTCTCTTATATCCTTTTACTAACCGATTCAGAGCCGATCGCTGCCGATGAAACACGGTTTTTCGACAACAACTTTTCACCAAAGCATCGGATAAAGGTGAAACTTGGCAAGTGTATATTTTATAACCCTACCTAATTTTTGCAAGTATTATTTAGTACCTAAGTTCGATAGTTTTGATATTTATAGAGTAAAATGAAGTCGCCGATGCCGGAACCGAGAAAGTCACAGACAAGGATCCTAAAACAATTCGTTACGTAAACGTAATATGACGTCATGAGGCTCCGCCCATCCACCAGGTAGGCGGTGAATAGATATGCTTATGCTTACAGTCTAGGCTTCAACAAATTCGATAATGGCCAGCAGGATATGGAACTGTCCCTGTAGTTGCAAGACTGCATTTGTGCTACAGCTTGCCACTTTGTATACAAGCGAGAAGGACCGTGGCAAGATTTACTATAGCGTGAATAGGTAGTTACTTGGCCACCCCAGAAGTGTGGGCAGGAGCTGTTGTTAGACAATCCCGACCTCTTCCTTGAGAGTGACGATGAAGACATTTTGTAAATAAATTATGTATAGTGTTAGAAGTTTTATTTGTATATCTAAAACATATTTATTAAAACAATGATTATAATATGTTCCTCATTCAAACTGATTCAATATATTTTCCTTTACATGCATATCAATATAGATCGTGTTACATTTGATTGATATTAAGTAGGTAAATAGTAGCTTGCCCTCAAAATCTTGAATCCTACCTTTACCTTTCATTGGCAGCGAGTAGGCTATACGAGAGCTGTTTAGAGTGCTGTATGATATAAATAAAAAAAAACAAGGAAAAATAGCAATGGGTTTCATTAACTGAAATAAAACAATGGCGTTAACCTTTACACCTCTAACTATTGAGGGAAATGAGGTATCACTGCTTTTCATTTGAATTCTACTTCTAGTGACCGCTCCTGACTTGCTGCAAATACAAGGCTATAGTGTTGAAACCTGAGGTAAAACAAAACGGATGGTCTTTTTGTATTCCTGCCCTGAATAGATGTAGATCTAAGAAATGAACTATAGACTGGTTCATTATTTGGATGAATTACATACATTGAATTATTTGTAAAGTAGAAACAAAACAAATATCAAGAAAATGGAAGAATTCCAAGCTAACAACTTAGTCCCAACAACTGCTGTGGAAGTTGCGATGAAACCTGCACGAATAATAATAATAATAATAATAATAATAATAATAATAAAATTATTGAGAATGCTCGCCATCAATGATATCGCTGAAGCCTATGATGGGTACTAATATTAATTAGTGAATGTCATCAGCAAATGGGCAGAGCCACAGTGAGGAGACATTTTCCCCATACATAAACTTCCCTTCACTGTGGGTGGAGCCTCATAACGTCATAGGTCAACGTCATTATTGTTTTCAAAACACTCACCTGCGAATTTGATGGATCTGGCATAGGAAACACACTTTTACTCTGATAAGTACCAGTACTATTGAACTTAGGTACTGAATAATACTTGCAAAAATTAGGTAGGGTTGTAAAATATACACTTGCCAACTTTCACCTTTATCCGATGCCTTGATAAAAAGGTTGTTGCTGAAAAACCATGTTTCATTGGGACTGAATCTGTTAGTAGTAGATTTTTTTTAAGAAGCATAAATTGTTGTTATACTGGCCACTTTACTAATTAATTGTGAAATCCATACAGATATTATAACAGTATATGTATGTAATGGTGCCTTGACAGGAATTATGAAAGAGTGTGTAATCCAGAACTGCAGTTAACAGGTATTGTCATTAAAATACATACCATGGTATAATTTGAAGTGTCTAAATAAGTGATTAGTAGACCGGTCAATTTAATAAGGGATTTTTGCTTTAGTGAATTTACATTACATTTCATTTTCATGCTTTGTATATTTGTGTTTTCTTAGTGTCATTTGAATTACTTATTTAATTCTTTTTGAGTTTAGTGTTTTTACATATTTTGTGTGTTTACAATATGCTTAGTTTTTTCAAGATGCTTACTTGATTTTGTTTCACATATTAACATTTTGGTGATTGAATTTTGGTGCTCAATTTGATTTAAGAATTGATTAATATTGTGAATTTTGATTTCAAGTAATAACAATTTTTCTCCAAAGTAAGATTGTGAATTTTTAAATATTAATTTTTAATGAAAAATAAATTGTTGTATTTAATTTTTTTCTAGTAGTGTTTCATTTATTGACCACCAGTGGCAGGAATTAATTATGTAAATAAACAGAATGATAGATATGTTTTGTTCCTTCAGTTAATGCTGAAGTGACTCTAATTGGGAAGACAGTTACAGTAATGGAGTGATGCCCTTTTTCTTTAGTATATTTCTTGTTTAAATATTGATGCCTCAATTTTTAAGGGATCACTGATTTATATTTCTTTTTGTCATGAGAGTTAGCATCTGGCTGTAGTGAGGTAAGTTTTGAATTTATGATTGGTAAGTGTTAAATAGGTATTTGGAACACTTCATGACAATATATATATATATATTTATATATATATAGAATGATTTTTTCCTGTAATACTACAGTGTAATTTTAAAACACTATTTAAACGTTGAAACCATATATAATCTTTGTTTCTGTGCCCCTGTTCACTGGTAGAATGAAAAATAAAGGCCTTGTTATTGGCGTTGGCTTAAGAAGGAGAATTGACCAAATTCCCTAGTTTTTTTGGCCTCATTAGCTCCCGTTTGGCGATGGATCTGGCGGTCGCGTTTCTTGGGTCATCTTCTTCAAAAGGGTGCGAGGATTAAGGTGTCAATGGCGTCCGATTTCCAATGTCCTCCTGACAGGTTCATATTGTTGGTTTGATTGATGATTGCATCTTTCTTTTGTACGGACAGTACTCTTGAAAACCAACTCCGCCCCACCCAGTTAATGACATGCCCTGTATTTCTAATATGTAAAAATTCCCAACTTAATTACTTTAAATATGGGAAGTCCCCTATCACCCCTTCTAGCAAACTTGTAATGGAATATTTCGAAACAGAACTTTTGTCGTCTATCAAACCCCATAACATGATCTTTAGATAATGATGATACCTTTACTTTCTGGGACAATAGCTGGGGGACTTTAATTTTTAATAGGCTAAATTCGCTAGTTCCGACCATAAAATTTAAAACAGAATGGGAAAAGGACGGAAAACTGTGAGATGTACTGATCATAAGAAAACAGAACAGGTATGCATTTACAGTATATAGAAAACCCACCTTCGCTGTCTCCTATTCATTTCTTAAGCTACCACGAAGGTCTCCGTAAAAATCATGGTAGGGTGCAAAAATTCCTCAGAGGACTTAGGATATGTTCAAATGAGTACCTGGATCAAGAATTTAACACGATCCGCCAACACCTTTGCTTTCGAGAGGGCTATTAATAAAGCAAATAAAATATACTACAGAGGTCCCACTCACAACAGACAAATAGATTTCAACAACAAAATAAAGCTTCCATACGATGAAAACATCAAAAGGCCACCGAGCAACTCAGCTCTAATAATCCTTTCATTTTCCATTATCCCAAATCCATCGGGAGTTCCTCGTTAACGATACTTAAATAACAAAAGGGAAGAAGCCGGAGTTTACAAGATACCGTGTAGAATTTATGTAGGCGAGACAGGTTCGCTCTCGGAAAGAATAACAGAGCACAAAAGATCAGTACGTTACGCTTTAAAGTTCGGGAATTTTCCTGTCATATTAGAAATACAGGGCATGTCATTTGTAACTGGAGTGGGGCGGAGTTGGTTTTCAAGAGTAGCTGTCCGTATGAAAGTAAGATGCTGGAATCTGCTATCATCAATCAAACCAACAATATGAACCTGTCAGGAGGATAAATCGTTTTGAGAAGATGACCCAAGAAACGCGACCGCCAGATCCATCGATAATGAGGCCAAAAACCACTAATTTTGGTCAATCTCCTCCTTCTTAAGAAACGCCACCTATCGGAGGCCTAAGGCCACACCTTCATGTTTTTGTATTATACCATTGTAAACCTGTCCATATTCTACCAGTGAACAATGCCCAAATATATGGTTTCAACGTTTAAATAGTGTTTTATGGGCCTTCTTATTTTCATATATATATATATATATATATATATATACATATATATATATATATATATATATATATATATATATATATATATATATATATATATACATATCTATAAATATAAATATATATATATATAATATATATATATATATATATATATATATATATATATATATATATATATATATATATATATATATATATATATTTATATTTTTAATTTGCAATCCGCTTTCAGCAGAAGACGATCCCAAGAGCACAAAATTGTAGAAAATCACTGATATGTTCTGAAATGCCCCGACCAATAACGTTAAAGCTGAAGGGGTCCTGTACGCATTACCAGTCCATAAAATTTTGCAGGTTACAGAAATACACAGCATCTTTTTGTAAATTTACTGGGCATTCACAAACAAACAAGTTTGTAAAGCAAAAATTTGAGAGGTAACAGAAGATTCTTAATAAATGTGATCATTCACACAAAAATTGTTCTCAAGATTGAGAGTGTAATTTAGCAAGAACTAAATCATCAAAATCAAAGGTTTTGTGAACAGCGACAAGAACATATGATTAAGAAATCATCAAGCATTTTGAGAAACCATGAACCGATGCCATTTACCAAGTCATTAATATTAGCAACAACGACAATAACAACAGTGACAGTAGTAACAACAGTGATGATGGCTTTCAGAAATTGACAGTCATCGAAGTATTAACTATAAGTGGTGATGATACATTGTGAATGACGGTCATAAGATAAATGAATTCTGACGCAAATGAAAAGTGATATGAAAGAATGTTTGCCCGAAAACCTGTGTTGTATATTGAGTCCGAAAAGGCTGATTCATAACTGAGCGTATGATTTTTTAAGGCACTGTCACATGAACACCTTTTCGAACCCCTTTTAAAGGTGATGTCATGAAAACGCATTTTCTGGAATATTCTATTATCTTGATGCCAAACTTTGCACCAAGTAACAATGTTTTTAGTATTACAGACGCAAGATCAGGTTTTACTTTAATTTTGCTACCAATGTGGCTACTGGGTACAAAGTTTGGTGGTGGGATGCCAAGAGGCATCAGATGTGCTCGTGATCCTTTTCAACAAGGCACCACAATGTTTTAAGCCATGCGACAAAAATTTGAGTTCAAAAGGAAAGCACGGGTACCATGTGGATTAGGTACTGGTGAAAATCCGAGTATGAGCAAAGTCAGTGATCTGAGTGTAATGGAATTCTGTGTTTTAGCTTGAGACCTTTGGGCAAATCTGATTCTAAGTAAAGTCGATGGTCAGATGGAAAAGGTGTTTGGTGTCTTATCCTAGGAGCCCTCTCACCTTACTTGTAAGCTAGGGAAAATCTGGGTTACAGCAAAACAATGGCAATAATGCTGAATGTCTTAGTAACCTGAGTGCCTTATTGCTCAAGCACTGGGGAAAATCTGGGTTTAACAAAGTCGATGGTCTGGTGCACTGGTGTTTAATTCCCGAGCCTAAGAGCCATGGGTTAAGGGCTGGAAAAAACTCCGGTCTAAGTGCAGTCAATAGTCTGACGGTAATGGAGTTTGAATCCTATATTTCCCCCGTCGCTCAATTCATTGCCATCTGTCACAACAGACATCACAAATGGCATCGCTGTACCTTAAAAGAGTCAAAAAGCACCTTTGACTAAGGCAGCAAACAGAATGTAATTTTGCTTTTAATGCAAATAGTAGGACTTAGAATGCTTTACTTAAATATACAAATGACATTTGAAACAATGTTATTAGTTTTTCTGACTGGTCAAAAGCTGCTTGACAGAAGTTTACCATTAGTAAACAGAACCAAAGATTATTGTTACACTTACTTGTTACATAAGTAGGAAATCCAAGACCACAAAGACGGTCGACTTCTGCTGGAACATCAGTTTTGCCTTTAGGTATTATCACATAGTCAGTGGTACAGCTTTCAGCGCCACTAGAGCTTGCTGCTGGGTCACCTGGATTAGAATTTACAGAGGTATTTTCAGATATGTATTATGTTATAAAGACACATGTCAGTATCCTAGAAATAACCAGTATATGAGCTTTTCAGTCGAGAAACATGCCAAGTGCCATTTTTAAAATATAATAAATTAAATTAAAAATACTTTGGCCCAGGATGGCACTTGGCATGTTTCTCGACTGAAATGCTCATATATACAAAGCTAAAGAATCAATGAAACTAAGAATTACAAGCAGAAAATACAAATAACAAACAAAAGCAAAAAATGAAGAACCAAGTCCAGGTGGACTGTTGATTCTCTGGGCCGAGGCTGAGGTAGATGGTTAAAATGAAGAACTTAAGACAGTCCAAGTTGGAGGAGTTTAAGTGGTACAAAAAGGACCACATGAAAAGTTAAAAACCTATGCCTAGAACCAGATGGAAGGTGTGTTTAAAATACCAGTAAATGGACTAGGTGAAGAGTTGATGTGCTAGATCTAAAACTGGCCGGGGGTTTAAGGTGCTGTTCCAGTGACCAGGTGGATGGCTAAAGTGATGAGTGAGTAATTATGTGGAAGGAAGGTTAAATGGCTGAGTCAGGGAACAGATGGAGGGTTAGATTGCTGTAAAGGACAGCGGAAGGCTACAGCTATGCAAAGGAGCAGGCAAAAGGGTGAAGTGCTGGGGGAAGGAATAGGCAGAAATTTGAAGGACTGTATAAAGGCTGATAGATGTTTAAAGTTTCATTAAAATACCATGTGGATGGTTAAAGCATTGGCCATGGACCAACTGAAGGGTTAAAGTGCTATGAAAAAGACAAGTTGGAAATTTAAGGCTCTAGACCAGGTAGAAATAGGAGTGTTGGGATGATTATAAAAGCACGAAGGAGAGTTAAAGAGTTAATCTAGAACTGGCTTGAGGTTGAAAGACTGGCTGAAGACAAATTTGGGGGCTACAGTACTAGGAAAGTGGCTATATGGAGTCAACTAGAGGGTCAAAGTGTCAGGACAAGATCAGACAGCGGGTTAAAGTGCTTGTTTAAGGATAGGGCTAGAGTTAAAGGGTGGAGCCAAGAACTGAGTGAAAGGTTAGGGTGCTAGGCTATCCGAGGAGCTTGGCCATAGCCAAAGTAAAGGTTTAAGTTCTGGGACAACAAATGAGCAATGGTTAGATTACTGGGCCAGGACCAGACAAGGACCATGTTTATGGATAAATTGTTAGGAAATGACTAGGAGAAGGCTTGACACAAGAAACACGAGAGGGTTAAAATTCTAGGCCATAGGGCAGATAGAGGGTTAAAGTTCTTGGTTCTGGATCAGGAGGGGGGTTAAAGCAATTGGAAAAGAACCAAGTGGAGAATCAAAGGGCTGTTCCAAGAATCAGTTGGAAGGTTAAATGGCTTGGCTAAAGACTTTTTGGAGAGTTAAAACACTGGTCACTGAACAAATGGAAGGTTAAAGCACTGGTCAGTAAACAGATGGGGTGTTAGAGCACTGGTCACCATAAAAATGAGAGCTAAACTCTTGGTCAGAGACTACATAGAAGTTTAAAGTATTTGGCAGAGTATGTGGAAATTGAACATACTTTGAGAATGCACATATAGAGAGTTAAAGTGCTAGGTCACTGACCTGGTGAAGGGTTAAGATGACATACAAAGGAACAGGAGGAGCGATAAAGACCTAGACATAGGCCCAGAGGATGGTTAAATAGCTGTTCCAAGGAGAGAGTTAAAGTATTGGATTCAAGGACTTGAGTGGAGGGTCAAAGTGATGAGCAGAAGGCCAGATAGAGGGTTAAAAGTAAAAAACCTAGGCAAAGGGCCTGCTGAGGGTTAAAGGGCTCAGCTAAGTACCAAACAAGTACTGGACCAAGGAACAGGTGGAAAGTTATCATGACAAGAAAGGGCAAGATAGATCACTGACCTTGTGGGATTTAAAGTGGAAGATCAAAGAATAATCTCTTGGGTAAAATACTGGGCCAAGAATTTGATGATTTAAAATGATAGGCTAATGGCCATATGGAAGATTAAAGAACTGATAAAAGGACCTGGTGGAAGGTTCAAGTACCGAGCCAAGGAACAGATGGAGTTCCAAAGCACTGAGACAAGGATCAAGTGGAAGGTTGAAGTACTGGGGCAAAGGACCAGTTGGAGGGTTGAAGCAATGGTCCAGGGACCAGATGGATGGTAAAGTGGTTGACCAAGAATCAGATGAGATGGTGGGTTATAAAAGTGAGCAATGACCAAATGGGGTGTGAAATGCCTAAGAGGGTCTAAGAACCAGGTAGGGTGTTACTGGGCTATATCAAAGGCCTGGGGAATTAAAGTTTTTATTAATGGATAAGGTAAGTGGTTACAGAGTTGGCTTTGGATCAAGTGAAGGGTTAGTGATCAGGACCAATGACCAGCAATGTTTTGTTGAAGGGAGAAAGGTCCAAAAAAAGTAGCAAATTGAAAGGGAAAAGATAAATGAGAAATAGTATGCTGATGTGAGCCTATCTTATGCGAGCCTTATCTTATTAAACCTTCAGTGTTCTTAAGACTCACCTATAAGATCAGGGGGAAGGACTGCCACATCTGCAGTTACCGTGAAACTGTAAGCAGAGGCATCTTTGGACCATGTGATACCACAATACTTGGGTGCTTTCTTAATGCAAACTCCATAGTTCTGGTTTTTAATCTGTCTGTTTTCTGTGAGAAAAAGCACAGGTAGGAGTTTATTCTTTTTTTCTGGTTCATGATGAAGCAAAATGACTAATGTAGCCATGATTATGTGCTTGCATTTGAAAGAAGCGTTTATGATTTTTAACAGGTGCTATAAAATATTTCTGATTATAATATTATAATAAGTATAATAAAGTGAAAATGGCTGTTCATAACATGTAAAACACCTGAGATAAAAATATAATTGATATAAATATGGAATGGTAGAAGGAAATGAAAAGTATAGTGAGAAAAACAGGACATGTTTTATAGAACAATTGACATAAGTTTCATGACTTATATAAAATAAAGTGTGAATGATTAGATTTTTCTGAATTTGTCTAAAATGGATTACTGATCAGGATTTATGCCATGTATGAAGCATGAAAAAATCACCATAAGAATTATATAGCAATTACGGATCAAATAGAATAGCCAATTATGATAAAAGAACGGCATCATCCTCACTGTAATAAGGGCCAACCCCTTTTCTTCTCAATCATGACTTGCAACAGGCCTGAGAAATCTGGCGTGGACGGGAATGGGTCACGATAAGGCCAGACAAGCAACAGAATGAATGAATGAGGAATGGATAGGGATATTTGTTTCAATGCTTGTGGCAGCTGGTCCATCGCAGGTGATACCATTTAGTTATTATTATTAATAAAGTAGTTGAACCAGACCACTGAGCTGACCATCAGCTTTCATAGGGCTGGCCCGAAGGATTTGGATGAAATGACAGGTCTAGGCTAGAAGCCTGGCACTGGTACTAAATAGGTCATTTGGTAGGGTGACGAATGAAGGAAAATAAAATTATAAACTGCACAAAGGCATACGATCTCAGACTGGAACACACTCTGCCTCCCACTAGATTGGATTTTATAAATTAATGTTTTCACATCTTGAGGTACACCATAGCCCTCTTACTGTGGTTTTCATTTATATTTCTCTCTAAGGGCTATTTGTAATTAGAATTCGGTTACTATAAAAGTTATAAATGTCTACTCATTTTTTACTAATTTTATCTATATTCACTACTAGGATTCTCTTGTCATTTGATAAGGTCAGTCCAAGCTGTAGAGGCTTGGCAAACTAATTAAATGGTCATTTGGCTTGCTCTACAAAACTGAGTAGTAATAAAGAGATATTTACTGGAACATAATGTTTGGATACTTGTAAAAAAATCTGTTTCCTCATGCGAATAGAAATACGTTCCTAAAAACAAATGTATAATTAAAGTCAATTACACTCGGGTGTGTGCATACACGCATAAACACACAAACATGTACACGTGCAATCATGCTTTTTCCGCCTTCTCCCCTTTTGTTTTAGAAGGAAAAAAAGTATACCTTAGTTTTACCACACCACTGAGCTGATTAACAGCTCTCCTAGGGCTGGTCCGAAGGATTAGACTTATTTTACGTGGCCAAGAACCAATTGGTTACTTAGCAACGGGACCTACAGCTTATTGTGGAATCCGAACCACAGTATAGCGAGAAATGAATTTCTATCACCAGATATAAATTCCTCTAACTCTTCATCAGCCGGCCGCGGGAATTGAACTCCGGCCCATCGAGCGACAGTCTGAAGCTCAACCGACTCAGCTAAAGAAGGGCTTGTTTTAGAAGTGGTGCCAGAAAGGTAAAGCCTACTGGTTTCA
>NC_089757.1:12926269-12991269 GCF_040412425.1 Macrobrachium rosenbergii | reverse complement strand
TACTGGAGATTTTATAAATAGAACAAAGGGAATTTTCCAGTGACTGATCAGCACTGAAGGCTTTTGAACCCGAACTAAGGTGAACTCCTTTAGTGCAGTTAAGATCACCTGCCTGAATTTTGTTTCGTGGTGTGTCTCATGTTTGTTTCTTGCTAGCAACCTCATCCATAAAGACTTACATATAACCGAAAAGTAAACAGCACTGAAACCACCTCTTTTAAGGAAACTAGAGTATATTTAAAACACTTATGTACACTCACTCACACACGCACACATATATATGTGTATATATATATATATATATATATATATATATATATATATATATATATATATATATATATATATATACATATACATGAATGAGAGAAAACTGTAGAAACTGTTGAAATGAAATCTATGCGCTGCGTACGTTGTAATGAGAAGAAAAGTAGCAGTGGTAAAAATGGAAATATATATAAATCAAGGGTCAAGAAAAATTGCAGCATCCACTACCTTTGTCATCCCTCTCGCCTGCTTCACCGTCCTCTGTTTCTTGTTCTTCTTTCTGTTCACCTTTCTGCTCTTCTTTCCGTTCAAGAATTTGTTCATCATCCGGCTGCGGGGCTGCTGACACCAGGACGACGAACAGCAAGGCAATTACCGCCAGTGATATATATTTCTGTGAGAAAAATGAAAAGAAAATGCACATGAATTTACAAGGCTCTGGGGGAGAAAGACGACGCGTACAAGGCAACAACTTGACATTACTTTGATTGAAGGGACATCACTCTGCTGCTCCGTCTGCTGCTTCCAAATGGTCTTATCATAATATTATTTGACAGAAGAAAATACACGTAACCTCGTATATAATGGAGGAAGTCACACGTTCTTTTTAAATATCCAGATATATAGAGAAGTGCTGTGACATAAGGTATAATTTTTTTTTGAGGACTTTAGATAGTCAAAGTCCGTTAATTTGGAAATGCATACAAAAGCGGCAAACTAATCAAGAATGATTGACGTCAGAGCCTCAGCAAACCAGAAGGGTCAATTGGTCAGAGTACCTAGAAGCAATCTGACTTAAAACATGCCTCTCTATAAAAATCTTTGTTCAGTTTCAGTCCCTCTGACAATGAAGACAGTAGTCCTCGTAAAGTTTCGGGAGTTTAAGTGTATTTCTAACAGTATATCAAAATAAATCACATAAAACATAGCCTTATATATCTTCATCTTTGAAGAAGGTGGTGGTTCATCACAGTCTTTGTTATTATTATAATTACTATTATTATTATTTCCAGTTAAAATAAACAAGTTAGAATATCCACTATTCTGTTTAACAAGCCTCTGAAAAGACAACACAACTGTTAATTGGGTTATTAATACCATGATGAATATGTAAGTGAAAATAAACAAAAGGGAATATATTTGTTTACGGATTCAGTTGTTAAGGCAACTATGCACGACACTTTAAAACAGCATTGCATCATCTCCTTAACTTTAGAGCATTAACACCCATAATAAAGAGAAGCACCTACCAACGGAAATTCTCAGCTGGAATATAACCTGTGAGAGATGGCAAAACAAGATATCGTCCGACAACCTTTAAGTCATCATTATCATTGTCAAGAAAAAGGAATACCAGGAATTTGAAAAATTTTCTCTGCAAGAAATCTCTTCAGATTTGTTTTCTTTTTATGATGTAAATAACGTCAGTAGTGATGAAAAACTGCAAATTGCTTATAATGCCTTTTTGTTTGGTGGGCAAATAATGAAAAAAATGAATAACTTTAACAACTGACAATATTTATTTGGAAATGATCGGTAGCGGCTTTGTCGCTATACAGACGTTTCTCGTAAGTTAATGCAGAAAACAACAAGGAAGAGACCCCGTTTTGGGCATTTTCCTTGAATGCAACGTAACGCGTTTCTTCCTTTATCGTGCTATTTGCCAACTGTTGCTAGCCTAATAGCTCACGCTATGATTCTATTTCTTTTACAGAAACTCTGTAGCAAGTACTTTGTGCATTTCTACTTTGCATAAATCCACAATGGTCTTCCCCTGTTAAGCGTCCTCCCATCTGCTGCTCTTATTTAAAATCCTTCCTTTGATGATGTACTAACCAATGCTCTTCTTTCATTTCCTTATGTATTTCTCTGTCCGATTCAATTGTTTAGTTGCAATGATGTAAAAAGATCTAAGATATAAGATAAGTAAAGTTACATTCGATCGGGTATGATTCATATGAACTTGAGAAGGCGCCAGTGGCACAAACAGGCACAGAGTGACTGAGGTAAATACATGATGCTTCTGGAAGTTCTGTTCTGAATCAAGTCGTGAGCCCGATGGTCGATATTCCTCCATACCTTGTATTCCAAGAATTCAGAGCTCTCTGTCTTCCTCTTTATCTTATGAATGAGAATAGAAATTTGTTAACAAGTCCCATTCTTGCAACGAAGGAGCCTGATTTAGGCAGGAATGCTCGTCCGGGTCTCGGCTTGAAAGTATAAGCAACATGTTACTTGATCACCTTTCTCGGGCAATCACGTAGACCTTAGGAATCCGATGTGAGAGACAATGAGTTACAGTGAGCCCCAAAAGCCAACAGAGCGTGAGGAATATTCACGACTATTTTGTCTCCACACAAAAAGTGGAAAAAAAGGAATAAAATATAAGTAATTACCAGTACCTAACTGATCGCGGTTTGATACAACGTCATCTCTAACTATGAGAGCCTTCGCTGTTACACATATCACCTTACCTCCATTGTCCTCTGGCACGGCAGAAGACCGTCTGCAGTTGTTCGCACGAGAAAAGCCTTTGATGCACTAATGACTTGGCGGATTACCTTCTGCTTATAAAGCTTTGGTCTGAAGGCAGAATTAGGCTGTCCTCACACAAGTGTTCTGGAACGTTTGTCTATTTGTTGAAAGCCAAACAGTTTGCTGTTTACACACACAGAGAGAGAGAGAGAGAGAGAGAGAGAGAGAGAGAGAGAGAGAGAGAGAGAGAGAGAGAGACGGGGGTGGGTGGGAAGAAGGAGAGAGAGAGGGAGAGAGAGAAATTGATTGATTAATTGTGGGTTATCTGGCGTCACAACTACCAGGGTCACCGACGCCGAATACTAAATGTGATCTTTTCACTTTTATAGTGTGTTATAAAAATTAAAAATAAAATTCTGCTGAACAGAACTACACATAAATTAGATTAAAAAGAAAAAACAAAAAAGAAAACTAACTAAAATAAATAGATAAATATATAAAATTCTGCTAAAAAGAACTATTAATAAATTTGATCCGATAAACAGTATAACTTAAGAAAAAAAAAATATATATATACTAAGACAGCAGAGAGAGAGAGAGAGAGAGAGAGAGAGAGAGAGAGAGAGAGAGAGAGAGAGAGAGAGAGAGAGAGAGAGAGCATATTTCTTTATAAAATCACACTCATTTCCCAAAGATTAAGCCCTTTAAGGCTGGTGGTAATCAACACACAAACATAAAGTACATATAAATTACAAAACCGTAAAGATATAAAATAAAAAAAAAAATGTTATTAAGAAATAATGTTCTTGTTACCACTGCAGAAACACACGTCAACAGAACGTCTTGCAGCAACAAAAGCAAACTACTTCAAAAGCACTGCCCGGCGTCTGAGGCTTAAATCTTATTATAGAGCTCCATGTGTAACTGTATTAGGTATTCTGATTTTCAAGTGCTATTGTTGTTTATGCATCTATGAATTTATCTGTTCTGTGACTCATCTTCATTCATGATGTAATTTTTTATTCTTTTCTTCGCTCTGCTTCCACGATTTTCCCTCACTACGGCATTCTATTCCGTTAAAATTTGTTTTGTAAGATGATAATCTATAGTTTTCCGTATAAACATCAGTTGTTAATAATGATAATATTAATCTAAGGTAATTTCACTAACAGAATCCACCCACAGAATTTTTACGGTATGGAAATCTACAGCAGGCACTCTGCAATTATATATATTTAAATATTTACAATATATATATATATATATATATATATATATATATATATATATATATATATATATATATATATATGATGTGAAGACGTTTGAACAAGTCTCAGCTCTAGAAAAATGTGATAAATGTAATTCAATTAAATTAGACACAAGTACCGGAAAATTAACGTAGTTTGCTATGAGAATTTATACATTCGTGCCATCCCTAAGCCTGGATGAGAGGGGCACTGGAACTTCCGACAAACCTTAGCAGTCTGGTACAATAAGTAATAAGTTTTAATGAGGCTTGTAAACCAAAAGATTAAGAAAGAGATTAAGAGGAGGCTTTTTTCAGAATAAGAGATAAGGTAATAACATCACTGATTGATTATGATTATGTTATCTTATCAGGCCTCATTTAGACCCCTTGCTATCCACACCAAGTCCCCCCAGGGCATGTTGCAAGTTTGTAAGTATCAATTTTGGGATGAGTTTTCTGTCAGATGACTATGCATTCATTGGTAAGTAATGGGGACTAAGGTATCAAATAATGATGTTTGACTTCTTTCAACGGTGTGGCGACCATATTACCTCCTTGGATTAATTTATGGGCAATCATCCTTGTACTGCCCAAACATAAAGTTACTCGCAGATATAACTCTAGCAGGGAGAACGATTGGTTACAGAAACGGGATGCATGGTTTTGTTATTTCTTCCACTGTAAATCTTCACTTTCCGTCTATTTTCTTTAAGTGTGCCCGTTCTCCTCAGTCTTACCGGAGCATTTGAAAGAGTATTTCAGATGCCAAAGTGAATAAAATTATTTTTCTGTTAACCTGCTCCTGAAACAAGGAACTTGGTCTTCTACTCTCTTAACTTTTCATCTTTTCTCTTTCTCTCTGCCCTCCCCTCCCTTAGTCACCTGCCCTTTCTCTCTTTCTCTGAGACGAACAAATAATGTATCTAAGACCCAAAGAGGACAGAGAGAGAGAGAGAGAGAGAGAGAGAGAGAGAGAGAGAGAGAGAGAGAGACCCTCGGCCATTTGAAGAACATGCGGAAAAGCCATATAAGGTATGTTTGCTGATCAAATACTGTTTGACCCAGACTTCTAGAGAAAACAGCGAAAGCGGAATGAAAGTATGTAAGTATGTATGTATGAGTCAGGAGATAAGGCATCTTTGATCGGCTGATAATTTCCGATGGGATTCTTTCTATATCATATATACAGTAGGCTATATATATTTATACACACACACATATATATATATATACTGTATATATATAAATATGTATATACATATATATATACACATACATACATATGTATATGCATATACATATACACACATATACATCTATAAGCAAAATTATTTCTTTCAAGTGCAAAGGCCAATGGAAAGGGTAACTTATGCCAATTTATATACCATGTCCGAAGCAAAGACAATTGAAGGGGGTTGGAACTAGACGACATAAAAAAGGAACTGGATGAAAATTCCAATAAATTCCTTATAGAGTAATATGGTCACTGATTAATATTTGTTTGGTTTTTCTCTGTTCCCTTGTTTCCTCTTTCTTTCACAGATGGAAGCTTGCGCTGCAAGTTATTAAGGTTTTCAAGCTTGTTTCACACAAATGTATTTACTACGAATGACAACAGCATAATAAACTTAATATTTTATTTAGAAATCAAACAACATACTAACACGACTTAAATAGATATTAGAAAAATACAAACAATTCAATCCTATGTGATTTTCAAACAATGATTTGAATAAAGTGTACCAATAAATAAGCAACAACAATAATAAGTACCCCAATGTCACAGACAGTTTTTCTGTGACATTTTCTCTTCATTTGCATGTTAAATGGGATTCAGATTCCTGTAAAAGTGGCTGCAATTCCATGGAATCGAAATCATCTTAAAAGCTTCACGATGCTTTGGAACATATAACATATATATATATATATACATATATATATATATATATATATATATATATATATATATATATATATATATATATATATATATATATATATATATATATATATATATATACATATACATATACTTGTATGTCTTGATCCACAGATGTCAGAGCACGGTGGTGCTGTTCAACTCGTTTTAATCTTTCCTCCAGCTTAATGGCAACTTGAAGTATCGCAGTTTACGCAATATATCGTCGTATCGTCAAGTATGTGTATATATATATATATTATATGTATTATGCACAACGTGCAAGACATTGTTAATGGAGCAGTGAGTGTGTGTGGGATGGGACTATTCGACACGCTACTGCTGAGCCTTCTTTGTAGTTGTGGGAAACGGCTGGTGGTGCTTACGTTTTCTGCTGGGCGAATTCATCGACGATTCGGCAGTTTGAGTGCGAATGTAGCAGTGACTGTTCTTTACTTTTGTTGGGTGCCTCCACTGTCGGGAGAAACGGCTTAACGTGGAAAAAAAAAGTGTACACAGCGAAACAGAGAGGCTGATTCTTGTGTCCGATCTCAGGAGGAGAGTTGAACACAGTGCCTCTGTTAACCCTAGCTTCTAATTATGCACCTGCTGTAAAGTTGCACCTGCAGTAAAGTCGACTGTTATGGGGCGCAGGCGAGCGAGGAGAGATAGAAAGAGTACACAAAACAGACTTGGGCACTCAGTGGTCAATGAAAATAGGCAGTATATCATTCATCAGATTTCTTGTTTTTCTTTCTGTGTCTCTTTGGGCCTGCGATCGCTGATGTTTTGACTCTCGTTTACTTTCAGAATCCCAATCAATCCAAGGGGCCTCTTGCTTGACACCAGCCCAGCTGGACCAATCAACCAGTAAGGCCGAGAGGGACATTGGTTCCCTAAAATGCTAGATTCCTATTTCTCTCTCTCTCTCTCTCTCTCTCTCTCTCTCTCTCTCGGTCAGGAACTTCAGCAAGTGGTAGTCTGCCGATAGTTAAGGGAGAATCCACTATTCGTTCCGATGGCCCCGTTGGGTTTATCAGGAGTTTCGTTGGCGTCCGTCACGACGTACAGCACGAAGGGCTTCTCCGTGGCTGTGCGAGCGGAAGTCAAGGGCATTAAAGGTCGTTGTCAGAATGATTTTACTTAGAGGAAAATGAGCTCATCAGCAAACGATATGAGGTTTAAGGCACATGAAATAGTAAGAGCAATTATGAGTTCTTGATATGGCTTGTATGCAATAGTAACTTATTACTAAAGTTTACATCTTGGCACATTAACTTATTGGTAAACAAAAGTGTGATGATAATATTAGTCTTGTATCCGTTATGTAAACGCTGTTAAGTTAAAATTCCAAATTACATTTGGCTAAATGAGATGAAGACAGGTAAACGTATGAAGAGAATGTACATTGTATTATGTAACCTAAGGTCAGTTAGGAATGAGTATAAATTGTACTTATATGAGTACCGCAGAAGGTACTGAAAATTTAGTAGATTCCTGTTATAAATTATGTACAGGCAAATGATCTTACAGGTGAAAACATTATGCAGTGAATAAGTAGGCAATGATAACATTTAATGAAACATGGCTGCGTAGTATTTCTGTTTTAATGAACATTTAGAGATCTCATTAGCATTTTGGTTGGAGATGTAAGCAAATGTAAGCGTGTAAGTAGCGTACACAGTGCACACTGGAAAATACTATGATTGTAAATTACAAACAAATTTGGAAGAAGTGACATAAATAAAAGTAGGAAGTAATGAAAAATGTAATCTGAACTTTATAGAGTAATTTAACTTCTCTTAATAATTTTTCTTGCTTCCTGAGCATATGAATCTCATGGAATGCAAAAGACAAGAGAACTTACCTTTTTATGTGTTTCCTATTTGGATTTCAAGGTTCTCAGAAAGAAAAAGTATCCAAAATTACTGGGCAACGAAATGTTAGAAGTGACTCTAGGTATCAAAATTTTTCCTGAAATACAATGAAGCAGCAGACCTGTACAGAGCTGATCGGGAGAACAGATAATACACGAGGACTTACTTGTAACCATCTGAGGAAATCCAAGACCACAATACCGGTCTTGAGCTTGACCAAGGTTATCCACACCGCCTGGTATGATGACGTAATCAGTAGTGCAATTTGTACCGTACTCAGCAGCGTCTGGTGTACCTGGTAGAAGAATGTAACTTAAGTATGCATCCATTTTTATACTGTGAAGATAGGGAAGGGCCTGATTGCCACAGCAAGCCTGGTTCCACAAGAGAAGTCTATGCAAATGGATCTCACCCGTTTAGCTGGCTTTGGCAGACAGTCACTAGAATAGGCAGGTTACATGATTTATGAAACACTGAAGGAAGATAGATTCTTCTATAAAAATATGTTTACATTCAAAGCATGTATGGAAACAATACACAGATGTGTGTGTGGATGTTTGAATATATTTTATTACTAAAAATGGATGGGTCTTGCTGTTAGCAAGTGGCTGTCGGCTCAAGTCAGCTTCATACCCACTTGGATGAGGTGGCTATAACTGATATTGTTTCTCTGGTGATTCAGGGTTCTTAGAGTGGAGGCCATTTTACAAGGTGTCAGAGAGTGGATTATACAGGTTCATCAACTCGAGGGTGGATATATATTCCAGTCATCCTGGTATGTATTGAAATATTTGCCGAAATATTTATACTACTAACCCTAACAGCAATCACATCACAGCTATTCTCAAGACAAATCAGAACTCACGGCGTGCAGAAAAATGTGTACTGCGCGCAGACATAAAAAAAGTTACTTGAAATCATAATTTAGATCAAGAAAATTAGCCTTAACTCACAGATTTTAGCATAAATTACCTGAACTTTCCTACTGTATGAATGAATTCCAGAGCGAGGGTTAAACCCCATGTCACAAGAATGAATAAAAAGTCTAAAATACTAGAAACATGAAATGATCAAAAGACTGGAATTAATAAACACTTGCATAAACAAATTCATTGTAAGAAAAGGCAAGTGCTTTATAACAGATATGTGAAAATCAAGAAATAATGAAATTAACATGATGGAGCCAGCACATCAGGAATGTGGAAATGAAATGAAATAATCTGCTGAAATTAACATATCTAAAAAAGAAATGGAGCCAAGCTAAGTAGAGAGTAACGCACTTCTCTTACTATCCGTTTGGAAGCTTTAAAAATCTAACAGTACCTCAAAATCCTTTCTAACGCACTGCCCACCTACCAATAATGTTTGGATTCACGGCACCTCTGTTGGATGATACAGTAAAGCCATTGTTGCCAGAAGTAGTGTTTCTTTCCCATATAACACCACAGTATCCAGTAGCCATGTTTATACACGCACCATAGTTCTGGTTAGCTATCTGGGGTGTACCTGTAATTGGCAAAGAGATTTAAACCTAAACTTGAAAAGATAAGATATATATATATATATATATATATATAAACACTACTGAATGTTATTTTAAACCCTGAATGTCATTTTCCCAGTTTCTGTAACTACAATAATGTTTACAAAATCGAATTATCGACAGTTTTAACATCTAGGACTTTACTGTAAGTATCTTGTAAAAGGGTCATTCACAAGTAAATTATAGTTTTGATCAGACAGACAATATTTGCCTTACCTTCTGTGATTGTGCTCTGGAAGTTGAAACTCTGGACGTTGCCTGAAGTGTCTGTGTAATACTGCAGGCATCCACTGGGAGCTACGCGAATTCATTGTGTATTTGGCGTGGTTTTGTTAAAGAAGGCGGAAGAGGTTTGGATTTGGCATAGGATGGAGAATATGGAAAAAAAGTGTTTATACAGTTAAAATGACTTGGAAACACTGACATTATGTTTTCGCTTGCTGCTCTTTTGAACTTAGCACACCATGCAGCAATGTTACACAGAGATTTCATGCTATATTCAATATTACTACAGGACAGGACATCAGCCACCAAAGGTCGTATCCCGGGGCATTTTCTCTGTGGGATATTCCAGTCGAGAATAACCAAAAGGAATCAATGAGGAACTGGAAATGGACATTAGTAAAATATGAATAAATTACTTTTTAACTGTATAATGTAGCATGTTACTTAAATATCCTATTCCTGCCATTAATAAATATCAGTATTGTCTGGAAGTGTAATTCATACGGAAATGACACTTCAGCTCTATTTATAGGAGCAAAGTAATCTCATATTTAAGTCTCCAGTAATGTCAGATGATGTAAGAAAATCATTATTATAGCTAACACACAAGTGGGCTGACGTCACACAAGACCATTTCCAAGAGGAACAATACATTTGATGTTGTATCAGTATATTCATGTTCGCTAAAATTTTATTGACGACTTTTATAGGTGGCTGTTTGTCTTAAATATAGATAATATATTGAATTCTACAACTTGGATTAAAGTAACGAGAAACTAAAACACACCAAGTGAGCCCATGCCTTCATCATATCCAAAAGAATTCTTCATCTTAAAACCAAACTACTGTTCTAAAGGACATGGTGTAGCAAAGAGATATTAAATCTTCACTACTGGCTACAGGAAGAACAAATATTTTGCAATGTTTAGATGAATAAATACAAAAATCAAAACTTTCTGGATTAACATCCGAATCTAGATTCATTTCGTTACAATCCATCTGCGACTTTGTAAAATACCGTGAGTGAAAAATTAACTTTAGTTGTTGCTACCATCTATCTATTGTTCTCATTAATTGCCTTTCGCACAAATTACGCAACTGGTCTTTCGATCAGTGGAGTCAAGTAATATTTGGTTTGTTTAATACTTGAATGTGATCCATCTATGAATGCAAGCCAACAACATGTCTGCAACACTAATGGTTTTCAGATCGCTGAAGTTCAGCAACATTGGCTCTCGTCAGCTCTTGGAAAGATGACCTAGAATGAATGCAAACGCCTTTGCCATATGAGTTCTCTTTGCTACTACCGAAACCTGTAATAGACGTCAAGAGTCTGGCGGGAGCGGCAATCTGTCAAAATGCAGAAGCAAGAATTATATCGGGCCCCAACAATTTCGGCGTCTGATATTTTACCACTACGTAAGATTATGTTGGGTTAGTTTAAGATTGTTGGGGCCGAAATGACTATTACTGAAGGGTCCGAAAAGACTAGGGGCCAACATGACTGGAATCTAATGAACTTTGTGAAAAGTGATAATGAGAGAATTACTTACCGCGGTCAGTCGAGGTGCAGGGTATCTGTTTGACTTTAATGTTCCATTTTCTTGAGGTCGTTGACGTCGAGCGGTCAACCGTGACCTTTAGTGCCCCAGTGCTGTTGGGGTCCACGTCGACATACACTGCAGTGTTTCAACATGAAAAGGAGGAGACAGGCAGGATTTCTTTATGTGCTTATTCAAAGTTCATCCAGTATATGTAGGTATATAGTCGTCTTCTGTTTTTTAATTCATGTTCACTCAATTGATATTTACAGTGCAATTTTCGTTCATATTATTGAAAAAAAATCATGCCATTAATTAGACATGGGCTGAAAAGATAGTTTACTCCAAAAATATACCGGAAACTTTATCGAATCCAGTTAGAAAAACACTTTTGCAAGAATTTGAAAATAAGTCAAGAAAAGTATAAACTCGATACTTTTATTTCAAAATAAATATGTAAGATGTATACATTTCAAGGAAGGTAGTTTCCTTGCACCTAGAGCAAAGGGTTGAACCCAAACGCATATAGGATATAAGATATGTCAAAGGAGTACTTTCCTCAGACACTGATGCACCTTTCTCTTTATTCCAGATATTAGATGAGAGTTTTTTTTTCTAACCGGCTGCATGTTCATTGTTACCGTCACTCTTGCATATATTTTGTAAATTCTACCATTATGCATCGAACTTCTAGAAGATGTCTTAGAAATAGTATACCTATCTATCTCTCTGTCTGTATGTCTGTATCTATCTATCTGTTCATCTGTTTGTAATTATACACACACACACACACACACACACACACACACACACACATATATATATATATATATATATATATATGTAATATATATATATATACATATATCTTTATTTAATATCTTTCTTTTGTGATTTTTGCATATGCATTTGCTTGTATTTGTCTGTTCAATATATATATATATGTATATATATACATACTGTATATATATACATATGAATATATATATATTCATATATATATATATATACACACATGAACTAGAGAAATGCATAGAGCATATATATGTACAAAATAAAGTTATATAATATATAATATCTATATATATATATATATATATATATATATATATATATATATATATATATATATATATATATATATATATATATATTTTCCATCCGTTCCTTTTATCCAGTTAGATAGAAATTCAAATTTTAACGGTGGCTGAGAAGACGCCATGACAGGGAAGTGAACTGAGGTAGGCCTAACCCGCTGATCGCCTGATTTGCGGTAAACAATACCACTCCTTAAGCCCCCTACCATCGAATGTTTTTGGGGGTCAGATAGTCGTTAGGGACACAGGGGCAAATCTGGGCTGTAGATGGGCTATTATCCTAACTCCTAAGTCCTTAACTATAAGACTTATTTTCCCTACGACCTTTCGCTGGCTGTGTGACTGCTTTCAGATCGCCAATGTCCTGTGCTCCAAGCCAAACAACAAAGCAGACGCGATGCCCTGCGAGATGGGCGCCAGACTCCTTATCCAACCGCTGCAGTGTCGAGTGGTGCTTGCCTTTTTGTCTCTCTGTGTGGAGCAGAATGCAAGACTCTGGCAGCCAAATTTTGTCTAATGCTACGAGCTCTAATCATAAGGAATAAGGTACGTTGGGAAGCATTTGGTCCCAATCCAGTTTCTTTTTCTTCTCGTGAATTTCTCCCCATTTTCCAAATTTCCAATTTTTCATTCTCCTAACAAAGGCCCCTTCATCCAAATAAAACCAAACAGCCCTTGCTCCTCATGACTAGCAAACTCAATTAAATTAATTTAGTGATTAGAATTAGATTACCCCCTCCGTAGTGTTACCACGGGCTAATTAAATCCAATTGATCAATTCCTCCATCGTTCCTACTTAAGTTCATGTGAGAGAAACTCAATTGGTTTTGAATGCTAACCTGGAATTCTCTTCCAGAACCTGTTATCCAGCCCTTCTGATGGTCTGTCTCCCTCCCTAGAACAAAAAACCCTATCACAGACGTCTAACTACAATCCTGCCAAGTGCCAGAGTCTTCTGTTTAGCAGTCTGGGACACTGGGCAGTTCCCCCCTTCATAAAGAAGTTGCGTTATCCACAAAATCCTCTGACCCGTAGCAACCTACATGGTCAATTGCGTGTTAACCTACTTCAGGGCCGTAGCCTTTTATATTCAGCAATTTGCTATGCATTGTCTAATTTTATTGCACATTGTATGTGCTTGCTTGCTGCTCCATCAGCCTTTTCATCTTAATTTCCTGATTGCTTCATTTGTAAATAAATTCAGTTTAAAGTAAATAACTGGTTAATTTTCCCCCAACCATGGCGACCTCAATCCTCTGTTTACTTAGATGTGATATCAAGGTAAGTCAGTTTATCCATTCCATTTACCGCTTACATTCTGGGCGTTTTGTGTTGGCTTTCAAGGCAGTTAATTAAAATAATCAAACCCCCATTCTTTCAACCGGCCCCAGAATGTAACAATATATATATATATATATATATATATATATATATATATATATATATATATATATATATATATATATATATATATATATATATATATATATATATATATGTGTGTGTGTATATATATATGTACTCACTGTGTTGTCAGAGTTTGTGCCACAGATGGTGGGCGCAGCGGAGGTGCCCCCAGACACCGTCAGGAAATCGGTGTTGCAGTTGCCGTCCGAGTCAGGCTGAGCCAGTTCTAAGTTGTAGAAGTCGAGTCTCATCTGACAGATGTCCTTGCTGGCCCTGTAAATGCTGATCATGCACACTCCAGAATCCGTGTCGGAGTTCGGGTAACTGGGGTTGACGAAGTAAGTGTTGTCGAAGCTCGAGGTAGTGTCACACGTCTTCTGGACTGAAAATGAAAGATTGTTCAACTCATTTGATGTTCAAAAGTCTCGCTCGCCGAGAACGCTGGTTACTGAAATCGAAAATAATGTTATTTCCTAAAATAGAGTAAGCTATGACTGACATATAAGTCCGCATTTGAAATACCATTCACATACATACACATTCATACAAATACGAATAATTAAAATCACAAAGTCACTAGAAATTTTTGGGAAAAAAAAGAACATGCCCATAACTAATGTAAACCATACTTAATATTCCGTGAAAAAGACTGCCTTCTCCAATTATTTCAAAAGTTCACCTGATTTAAAAACCACTATTTTCCTTAAGTTCATGCGCGTATTTATTTTGTACCCAGCTATACGAATATAACATAGAACTCAGGAAGGTAAGAATTTGTGTCAACAAAGAAATATTGAGGAAAAACTGGGAAATATTGAGAGTCCTGATTTAACTGTGTACAATTTTTACTGCATATATGAATAACTCTACGTGTACACACACACACACATATACACACATATATATATATATATATATATATATATATATATATATATATATATATATATATATATATATATATATATATATATATATATATATATATATATATATATATATAAAAAACACATTTATATAATATATAACTAGTCTGTGCTCAAATGTGTGCAAGTTATGTGAAAAATTCTCCGTCTGTGCTCATACACACATATATATTATATATACATATACTGTATATATCCATATATATACAGTGTATATATATATATATATAATATATATATATATATATATATATATATATATATATATATATATATATATATATATATAGACAGAGAATTTTTCACCAAACTTTCAAAATTTTGAGCACAGGCTTGTTCAAGTCACAAACAAATCACATATAAACACATAATGGCAAACATACACACAAACGGAACCTGTGAAAGAAAACTTACTCTGACAGCAGGTACCGAATCCTTTGGCGCATGAGCCGGAGGACACGCCGCTGATTTTGCAACTTGCCGAAGGGAAACAGGTCCCAGTGAGTCCGTCGGTGGTCGTGCATTCGTAGGGCGAGATCTGGAGCAAGGCTATGACTGCAAGGGAAAAAACGATTTGACTTTAACACATTCCATAAAACGTCCTGTTTTTCTTTTTTAATACAGCAAAGACACTGGTTTATGATCATTTGAGTATTGCACATGCCACCCAAACTATTCAGCGAGTGCCCCCCAAAATTTAGAAATGTAAAACTTTGCTGACATTTAAGAAAACATGGAAAGGCATAACTGTGATGACACGGAAGGACAAGTTATTCAAGGAAATCTTTAATTGTAACTGACAAGTAACCGGAGTTCGATAAATGGACCCCTAATGAGAGACGTTAGGAGGTCCCCCAAAAATAAAACATGATGATGATTACTTATTTAATTCTTTAAAACAGTTCTGACGGAACATCAGGAGAGAGAGAGAGAGAGAGAGAGAGAGAGAGAGAGAGAGAGAGAGAGAGAGAGAGAGAGAGAGAGAGAGAGAGATTTTTTTTCATTCCAGGAAGGTAAAGACTACCCCGGTGAGACATCCTTTTTATATTACATGACAGGCACTGATCACTCAGATCAGTTATTTTTCTCTTTTTTCGTCTCCCTCTATCACTCTTTCTCTGTCATATTTCCAGCCGTAACTCAAAAAATAAGTCGACTAAAGAATAGGTATGTACCTATTTTAATGACTGGGTCAACAGAGAGAGAGAGAGAGAGAGAGAGAGAGAGAGAGAGAGAGAGAGAGAGAAAACAATCACACTGAATAAACATCATGATTCCAAGGAACACTGAGCGAAATACAAACATTTGTCCTTGCGATTATCTTGACCGACGGTGCCGTCAGCATCGGGGAGCCCTTCGTTCCAGGCGTCAAGGCCTTCATCTCCTGCAGAAGAGGGCAAAGCTTCGGCCAGCCAGAGAGCAGACGACACCAGGAGGAGCAACATCTTTAACATCTGTCGTGAATGGAGTTAGAAATATATCTTTTTTTTTTTAATTTGCCAAAAGATGGATATGACGCCCAAAATAATCTTTTAAAATAAATAGATACTTATCACTACACAGCCTTTGAGTAAATCCTGAATTGTAGTGGGTCTGGATGAAGGTATCCTGTTCCCGGTTTATGTGTGTTTATATATATATATATATATATATATATATATATATATATATATATATATATATATATATATATATATATATATATATATATATATATATATATATATAATATATATATAATATATATATATACAGAAGGATATACAATATATACATATGATGTAAGAGATTATAATATATGAGTATATATATTAAATGGGAGTGTGTGTGCGTGTGCATCTGTGTGCAGGAAGATATTCTTCCTGACTTGGAAGAAAGAGAGGTATCAATACCATGACTATTAGAGTACTGCACAGTTGTTTAACAAAGGGAATTTTAGAGTATTCACACAAATACACGCACACACACAGAGAGAGAGAGAGAGAGAGAGAGAGAGAGAGAGAGAGAGAGAGAGAGAGAGAGGTGGATAGTGAATAGAAAATGTGTTGACTTGGAAGAAAGAGAGGTAGATAACTTATGGCTAGGCATACGGAATTGAAAGAAGAGAGAGAGAGAGAGAGAGAGAGAGAGAGAGAGAGAGAGAGAACAATTTATGGCAAAGTGAATTCACAGGAGAGATAGATACAAAGACAGATGTACGGATAGACAGAGACACAAAGAGAATATCTGGCTATCAGTGTCCATGGCAATTTATTGAAATAAGATAAGGACAGACAGATAGATAGCGAAGGAGGGAGAAAGAGGAAAAAGAGCATTTTGTTTTAAAGCAAACTAACAGGGGAGAAGAAAGACTACGAGAGAGAGAGAGAGAGAGAGAGAGAGAGAGAGAGAGAGAGAGAGAGAGAGAGAGAGAGAGGTTTGTAGTAAAACTGAATTAACAATAACAGCCGCATGTTCTTACTTGTCTTGATTTTTGGTGAAAGAGAATACGACATTTTTATGTCTCGGTAAACACGACCAAATACTACCGACAGGATGTAAACAAAGTAGTCTCCAAACATTTGCTGCGCGAATGAGTGACATATTAACGAAAGCATTAATCCTGGGACCAGAAGAATCGAGTGTTTGTGAGATGGGAAAAAATTGTGTTAAAAACATTTTTTTTTCATCGCCACAAATCCTGACTCATAAACAGTTACAGGTATACAGACAGACAGACTGACACACACACCATTATCACCTCCAACGCCACGTGACGCAAAAGGCCGGTGTGAAATCCCTCCACCATGTCTGTCCTGTGCTTTATCTTCCACTAATATCCATTCATGTCCATCCGTGAAAGAAAGAAAGAAAAAAAAAGATATATATATATATATATATATATATATATATATATATATAGAGAGAGAGAGAGAGAGAGAGAGAGAGAGAGAGAGAGAGAGAGAGAGAGATGGTTAGATACAAACGCTAGTTAAAGAAACTTATCTGTCTGCGTTTGTTAATGGATGCAGTAAAAGGTATGAATTAAATCTGTTGAAACCTATTTCCCTTCGAAGGGGAAGTGCATCAGCGCTAAAACAAGAGCACTCACGGCTTCAGTTATCATCCCTCATAAAGTGCAAAACATTATCTTCTCTTCAGGGCACAAAAACCACCTTGACAAATTGTTGGACCTCAAGGATGCATCTGTTCATTGAATAAGTTACTTCCTAGATATATATGCCAGCCAACACTTAACGCACTCATTTCTGCACTTGACTGAGTGTTTTCCGCATTGCCCTGCCATATAAATACATGCGTAGGTATATATATATATATATATATATATATATATATATATATATATATATATATATATATATATATATATCCTGTAAAATCAATAGAAAGCTCTTTTTCTTATATCCATTAAATTAGAAACTGGAGCTCAGTAGTAACTTTTGCTTCAATCTGTCCTTTTAATGCATCTTAAAAACACTGCAAGTGCTGCTCCTTACTAACCCGGCTCTTTAGAGACGCGAGTAGACTAAGCGTGTAAAGACGCAAATCTGATATGTATATATACGAATTTTATGCATGCACATGCATACATATTTACATCATATATAGACACCTTTCTATTTAAAAATCTAACATCAAAGGTTAAATATTTCCCGAAATAATAGCCACGCAGTGTACAGTAAACAGAAATAGATTATTTCTTGTTAGAATTTATCTATAATACGTCGTTAGCTTTTTTTAGAATCCTGAAGTTGTTCTCGATCAGTCGTATTTCTTAGAAACCTTAACTAACTTCTAAACTCCTTATAAAAAATTCCATATTACTCCATATTTTATCCTGTTTGATCAAAGAGTTCAAAAACCAAAGTGTCAAAGCAGCCTGCGTAAACCTTACCTCCATGGCAACGAGCTACGTGTTGACAGAACGAGAGGTTGTTTACAACTACCGTCACTCAGTTCACCCTACCTTTTTAAATCTTACGGTCGAACGATGAAGGAAAAAAAAAAATCGTTAAGATGAAGTTATAAGAGAGGTTATGGGTAGGCAGACAAAAACACCTCAGCAGACCCTTACAAAACTTTCTACCCTCGGCTATTCAATTTATGGACGACTACAGGGTTGGAAGAGTGGGGAACGTAGGGGGATCGTAGGTATGATGGGGTGAGGTGTGAAAAAAGTGATGAACTAGGTGGGGAAGGAGTGGAAGGGGATCAGCTGCCAAATCCATCGTTTTTTCTCCATCATAATGTTCTGGTTCCTTTGATTTCATGTTGGAGTCTTAGTAGCGAGCTCATCCGATGAATCTTGGCTCAACGAGCCAAGAATTGTTTTTTCCGGGCATAAATGTAACCCATTTTCACAATGGAAGTCTTTGGGTGGGAACTATTGATTTATGGTTATCTGTCGAGGGAGTAATTATGCCTAAGGATGGATGCTATAATACGATTCGCTGGCGTTGTGTTTGAACTAATCTGAAGGTCAAGCTGAAACATTGCTTTCACTTGTTTGAGTAGTTGCCTTACAGCGTGAAGAAAAATGTTAAAAAGGTCGCCACGAAAAGACGGAGAAACAATGATTATTACCCGCGTGAATAAACATATGGTAAAAAGAAATAAACAAAGAAATCAACAATCCAACAAACAAACTCATGATTTGCCTCCATGTGGTTACAATATTCTCATTGATATCACTTGTATCTCATGAATCATTCATAATTAGCTCTCTCTCTCTCTCTCTCTCTCTCTCTCTCTCACAAATAGATGATTTCCTGGAACATTTTTTCCGACAAACTGTCGAGTCAGGGCTGGGACGTTGATAGTATAGAAATCGCTTGCGCAGGGTTCCTTATCAAAAGGAGGTACTTGAAATGGACTTGCGTGTCATACCGGAGATAATCTATGAGGAGAGAGAGAGAGAGAGAGAGAGAGAGAGAGAGAGAGAGAGAGAGAGAGAGAGAGAGAGGAATGATTTCAGAAAAAGAATTTCTTTACGAAACTTTACACAGCTTTTGATGATTCTGGCATATACATTGCACTATGACATACGAAATGTTACGTAATCCTGGTCAACTTGGCCAGCCTGGAAATAAATCGAATAAACAGACGACATAAATCATAAGAGGAAGCATAACTAAACATGCACTATTTCGCTAACATCTTACTAAACACATGTCTTAAAAACTAAGCGTATGTATGAAATTTACGTAGCCTATATTAAGCTAGGATTTATAAACATCAAAGGAAAATTTAAGATTTCATATATTTTCGTAACTACAACACAGAAAGGACGCTAGGGTAAATTATACAAAAGACAAAAATAATGATTTCATATAAATTATATTATGACTGTGGGCAAAAGAATATTGAACTTACTATCGTTATGTTACGTCTTAAGTAATTTACTAGGTGGTAGTAGTCATAACGAAAACTAGTAACCCAAGTTACTATTCTTCTCTTCTCTCTCAAGATGGGACCCATAGCAATCGACGAAACATCAGACGCTTCATTCAACGCTTGAGCCTACAGCAGAAAAAAAAGTCGGATTTTTCTTTTATAAGAAATAACCAATGACTCAGCACTTTGGGCATACGAGTATACCTTCCTTCCTAGGCCTAAATCGAACTCTAGTGTTTCCGGCTGCGAACACCGGAAAATTCGTTTCTGGTATAACAAATATTTTGCTAACAATTTCTATACTATAAATTTAACACGTGAAGGTTTTCCGAAAGTCATACAATAAATTCATACAAATAGTATTTGGTTTTAGTTACCTTTAACTCGTAAGCGTAAAAAATATAAACTGAGTATCTTAAAAAAATTCTGAATCCCTTTTCTTTTGTGAGAATATCAGAGTTGTATTGACTCTGAGTTACTGGTAAAATGAAGAAATATTGACTTTCCTTTACATATGCGCCTTGTTATCTATGAAAAGTCTTCAAGTGTATTGAAAGTATATTTCAATATTACTGCCTTTTGTCTATCATTTTCGCAATTACGACATTTTCTGTCATTCAAGGAGGACTGATTTATTGAACGTTTTCGTGATTTTTTTTCTAAGATTTTCTTAGGTATGTGTCATTAGTTCTGTAGAAAATTTGCTTCTCTCACATGACCGTCATGTTTGACAGATGTTTCTTCCACTGTTTACTAAAGGTGATGTTGTAGGAATTTTGATAAAACTATTGGCTTTTTCCGTTAAATTTCTTACAGACCATGCATTATAAGAGCTGATAATGTGTCAAAGTGCAGAAAAGATTGTATTCAGGTAAGATCATCATATTTGGAGGTGTAGAGGTATTTAAAAACGATGTTAGATTTTTTTGTATGATTTTGTTGTATTTAATCAGCATTTCTGACAGAAATGTTTATTTAATTCCTTCTTGTGTCTGACAACAACTGAGGACCACGGAATCAGATAATCAGCGCCTTAAACCTTAGGGTCAGGTTAGGCATGGGAGGCAGGGACTGATCACCCCTTTGGTGATACTGAAATAGGACGACAAATAGTCACCTAGGTCAGGCTAGGTAGGGAAATCCAGGGGACAAGCGTACTAGTTTAGCTTAGGTTAGAGAAGGTTAGGTGAGGATTCATCCCTGTATTTCACTATATGATTTAGGACAGCCTAAGTCAGGTCAGACTGTGGAGTCCAGGGTCAGATAAAACAAGATAAGCTATATAGGAAATTTCTTTCATAAAAATGTGGTACAACATATTTTTATATTTTGCTTTGAGATCATTTCGCCTTTTAAAAATGTAAATGATAAGTTTGTATTTAATAAGACGGGGCTCATGGAACTAACTGCTCAGGGGAGTGACAGGGATTTTATATCATATGTTTGCCATGTAGACTGTGCAACAGTTGACTGGTTTTATGACAAAGTCCATCGGTGCATATCTTGAGTGGATGACCCAAGTAGCATGAGGCAGAGGGGTTTAGGTTAGTCTTAGACTAACCTAACCTCTGTGAGTTTGGATCTTACCACGGGAGGCAGGGTTCCTTCATGTGGATTCAAGGTCATTATGGCTATTAGAAATACATAGTGTACTGCCGCTTCCATTAACTAACTAATATGGCTTGTAAAATGTCGTCGAAAATAAAAAAAAATTCTCAGAAACCCAGAAAATGTTTGAATTTTGATTTATCCTACCATGAGTAAATTTTGTTTTTAGTGTAGATTTCTTTTGTCTTGATGCTTATCAGCCAATGTCTTTGGTTCCAGCTTGCAATCTATCTTATTTTCCCTCTACACACACATACACACACACACATCTCTCTCTCTCTCTCTCTCTCTCTCTCTCTCTCTCTCTCTCTCTCTCTCTCTCTCTCTATATATATATATATATATATATATATATATATATATATATATATATACATATGAATATGACTCATATCGGGATCAAACCCAGGTCTTTCAATTGAAAGACAAGGGCGCTACCAACTAAACCACACAAGTCATATAAGAAGCTGGAACCTGAGCACCACTGTACCTAAGGCTTTTACCTTGGCAGGCATACTGCCTAGCAAACCAGCGAGTTTTACCCAACTTCCCGACCCAGCAGTGACCCATTTGACAGTATCTAATTCGGATTAACCCTACTGAGTAAATATGACAAGTAATCAACACACAATCACGTATGGAATAGAAATAAATTTCTGACTTACATCGGGATCAAACCCAGGTCTTTCACCTGAAAGGCAAGGGCACTACCAACTGAACCATACAGGTCATAAAAGGCTTTTACCTAGGCAGGCTTACTGCCTAGCATACCAACGAGTTGTAACCAGCTTCCCGACCCAGCAGTGCCCCAAGTGACAGCATTTCATTCGAATTACCTCTTCTGACTGAATAAGACAGAGGTAATCAACATACAATCACGTGTGGAACAGAAATAAATTTCTGACTTACATCAGGATCGAACCCAGGTCTTTCAATTGATAGTAAAGGGTGCTACCACCTGAACCAGACAAGTCTTAAAAGAAATTAGAACCTAATTACCATTGTACCCAGGGTTTTTTCAGTTGAAAGAAAGGTTATAAGAGACAGGAGAAAACAACAGCAGGGAGAGAATTCTAAAGCTTGGCAGTGGAAAGAAAGAAACAAGATTATCGATTCCTACATAGGAACTGTAGGAGGAGGTGATCTGGCGGGCGATGAGGGTAATTCAATATAAAAGAGAACTACAATGTACAGAACTAATATGTAGTTTGAACTGTAATAACTTCATTGTGAAGTTAAATATAATGTCATATATCTCACAGCGGATTTTAATACATTTTCCTCAGCCATCTAAGTAACTTTCAGATACCTTATGACTTTATTACAGATATCTTTAAGCTAGGCAGCAAACATGTGAGATGAATTCTGTTTTAAGATGTTACAGACTCCAAAGATCTTAGTAATTTACCTGGTAATTTACCTTGAAATTTTTCAAGGTAGGACCTGTATTATATTTCCTTATAGATTCTGCAGTAACCTGAGATAAAGTAGAAATAATTAGCGTGACAAAGTGAATTGTCCGATATAAATGACAGAAAAATTACGTTACTTCTCAAGAAATTTAGTTGAATTCTATCATCATATTCAGTAAAAAACAAATGGATTACAGTATTGAGAGTCTTAGAATAACAGCAATTAAAAAAAAACAATATAATGCTAGCTTATGCACGTAGAAATGAGCCTTTTTTTTACTATCTGTTCTTATTTCAATAGTAACATGTAACAATGTAATAACAAGCTTAGTGAATTCTAACAAATAGTTTAAGAATCATAAATAAGAGTTTACGGTTTGAAGAATCACAAAATCTGGAACAAATTTCGGCCCTTAAAAGCAAACACCATGAAGAGCGAAAATAAATACATAAATAAACAATAACAAATAAATAAATAAACAAATAAATAAATAAATAAATGAAATATGAAAAAAAATTACCGTTGTAAAAGATGAGTATTCTTACTATATGAGAAAATGAGCATGAATTTCAGGCAGGTCTAAACAGGTCAAAAAAAAAAAAAAAAAAAAAAAAAAAAACAGATGAAGGAAATGAGGTATAAAATTAAATGCATGTTAATAACATATTATATAATAAGTAATACATTATCAGCTAATAAGACAAATGAATAATTTTATCGTTAAGTAGACGAATAAATAAGTCACGAAAGGAGGCGGGCTTAAGTGAGCCATCAACCAAGAAATGATTTTAAATGACCATCCATTATTGAGAGCCCGCATTTGTTTTTGAATTTTACCTTGGTTTTTTCGTAAGTAGTGTGTTTCTTATGTTTATCTTCTTACTGATTCCTCCTTGTTATTGTTTTCTTTTTTTTTTATTTCATCAAATATAGGTTTTTAGATTTGTTACATGACAATGTGGGATGATAATAATAATAATGCCAAGAAATTCACAATCTCGTGAAAAACAGTTTGTGTAATAAAAATGCAAAATTATTTACTAAACAGTATTATTACTATATAAAAGGCTAAATAATTGTGGATTTTTATCACACAAAATAATAATAATAATAATAATAATAATAATAATAATAATAATAATAATAATAATAATAATGCAAATCTTCTTCACAATCCCGTGAATATGTTTATAAAATACAAAATCCACATTTATGTAATTACTGTATTTACAAATAACATAAATTCCAGGAGCTTTCAGAGCCTGCTCAGCTCCTGAAGAAGGGAGCTGAGCAGGCTCTCAAAGCTCCTGAATTTATTTTATTTGTAAATGCAGTAATTTATAAATGTGATTTTGTAATTCAATAATAAAATAATAATAATAATAATAATAATAATAATAATAATAATAATAATAATAATAATAATAATAATAATAATAATAATAATGGATGAACATTTGAAGTAATAACAAGGGGGAAAATCCTAAAAAATGTGGAGTTTTCCATTTAACCAACAATGACAAAATAAACTAACAGCAACACAGAACGAATCTCCGGGTGTCAATATGGCCCCTATCATTTCCAGCTCGAATATGAGACTTGAGTATCATCTTTATTTAATAGTGCAATGAGTCAGCCAGAATTCCTTTTATTGACAGAGCAACATCATTTTGCTACAAAGATTACCGGAGAGAGAGAGAGAGAGAGAGAGAGAGAGAGAGAGAGAGAGAGAGAGAGAGAGAGAGAGAGAGAGAGAGAGAGAGAGAGAAATCAGATATAGGTCATTCTCGTCTTTCTCATTATCAGTCTAAGCGAAAAGACAGAGCAATTATTTTATAGATAATGATATCAGTGCACTGCTATCGGGCATTGACGAGATATTTAAATAAAAAAAAAAAGCTGATATCCACACCAGTGTCACGATGAATCAGGAATATTTAATCCAATGGAGAACAGAATGGTAACGATGTACTCATCGCTTGACTGAGAATGAGTAAGTAATATACAGTATATGTTCAAATGAGCAAATAATGAGATAATCGTATTCGCTACTTTCATTTTAAATCAGGAGACGGAAAGTTAAACAAAGATATTTTCGGTTGTCAAAAATAACTTTACAGCTTAATAAATTATATTTTAATTCCTTTGTAACTTGTTTAAGGTGACGTAACACGGTCATGTTTCTCGCCTCTTTTCGCGCTTACATAAAAAAAAAAAAATATTGGTCCTGTGGCGCTATCAAAATAGAACCATAAAAAATACATTTCTGCGTATATGATTTCTTTTCTAGAACTGTGTACCTGCCCGAGGCAAACGTCCCAAGATTTAAAAGAAAGGAAATGTGTAAAAAAAATTAGTGCGAAAAGATAAGCTACCTCTTACGTGAGAAAACGTGTTTTGAGTAATCATTTGTGTAAGATCTTTTCAGTATACAGTATATGTGTAAACCAAAGCCGCCGCAAAGCCCTGTTGACTGTATTAGTTTATTTAAACTACTACCGCAAAGATTGTAACCTTCGATGGTATAAATATATAATTTGAAGTAAAAAACATTAACTTATCATGAATGCGTTATAAATATTTTATCACACATTGTTAGAACTGCTAATAATTTCATTTTCTAGGACTTTAAAGAACTTGTGTAAATGTTCATAAATGCACACAGACACACACGCACGCACACACACACACATATATATATATATATAATATACACACACACGCATATGTGTATATATATATATATATATATATATATATATATATATATATATATATATATATATATATATATATATACAAACAAACAGCGAGAGATATCTCGAGAACTAGAGGCAGCCATGTACGATACACACATGTAGAAGCAACTCTGATCACCACTGCCTATCTTTCAGTAAAATTTAACGCAAATCGCAGATACATTCCTCCTAATTCTTAAAAAATCCCGGAGCAAGTGTGCGTGTTTTTTCTTGAGATAACTGGGATAATAAGGAATTATAATAACTTCGCATTGAAATTTGATCCTCAAAGAGTAAATAAACTGTATATAATTTAATGCAAAACTTCATTATTCTGAAGTAAATGGTTAAATTCCTCTGAGGTATCGGACTAAATAATTGTGGGTTAAGTATCTGCGCGATTGCGTCTTTTCCTAACAACTGAAAATAGATTAGAAAGCTATTAGAAAGCGAGTCCTGGTAGAGTCGAAAGGCATTAGACCGTTAATCAACATCCAGTGAATATCAGCTAAGAAGAAAAACTAAGAAAAGGCGAAGGAAGTGGAGAAATTCGGAGGAGGAAAGAACAGAGGACAATGGAAATTGTGCTGAATTTCAAATGTCTTTAGGATGACAATGACTTGTCGAAGCTTTTTCTTCTCTTTCAGTCACGCCTTCAGCAAAGCTAGGGAAATCGTCTTAGAGAGAGAGAGAGAGAGAGAGAGAGAGAGAGAGAGAGAGAGAGAGAGAGAGAGCGCCACTGACCTTCTCTAACCCTTTGTTGTCATTAGATTTTGGAATGCAGGTCAAAAGCTGACCTCAATTACATACACCATGAATATCCGGTGAAACTCGCCAATAGCCGATAAAGAAACCACTCCGCAGTCGAGCGAGCGGCTCCTGCGCGATCCTTTATTCTTCTGCAGCCGTGAAAGATCCAGTAAAAATCGAGATTGGCAAAATCCTGAGCCAGTAGGAAACCACATAAGCCCTCCTGACTCCCACTTGAGTTTTGGGTAAGCGAGGGGGGGTAAAAAAAAAAAAAAGAAAAAAAAAAATAGAAATTGAGAGGTTAACGGACCATCTTCAAACAGAGGAGTTGCCGACTCACGAGGTTTTGTTGTCTTTATATTGAAGAAGAGGGTCTCTCTCTCTCTCTCGCTCTCTCTCTCTCTCTCTCTCTCTCTTGATATATTTACATTTCTGTATCGTTGATCTATGAATACTTTGCGGTGAAATTTTAACAATAATTACAATACGATTAGCTTTGTGTTAAAATGAGAAGTAGCTGGGTACAGGCACAGTTATTGCATACAAAACTCACTAGCCCAAATTTCATATTAAATGTGTATATATATATATATATATATATATATATATATATATATATATATATATATATATATATATATATATTACATATATATATGTACATTATGTATATGTAAGTATATATGATATATGTAAGTATGTATGTATATATAAGTATATATGTATATATATGTAATTATATATATGTATGTATACATGCATGTAGAGAGAGAGAGAGAGAGAGAGAGAGAGAGAGAGAGAGAGAGAGAGAGAGAGAGAGAGAGAGAGAGAGAGAGAGAGATGTTAACTTGCGATATTCGCTACCCATTCCAGAAAGGGTTTCTTGTAAATAATATTTTACGTGTCAATGCAAATTGTACTCAGGAAATGAGATTATACATGATAGCAATGTTTTTCTTACAAACACTCGAGATTATACAATCAACTTCGTCCGTAGCAATCATACTAAACTCATCACTGATAGACTATCTTAACGTACTTAAATCTTTTATGACTAATAAATATTTATCAGCACACACACACACACACACACACACATATATATATATATATATATATATATATTTATATGTGTATAAGTGTGTTTGTGTATATTTTGCTACCTTACTGATAAAGTATGAAGTAATCTTAAATCCCTCAGTCTTATCATTTATTTACGGCAAACCCATTATTATCATTATTATTATTATTATCATTAATGAGGATGTTCAGACTTACATTTGTGTAAAGGAAAAGGAATTAAACTTTTAAGAGAAGGAGCTGAAGAAAAAATAGGGGGTTACTCATAATATATAATAACGAAAAGACAGAATAAGTTGAACCGTTGTTAAAAGAAACTCAAGAGACTGCTTGGCCTTTGAAAATATTGTTATAAGAGGAAGACCGGGAAATGAAACTGAGAGTTCGCTGCCAGCAAAAGTTCCAACGAATGGATAGAACAGCAGAGATTCTGAGACAATCCGGAAAAGGCTTCAAAGAAAAGTCTTGCTTGCTATTAAGAAATTAAAAATAAAGAAACTGGAAAAATCTCCAGCCCCAACAAAAGGAACTGAGACTTGCGGTAAAAGCAGCTGCGCTGAAAATTAATCAAACGTGAAGGTTCTGTTCATTAAGGAGATTGAGAAAGAGGGAATGGGAATAAGAACGCGTTGTCTGTGGAGGTGACAGGAGAAGAACAAGAAAAGAGTGAGGTTTCGAGAACTGAATAACAAAAAAAAAAAAGACTAGTTTATCTTTAGTAACTAGAAGATAATTTAGTAGGGACAGAAAAAAAGGAAAATTCTGCTAAAAGTTGCAAGAGCAGGGATCCGATATTTGAAGAAGGGAAGTAGGTAAGCGAAAACTAGCAAAAATTGCGCGTACTTTCAAGGGAAGGAAAATTGTTGAGCATATTAAAATACCTTAGTATTCAAAAGATGAATAAGAACTTAGACCTTCCAAAAGTACAAGAAGAAAATTCAAGAGCTTTTGCCTAAATATTATCCTGAGTCCAAGATAATTTCTGGAAATGCTAAAAGCATCATTGCCACACCATGTCCTTAGCAAATAATGAAAAAGGTACTAAATTTTGAATCGAAAGAAATGTTTCCAAAGTACAGATTAACGAGCTGCAACAAACAATACGTTGAACATTCTTACTACGCAGCTTCATTGTGTGTCACGAATAATTACACGCACACTTCTTTTTAATGCATGCAGTGCATAAATAATGTCGCAAATATGAAATCGAAATAAGTAAAAATTATTGTATAGCTTCAATGAATCAAGATGAATTTATGGGCTGATGATACTTATAAATGACATTGCATAAAGGAATTTCCACCCAGAGCACTTAACGAGGGAGTTCGAACGCCAAATTCGAGAAAACCTTATTGGAAATGCATGTTCGGTATGGACAATCGATGCAAGGAACTGTAAGAAAAAGAGGTAAGAAAAGTATTTGTCTTGAAACTAATCAAGTATCGAACAGTTATGACCATAAAGGAATGAACTGAAACGACTCGTCATCAAGTAACAGGTTCTGATGGCAGCTTTTGAGTTAAGCTACCTGCGTCTTCAAAGAACTGATACGTCCAACCCTTACCATTACGTATAGATAAATCCGTTGTTAACACCTTTGCCACTTTTCTCAAAACTGTTTCTTTCTGCCGCGAGTTGGTGGTTTCTCTGCCCCTTAGCTATAGGTTATATTTCGGCCACTTGAATACAAATATGTTGAAAATGCTCGTAAATAACAGTGTAATCACAATCTACAGTATTTAGGTAACATTATTCTGCTTCATTGCCTACTTCTTAAATCAAATATCGAACCTGAAGCATGTTACGATGTACATCTCGGTGAATGATAAAAAAAAGAGTATGCGGAGGATCTGTCCGAATGTGGAAACGAGAGCATATTGTAAGGTAACGTAGGGGCACGGACAAATCAAGATAAATAGCGCCAATATACTACAAAGATACTAGAAAGATATTTGAACACACGGCACCCAGATCATTCAATAATTTGGACCAAGAACACAAATAAATGTGAAAACTTATAATTTTATGCAGAAATCAAAGATAAACATCATATATTTGAATATAGAATACGGAACAACATTTTATCCAGAAAGATATGAACTGTAACTCACGAAGAAATGGAGCAGGCCGGATGGACAAAACAAGGCCCAAGAGGAGGGACTCCAGAAATAAAACAGTGACGATGATCATGACTATTCACTCAAGTTTAAGAGAAGCGAGTTCCTCCTATCAGGTGGCCTTAAAACCCCCTTCAGGCCACCTCTTCCCTCTTTCGTTCTGTGGAAATCAAGTCATTCTCTAACATAACGGTTCAATGACAGTTTCTTTTCCCTTACTGCAAGGCTTTGGAATTCCTTTCCTTGCTCTGCTTTTCCTGACTATCTAAACATAATCGCCACATTCCCTCCTTTTTCTTGTTGCTTTTATAAACTATTTGCTGTCATGTACTATTTCTGCTCACGGTAACCTAGCAGTCTAATATTTTTCCATAAAAAGGCCCATAAAGTAATAAAGAAGTTTGAAGCCACTATAGTTTGGACAATGAGCATCAGTTAGCGGGCCAGTGGTTCTCAATCTTTTTTAATGATGGCACTAACTCATGTAATCATTACCGTGGCACCCCTTCTTCACCATCCCACCATATCGCATGAATTAACACACACACACACACACACATATATATATATATATATATATATATATATATATATATATATATATATATATATATATATATATATATATATATATATATATATTAGAGTAGACACGCTGATAATAATCATCAGTGCAAACTTTAATTTTTTTTTTACGAATGTTCATTGAGATGATCTAGCCAAGACAAAATTCATGGCAATATTGCGGCACCCCTAGGCACTGGGACGGCACCCAGTTTGAGAATCACTAAGTTAGCCATTCGATTTCATGCATTGTAATATATTGGGTGCGAGGGGTGATGCCAAACCAAATATAGTCTTAAATATGGACAGCATATCATCGCAAATAATTCTACAGGCTGACTGTTCAAGGGTAACTGTAAGTTCTTTCGGGATGAGAAGCATTCACAGAAGTCAGCCTGCTGAATTGTGTTATTAAACAGTTGAAATGAGCTTTCTTTCCTTTCCCCAGTCCTCGAGAGCTCCTTTTTCCCTGTCATCCCGCTCCCCAGCAACAAGAATGAGTGACAATTACTCAACACAAGTACAAATCATGAGATAACACCTATTTAGAGATAAAGGTAGATTAAAAAAGGGTACTATATACATTCACACACATATGTATATGTGTATTATGTATACATATATATATGAATTATATATGCATATATATACACATTTATTAATATGTGTATATGCACACATTTCTATATATATATATGTATATATACAGGGTGTTTCGAAATTAGAGGCCCCCCCCTCTACAGCATAAACTAAAATTGATATGGACAAAAACAAAAGTAATTCAGAACAGGTATTTATTTAAGTTTCTCTCTGAGTATTTAATATTTTGTGTGGCCTCCATCTGCCTGTACCACAGCCTGCATTCTTGAGGGGTATGATTTCAGCAAATCGCAAAAAAGCTGAGAATCAAACTCCATTTCCCTGAGCACTTTGGTCACCTCTCTTCGCAGGTCGTCGAGGCTTGGTATACCATCATAGTTCACTGTGCGCGCTTCAACACGATCCTGTAAGATACTACCAATTTTTCACACACATTAAGGTCAGGGGAGCTACCTGGAAATTCACTTGATGAGAATAAATTGTACCACTGTTTCGAAGCAGCTCCTGTGTCTGAAGAGCCTTGAAACATGGTGCCTTATCATGCAAAAATGTGACTTCTTCAACAGATAACACATTTTCAGGATCTTTGAGGATACTCCACCAGTAAGCACAGTTTCTCTGAAGTATTCACCATTCCATGACTGTCCTTTTTCTTTGATGATCCACATTAACGGTTTGGCTGTGAAACAGAGAAAAATTCCCAAACATTCAGGAAATTTCACAACTTGGCGATAGTGCACACCATCGCTGATATCATCCAACTTTGCAGCCCAAATGATGTCATTTTTATGATTTGGCTTCCTGACTGTGTAAATGAAGAATTCATCTGATGCGGCAGCAAGGAGAAAGTCAGCTTCATCCCAATCTTTACGAAATGAACCACAAAACCATGCACGGTCTTCTCTCTGTTGCTGAGTGATTTTGGGGTTGCTGATAACATGAAATGGCTTGATACCAGATTTTTTCAACTCACGATATACAGCACTATAACTTCTTCTTTTCCCTTTTTGTTTCTAGTTCAAGCGCCAATTTACATAAAGACTTTCTTGGTCTACCCACTGCCTCAGCTATGGTGTCTTTTGACTCCTGAGAAAGGACTTCAGGACTTCCAAGATTCTCACTCTTTTCGCGATGATAGTCATATGGATTTTTGTTCCAGTTTCTTTTAACAAAGGATTCATCTCTTTTAATGTATTTAGCTATCCAGGAACGTGAAATGAAGGATGCGCCAGCATCCCTGTGCCTCTCTGAAGGTTATAACCCACATTCAGTCAATCCATCTGATTTCCTCCGAGTCGTTAGCCATGTCTGTATCTAACTCTGTCACTTAGTCTGAAAATACAAGAATTGTAAAATGAAAAATAGCTTAATAGAAACTTAAAATAATGTACTTGGAGACAGGCTATAGCAGAAAACTCCATAACTTTCCATTTGTTCTGTGGAGGGGGGCCCTCTAATTTCGAAACACCCGGTATATATACAGTATGTATATATATATCATAATGTTAGGAAATACATATAATTCCTGAAAATACTGCATAATCTATTCGAACTTTTCAAGGGCACAAGGCCCTAATCAAAGAAGTATAGTATAAGTATAACAAGTACAAGGTAGGGTGAAGGGCGATCGTAGTCTCCGGGAGGGTAGGGTTTTGCTATAGGTCAGGTTAGATTAGGAAAGGTTGCATTAGGATTCCAATCAGACATTGCCCATATTTCTTGTCAATAACTGGGATCTGGGATTTTACGTATTTGTATATATATATATATATATATATATATATATATATATATATATATATATATATATATATATATATATATATATATATATATATATATATATACATAAGAGAGAGAGAGAGAGAGAGAGAGAGAGAGAGAGAGAGAGAGAGAGAGAGAGAGAGAGAGAGAGAGAGAGAGAGTAATATAAACACAGCTGAACAAACTACTAGCAAAGAATACCAACCTCTAGTATTTCCTCTATTTTTGCCATTTTTAGTTAGCATAAACCGACGGAAAATTTAATGTTTTAAAGACTTTCATTCACATTGTGTTTTGTAGGGACACTGATTTCAAAAATTAGATGGTGCAATGCCTTATCAGATCTTTGTAAGATAGGCGATAGGGAGAACAGTCTTATCTTGACTTAATAAGGCAAGTATTATCTTTAGTCACATGAGTACATCCGAATAGCCAGAGGACAGTAGTTCGGGCTGTCCGCCTTAGATATTTACTCGGTGGGCATTGGTCTGGTTCAGGTTCAGGTCTTAAATCAGTTAAGTTTCCGGTTGCGTAGGTCATTCGTTCCCTTTTTTAAATACGCTATTGCCATCTTCGCGGCATTAAGTGAAACGTACTAATCCTCCTTAAGAGCCAAATAATTCTAAATAAGAGACTTTTTAAGCAAAGCAAGTAGCCAATCTCTGCTGCAAAGGTCCTCTTACCGGGTTTAAATGAGGCCCGTCAGTATTCATCTTGTATTTTTGGGAAATACAGTATCAGCGCATTGGATACAAATGAATGTAAATCACTGACTTTTTCGGCCTGAGTGATCTTGTCATAGCGAAACTTGGTTTAAACTAAAGACTCTTAAGGATTAAATCTGGTATCAGTTTCCAAGTTTAGGCGGCTTTTATTTGCAACAATGGCGGGGAAATTAACGATTACACTGTTGCTGGTAGCAATCGTTGGGTTAACCAGCGGGGAGGACATTTGGGAGGAGTTAAAGAAGAGGCCACTGGAAATGTTTGAACGGCATGGGAATCCTGTTTATGAAGCTGTAAAAGGGCTTCCCAAGATCCTGAAGGACCACTCTGAAATAAAGTAAGTGAAAGGGTTGTTATGAGCAATTCGTTAGTTTTTCGTTAGTTGATTAGTTGAAGACTGAAGTGGGTTTTTTGTTAGTATTGTTATTAATACTGCTGTTTTTGTTTACCTCTACTTTAGGATTTAGTGCCCTCACTTCATCAGTTATGTAAGATGACAGACATAACTGCAAATAATAAAGTATTCAGTTGATTGTGTTTATCTCATGAGAAAAGAAATCAGTTTTCAACAAGAGTTTTCACTTCTATCAACATGAACACCTGTTAGGCCACCGCTTCCCATATTTACTTTGCGGAAAGGCAATCTTTGGATTGCGTTGCGTTGAACGTTTCGACTCTGTGCTCGGGAAGTCACTCGTTGCTTCCATTTTCTCTTAACCATATAATTTTCAACCTTATACCAGGCTTATTAGTTTTCTTCGAATTTCAGAAGACGCCACCTAATTATGACGTTTAATTTTGAAACTGTAGCCGTGGCCAACGACTCTGTTTCATCGTCTTGCCCTGGCATCCTACTGTTAAGAAATCGGCTACCTTGATGACCGACAGGTTTCCTGAGCACGATAAAGTAATCTCTAACTTGCTGACCGCAACTTTAATCCCTACCTTACCACTTCAATGTTACTGAGTAGTGCTACACTCTTGAATCACTTGCCTTCTTTTCCCTGCTAAGGGAGGCAGTGTTGTCAGTGCACCTCACGTGTTACACTGTAAGCATTTCTAAAGGGTGTTTGCAACGTCCCATCAGCCCCTAATGCGCCCACTGCACTGTTTAGTCCTGCTTTACTTCCATTTCCACTTCCTTTCCTTTGTCTTGCTGGCCAGCCTCTCTTAACTAATAATTCGTAGCGCAATTGCGAGGGGTTGCTTCTATTTTCCTTCTGGATCTCCTTATCTTACTGACCAACCACTCCAATTCCATCTTTAGCAGTTTTGAGCGCTGAATGGCTCACAGTGCGTCATTGATTGGCTTTATAGCCTGAATTTCAAGATTCAATTATTCATTCAGCAGCCGTATTTTGGATTAAGTTAACGATTCTTCAAGTTTTGTGTATCAGCTATGACAACATATAGCCTTAGGTACTTCTCGACCTACGAAGCTTTCATGTAAGTGACTTTTGTCTATCATAGCAATCTATTCTGTTAACTAGTTAATATAACGTTATACGAGGTTAGCAAAAACGAGCACAAAACCAAGTACAGCATAATCTCGGTTTTCAAAAGAGGGACAATAGAACTGACAAACTTTCCCTCTAGTTACAATGTGCTAACATAATTTCTTTTACTAAAAGAGGGACGTCATGATTCAGACAGTACAAGGGAGAGCAGGGTTTTCCTGGAATCCTAACTGTGGATAAGGTTTAAAATAAACACAGTCTAGACTTAGTGTTGACATTTTGTGCAAAGCACACAAGGATTTTATATATATATATATATATATATATATATATATATATATATATATATATATATATATATACACACACATACACATTTATATGTTTTGCAGAATAGAGACTATTCTTCTATTTTGCCAAACAATAACTTTTATAAATTTCTCGTTTAATAGTAGAAAGCCTTCAGCCAGGATCTAATTCCTGTTACATGTATTATATATATATATATATATATATATATATATATATATATATATATATATATATATATATATATATATATATATAATGTGCATACATATTACAGGACTTAGCTTCCTGGCTGAAGGCTTTCTGTTATGAAATGAAGACTTCATAAATCTTACTGTTGGGTAGAACAGAAAGATGACTGCTGTAAGGTTCCATTTTCAATTGCAGATATCCCTAACTTTTTTCTTATTCCTTATTGCAGAGACGATGAACCAGTGCTCAAAACTGTAGGTGGCATCTATCTGCCAGTTCCAAATGAAGGAATCAATCAGCAATGCATAGAAGATGTACAAAACCTTGCTTACGTTTGGGATCATCCTCTTGTCCTCGAATATATAATGATGAGACTGTTTCAGTTCTGGCCAGCAACAAGTAAGTGGATGGAAAAACACTTAGTCCCCCATTACACATGCATCAGCGTGTATACATGAACGTGTAAATACAGAGCACATGAAAATTTGCATATTCTTAAGGTATAAATGGATCAGAATTATCCTATCAACATTCATGTAAACTTAAACATATCCAGCTTTTACATTCCAAAGGAAAAATCTAGTATATAAATGTAAAATAAAAAGATGTCTACATACACACACACACACACACACTTGTCTATATGCACAGAAATACTTGCACTATTCACAAACTACAAGTAGTTCAATCTCAAATATACTGCATCTAGATGTAATGAATTTAACGCTAGGAATAATTTGATCCTTTGATAAATCAGCTGACGAATAAAAAACACTGCAAATATGGTATTTAAAGTGTGATATGTCTTTGTATGCATTGAACATAAGGTGTACACGACAGGCCTCCTATACCCCGTTGTTTCCAATCTCTCTCTTCGTTGCTTAAGTATAGCATATTTGTAAATAAATTCAACGTTTCAGTGCATTTTCTGTATTTACTTACGCACACATTTTATATGTACACATTCATATATATAATGGCACGGCACGTATTGTGCTGACCAAAACCTTTCAATTCCTTTTTATATTTTCAGTACCGGACTCTTGGGGCGTCCCGGGCGACGGCATCCTAAACGGGAATTCCATTCCATGGGGACTACAGGAAGAGTGCACTGCAGTCGCAGCCAATGTGACCAAAAGCCGTATGGTTCCGTTTAACGCAACATTTCGGGGAAAGTACTGCCTCGTTCACATAGAGTAAGACCTGGGTCAAAAGGTGCAACCTGACTTTCAGATTGAGAGGTTGAACTTGATGAGAGTTGTGGGTCTGAAGTTGTCAGTTTAGTTTTAGACTCTTTTTCGCGCCCCTGAACTCAGAGCTATTGTTAAATGCCAGCATTTAAAATTGTTCATAAAATGAAAAATTAACAGCAGGTTTAGTTCTTATTTCTAAACGTTTAATCTTGAAGTTAGCCTCTGTAGTTGTAATTTTAACTTCACATTCTGTTCTCAGCACTTATCATTAGGCATTGGAATAAGCTGTTGGAAGTTGCAAAGTTCCAAGATCCTTTTCTTGATACTAAACTTTGCATAATTCAAGGCATTTAGGTTTAAGATGAGTTGTTTGGAAGTTTCGAACTTCATTTAAAATTCTGTTCTTGATTCTAAAGCCCTATACAACAGCCTCGGTTTTTAAGAATCCTATATTGTTATTCATTCACGTATATAAACAACAACTACTACTATGGCGACATCGTTTGCTTACATGTTCGTTTATTTTAATCTATCTATATTCACCGTATACATCATTTTGTTCTACATGTTCGTTTATTTTAATCTATCTATATTCACCGTATACATCATTTTGTTCTAAGATGACTGGAAACGGAAATACTTCTCTGTCTCTCTCTGTCTAGGACAAAACTCTAGATTTATATACCTTATAAAAACAGTCACAGTTTCTCACTCTAATATATATATTATATATATGTGTGTGTGTGTATGTATATATGCATATATATACACACATATATACAGTATATGTGTGGGTATAAGTAAGAGAGTAACAATGACTGAAACCAACCAAGTTAACACGGAACACACATTAAACTTCTTCATCAGAATAAAACCTACAGTCGAAGTTAATGACAGCTATTGTATCAATTATGTTCACAGAAACACCAATACTTCGTACCCCTACGATCTACCAGAAGAAGACCTACAGCGGAAAGTATACAATGATATCCTGAATTTTCCCGACTACTATTACTATGGGACGTGCATGCCTTCATCTTGCGAAGAAGCAGACTTGGTGGTATGCATCATTTGACAGCTAATAGCCATATATATATATATATATATATATATATATATATATATATATATATATATATATATATATATATATATATATATATATATATATATATATATATATATCTACGTTTCTCTGTGGTGCATCAATCGTTAATGTCAATAACAGTGTTAGATTGGAGAATCTATTCCAGTTTTCTAAAAAAAAAAAAAAAAAAAAAAAGGATTTCTCGCTCGCTGTACTTCATTGTACTTCAAGGAAAGAAACCTTTTTAGAAAAATGGGAAAAGGAATGAAAATAAGACAGACCAATTCCACACTGCTTGTAATTATAAGAAAATTGTATATATATATAGAAACATTTTATATATATATATATATATAATATATATATATATATATATATATATATATATATATATATATATATATATATATATATATATATATATATATATTGTATATACACACTCATACACACATATATATGTATATATATTAGAATGACACAATATTAAGCCCTTATTGAACATTTTTTTATGTAATGGCCACGACAATGCATATTATCGCCTTCGACGAGGGTTTAGGGTTCGGATAGGGAAATAAGACATTTTTTCATTTTATTCTCATTAAGTTTTACTGAAAACTTACTAAAGATATATACAAAAAAAAAAAAAAAGTCTAGGGAACACAATTTGGCCGTTGTATTTCCCTATGACACGTGAATGTAATCAGTAAACTTCATACGTGTATATATGTATATATATATATATATATATATATATATATATATATATATATATATATATATATATATATATATATATATATATATATATGTGTCACTGCCCCATTCATAACTTAACTGCGAATATTGGATGAGCCCTATATGCAGAAAAAAATCTGGACACTGTCCTAGCAGGGACCAGCGGCTTGGTATTCCAATTCACCCTATTTCAAAGTAGAGGAGTGGTTTGCAGGTGGTTTTGAACCCATTCCACAGGAGTAATAGTCCTCTAAGAGCGGAATGAGCCTGTTTGTCTGTCTGTCTGTCTCTCTTAAGGTCAACGGCAACCATAAATGTTCATCGTGTCTAGTGAGGATTTCAGCCGCTCAGGCAGCAACTAGTACAACCTTGGCACTCTTGTCCTAGAAAACGCCTATGGTTTTGAATACAACTATAATGTACTCTAAGGTAAAGACACGGCAATGAGGCTTTCACTCATGTGGAATAGAATAATAGGATTCTAGCCATCTGTAGGATGAGGAAAAGACCAACTGACAGAAGGGTATTTGGTTTATTGCCCCCCCTCTACTGATATTAAGAAAAAGGGGCGCATACATATATATACATACATATACACACATATATATATAAATACACACACACACACATATATATATATCAACGATTAATGCACCACAGAGAATCGTAATAATATATATATATATATATATATATATATATATATATATATATATATATATATATATACATATACATATGTACATATATATGTACACTGTATATATATGCATATATACAAGTACATATATGTATACAAATACATATATATATATATATATATATATATTTATATATACATATATACGTATAAATGTATACATATATACGTTAAATATATACATATATGTATTAAATATACATGCATATATGTATAAATCTATATATATATATGTATATATATATATATATATATATATATATATATATATATATATATATATATGTATATGTATATGTATATCGTTACTTTACATCGTGAAGATAGTATAAGCTCTAAACGACGTCGTCCATTATTGCTCTTAAGAGAAAATCATTCAGCCGGATGACAAAAAACCAAACATTTCGGCAACATTTCTTTGTCTGAGTATGTTAGTCATAGGATGTTGAATGTCACAGCAAAGTTCACGCGATAAAATGCTACTTTGATAAACGCTATCTGTAATATACTCTGTTGGTTACTGATTATTTCACTTCATTATGTAACAAAAGTCCACCAGGCCGATCTTTGACAAACTGATTCTTGATTTACAACAAATAAAAAGAATATGTCAACAATCAATGTAATGTAAACTCTTCTTAAATGTTTTCTATCTTTTCTGTCGCTGAATTTTTATTTTTTTCATTAACAACAACTGGGAAGACATTTAAAGATATCGGTGATGGCTTTCAATCTGAAAGCTGTTACGCTTTTAAATGTTTCCACTCGTTTCTTTGTGTTCTGTCCGTTTAACAAGTAAAGCAATTACAAATTTCAATGAGCATTTGAATCAAACTTAAACGTTGCTGAAATCTTAGGCGCTTTCATTTTTTTGCGAAAACACTTATTAATGACTCCAAGGAACAATAAAAAAAATGCTGTGAATTAATAACATCAACTTTTAGTAAAAAAAAAAAAAAAAACACCTGCCATTCTTATTTCTCGACATTTATCCGTTGTAACGAAGAACGGCAACAGCGACGAGTAACAGTACAGTAGGTAAAGATTACAAACAATGATACCTCTAAACATAAACGCTTCTTAGGTTTTAATTTACTTTTTCTTCGCTCTCTTCTTGATCAGGAGAGCATCAGTTTCACCTTTAATAACACAGCTTGGAGTCTTGTCGATGTCCATTGCCAAACAGCTGATCGAGAATACATAGAAAAAAATGACGGAGATACTGCATTCATGTAAGTCTATCTCTCTCTCTTTTATATATATATATATATATATATATATATATATATATATATATATATATATATATATATATATATATATATATACATATATACATATATATGTATGTCTAATGACAGATACATCATTCGATGCATGAGCTAACAGAAACACAATAAGATTTTGCTCAGTTGCCCCAAAGAACTCTGGCAGACATGTATGTAATTATATATGTAAAAGAGTGGAACCTTATAAAAGACGTATGTGTATATATATATATATATATATATATATATATATATATATATATATATATATATATATATATATATATATATATATATATATATATATATATATATGTATGTGTGTGTGAGAAACATTTAACTATTTAAAATTGCACCTGGCTGGAATATCAACATAATTTTAGTGTCTGTTTCTTGGCACAACATGCATGAGATTTAATCTTAATGAATACAACTAATTTCTCCTGTTTTCTCAGTGTCGCAATAGGCATCATATGGTGCGTGATTGTTGGGGCCGCCATCGTGGAATTTTTCGTCAACTGGGCAAAGAAACCAGAGGTCAAAGAAGGTGAGAGGGTGAACGGAAATAAAGTTACGAGAAAAAGTCACAGTTTTGACTAAGATATGTCACATTCCCGAAGTTAATATCGAAGCACCTTAATTGTTAACATTTCAAGTCACTTTTTAACTGGCAATACATGTCTTGTACAGTACATGTCGACAATATAGTTCAATGTACCCTTACATATTTAAGAAAATAGTCACATTTCATTTCACACCTCATTATATAAGCCATTAGCAATACACAACGAATACAATGATAAAAGCTTGCATATGTCATACATCACGGTTAAATAGCTTCAGCTAAACCTTGCTTTCGACTAGGGTATTTTATAAAATGTTGTTTCATAAAAACATTTCATATATCATACTTTCTAATTTTTTATACAAAGTCCCTGGGACATACATTATATTTCATAAAATGTTTTCTTTTCCTGCAAATTCCCCATGACATATACTAATTGTGTTGCCAATGCACACAAAAAATGTATTTGTCATACTTTTCAAAATAGTATTAAGCGTGAAGTAAGTGATTTCGTAAAATTTTACCATAAAGTCTCTGTTTGCATGTTGCTGAATATATCATGAGATTTAGAAGTTAATAGTTCTTTAATATATATATATATATATATATATATATATATATATATATATATATATATATATATATATATATATATATATATATATATATATATATATATATATACACATATATATACATTCCAGTGTGTATGTTTCTTAAATTCTTTCCAGGTCCCCTAAAATTCTGGCTGGTCCTATCTTTTTATCGTAGTATGTCAAGCATCTTCAAAGTGGTTAATAAAACGAATCCTGATGTAATCGATTGTCTCCATGGGCTGAGGTACTTTCTTCTGAATAACTGTTCTTTTTTTACTATAATCAATAAATGCATTCAACTGACTGACAAACTGGTTGTCACACATGAAAAAAAAGAGGAGCCTACACAGGTATCCGGACCTATCTCAAGATCTCAATGATTCCCCCTTGATTAAAACTCGCACCTGCTCAGTTTCATAGAAATCTGTAAGAAATTCATTTTTACATTTCTTGTGAACAGGCACCCAGTGCTTTTTAACCGTAAAAAACAATTAAAACCCAGAATTTCCACAATTGAAAGCACTTTAAAAGTCTCTTAACTACTGGCATTAGTCTAGATTTTATCTTGATTATTGTTCCTATTATATTCCAGGGCACTGTCCATGATTTGGGTGACATGGTGCCACAGCTATTCGCTTTTCTCAAAAGTGACGCAGAACTTGAAAGGACTTCAAAATGTAAGCTTTACACTAAAGTTCAAGTTGTCCAGGGGCGCAGATAGTATTTTTCATATTCTTTACCTACTTACTTAGAGAGGGTAGCTCTAGAGGGGGTCAACTTTCCGGTTCTCATCAGGTCTTTTTGGGATAAAGGTCCTAGCCCCACTCCTTCTTCAGCTTCTGTGCCGCCAAGCACAGTCGACTTAGTAATTCATACATAATTCACAGCTTAGATTAATAGACGCCCAACGGATATTTCAGGGAAGGTCCTCGTCTCTCCATGGGAATCGATTGTTGTTCTATCGCCGGTGAGCGAGATTATATATATATATATATATATATATATATATATATATATATATATATATATATATATATATATATATATATATATATATATATATATATATATATATATATATATATAAATATATATGTATGTATGTATGTATGTATATGTATATATAAATACTCGTATGCATAAATACTAAAAAAATCATAGGGGACGTTCATGATTTAGTATAAGCCAAAATCACAGGAAAACAACAGCCAGAAGATTCATAAAAAGTGCTTTACCGTTGTTTATTCATGCATCGTAGGGGCCCAATATATAAATTTTTTTGTGCCCCGATGATGCGTGTATAAACACTGCGAAAGAGTTTGGTACGGATCTTCTGAATGTTATTTTCATTTGGGTTTCTTTTTATATATACACATACACATACATACACATATATATATATATATATATATATATATATATATATATATATATATATATATATATAAATTGCATACTAATATCGACTTTTTTTAATAGCCTATGAATATTAAAAAAGTAAAATATTGTCATAATCTTCGTTACCATTAATAAGAATCTGAGCTGGAAGTAACTTCACCAGGTGCCCAGAATACCCTTCTTAAGTGAAATATGTAAATATTAAATGACCCTGGTTCATAGCCTTAAATGTGTCTTAAACTATAAAAACTCGGGTGGTGGGGAAAGGGGCAACAGCGCACGCAAAAAGCCAGTTCTGTTGAAATGTTAACCTTACTACTTCTGTCATATCCAAATATTAATTTTTCTGAATTTGTTTCTGTGCTAATTTTGTTTTACAGATAACTGACAATGCCCTGGACCAGATTGTCTTCAATGGTAGCTTTAGCGTGGACACGTTCTTCTTTATGAGCGGCCTCCTTGCCACGTATAGCGTCCTCCGAGAGAAAGCTGAGAGCGGACGAGTAAACTGGATTATGTATTATGTTCACAGGATACTCAGGTGAGCTGGGAGCATGTTGTTAGATAGTGGAAAATGTTCGTCAATACCGGGGTCAGACGAGGGAAAGATGCTAAGTAGTATATTACGTAATGTAATCTTGTTGTTCTTACTCATAATGTGTATAATGAACCATGATCTTGAACTGGCGGCCATTCTGTTCTGCATGGACATTCTGTTTTGCAGGATTCACAGAATATAATGTGCATGTGTAAGCGCACAGTACAGTGCAAATAGGAAAGGAAAAAGCACAGATTAATAATAATAATAATAATAATAATAATAATAATAATAATAATAATAATAATAATAGTTATTATTATTATGGTTTGTAATGAGCATACAAATCATGGAACAGGCAAAAGGGGACAACATATGTTGCAATAAAGCAAAATTATTTCATCATTTGTAGATCAGCAGAGTTTATGGCTGTACAAGTAAAAGGACTTTAGATGCTTGCGACCAGCTTATTGCAATTATAAATACGAACTATGAGAAGCCGAGGTTAAATTTCCGATAATCCGGCTTCTGCACTGCCATATTGTATCCTCTTTAGCAAACGAACGGCTACCATTAACAAGGTCACAACACTTACACTGTATTTAGTAACTACAACAACAACAGCAACATTAAAAAATAAGACATAAAAACTAACGCAACCTCAAAGATAAATCTGCAGAACACCTGATGAATCCTTAAAACATAAGAAAACAGTGTGAACATCTCAACACAACAAAATAAGGTGAATAACCTTACTGTTCCATAAAAGGAAACTTAATTCGTAAGGAGCAATGGTATAAAATAACTGAAGAAATCTGCTGATGAAGCATGTCAACAGACTGGCTATCTTTTAGGATGAATTCAGTGTCTTCCCTACTTTCCTCATTTGAATTTACCTAGATAATATTGCGTGAGTGATAATGAAAATTACAATGCTTTTGCAATTCGTTTTAATGTCTATTTTCCTAGATTGATACCGGCTATTGCTCTGACTTGCTTCTTCATGGCCACAGTGGCTAAATACGGCCTCGCAGGCCCGTATGGACCTTACGTCAACTCGGAGAATTTGCAGCCTTGTCGAGAGAACTGGTATATGGACGTACTTCTTGTTTCCAACTTCGCCGATGATACCTCCAGGGTAAGACCCCTGTTCCATAAAGTAAGGATCCCTTTTTTTTGTAGAGTATATAGCGCTTCTTTTTTCGGGAAGATCCTTTCTTCCACGAGTAAAGGACTTATTTACTAGAGTAAGTACCCTTATCATAAAGTGAAATTATTTGAAAATAAGGTAACTTTTTCGTTAAGGAAGATGGCTAATATTTTCAAAGAATGAACCATGTTCCTATAGAAATGTTCCTTTTTCATAAAGTAAAATCCGTTCTTTGGAGTGTAAGAGCTGTTTCTTAAAAACAGGCTCCTTTTCATGAAGTGATTTCCATTTTACCTTCGAGTAAGAGCTGTTTCTTGGAATAAGATTGCTTCAGTTGAAGTAATCTTATTCAATTGAAGCAAAAGCTGTGTGCTAGAATAAGGTTCCATTTCGTCGAGTTAAAATTTCCACATTCTGGTAAAGCAAATTTATATTCAAGAAATAAAAATTTTCCTTCAATAAATATATTTTCTTGAGTAAAGGAATTTTTGTCAAAAGTGAGAAGCCTGTTTTATAGGAAAAAATCTTAAAACTTCCGTGTCTAAAATAACAGACGATCTGTAAGAGACCCCAACAACATTAAAAACAAACCATTACAAGGAAGCGCAGCAACAGCAACAAAAACAACAATAGTGATAATAATGATAATAATACCAAAGATAAACAAAATGAGATAAGTAATAATAACAGCAGCAACTTCAACAACAATAAAAATGATAAGAACAACAGTTCGCAGTGATAATGACAAGAGAATAATAATAATAGGACTGGTAATGACAATGATATCTCTATCGTTGTTATCCTTTTCCAGTGTTTGCCCCAGAGTTGGTACACAGCAGCAGACAGCCAACTGTATCTTATACTACCCGTACTCCTGGTACCCCTAACGTTCAACCGAAAAATTGGTGAGTGCACTGTAGTCCTTCTTTAACACTTCGAAGCTTGAAACTGCATATGAGTATTGTCGTTCAAAATAAAGAGAAAAATACCAGCGTCCCTTCGGCCCCTAGTTGCAACCTCTTTCATTCCTTTTATTGTACCTCTGTTTATATTATCTTGCTTCCATCTTGCTATCCGCCCTCTCCTAACAATTATTTCATAGTGCAACTGTGAGGTTTTCCTCCTGTTACACCTTTCAGTTCAAACCTACCAACTCTCAATTCCTTTTCCAGCGCTGAATGACTTCATAGATCCCAGTGTTTGGCCTAAACTCTATATTCCATTCCATTCCATTCCTTGTATGCTAATTAACTTAATGACTAATAATCTCCTCTATCGCCTTTATCAAATGAACAATTATTCATCTCAATCATTTCTTTCGGAAAAATGTCATCTAGATATACAATAAAGACTTCCTCCATCGTACTACAGGATCTCATCTGTATACACATCCACTCCTGGTGCCTTTTTCATTATTCAGCCACTTAAGTACCCTCCTTACATTATTAACAGTCACTTCCACAAGCAATCTAAAACTTACACCAACCATTCCATGCCTGTGTCATGCACTCTTCCTCTTTTCTATTCATTACATAAAAGAAAAGTCTTCAAAATACTCATCCCTCGACCCAAGAATGCATGCTCTTCAGACTGCATCTGTTTTGTTGCATTTTTGATTTTGAGAGCGTTTTGCTCATCCCTCTTTCTCTCTGCATTTACTTCCCTATGTAAGAACTTTTCTCTCTAAAGCTCTCGATTACATTCACTGCTCCATTTTCATTAAAATTCTTCCTTTTCTGTCTCACTACCCTCGTGACTACCTTTTCTATCCCATTGTCTTCGTGACTGTCTTATCTATCCTCCTGTATACTGTTACATGATATTCACTTATATCAAACAATTGCTCTTCAAATTATCTTCTTTTTTTCTTCACTAAACCTTATCTTCTCATAATTAACTTAGTGTTTTCACTTCCATTCTTCCTATATATTGTAATTACAAAAAACTCCGTACTATCTACGACCCTTATCCTGGAATTTTCCATACTCCTAATCAGTTCCTTCTACGTGCCCATTTTTATTCCATTTTCTTTTTCTTATGCTGTTCACATTGTTTTCTTAGTAAACTCAGCGTCTTTTATTAATTATTTTTACAGAAATTTTCACCCTTTGTTCTCTAGTTTAAACTTCTATCTGCATCAACTCTTACTTCTGCTCAATAATGGTCAGATACATCTCCAGGCCACTCCTTTTCTTGCCATTGCATCCATCAGCTTATAATTTTCATCTACTCGACAATAATAAATAATTCAGCAAACATTTCCAATGATATTTATGAATATCCTTCTTTGGAAACCAGATATTTTCAACAATCAAGCCCCTTTCCAAACACATTTGCTCATGGAGCTCTAAACCTACTAGCGCCTTATCTTAGCCTGTCAACTACTTTGGCATTTCAGTCACCTAGCACAACTACCTATTCATATTCTCCAAACCGAGCCAGTCAAAGATTCAGACGCTCCTACAACACTTTCTTTCACTTTAATTTCTTGACCCTTCCCAATTGCTATCACAACTTTTTTCCAATCATATTCAGTCTTACTGATAAAATCTTTGAGTAACGAACTTCGTACCCTTTCACCCTCCTCACAGTCTTCCAGGAGCTACAAGTGATCTGTTTCTAGCTCAAAATCTCCAGTTACCTCAGGCAGACCTTACATCCTTCCTGTTCTTGCACACACGCACACATACACTGTCCTTTCCTTTTTGTCTCAATATTCAGCTCTCTCATCTTAAGCAAGTCAGCTATCAAACATTTTTTCTCCTCCTGTGTCATAGATGCATATGCAAAACCCTAGACCTTGCATTGTATTTACTTCTCCATTTTTTGCAGTAGCACCTATGAGGTTGCAAACTCCATGCCTCCAGCCATTTAGGTGTTTGCTACACCATGCAGAGAAGTGAGGGTGTTGTTATTTTCATTTCCTGGTTGTTGCTGGGCTCAGGAAAAGAAGCTCATTTGCAGTTACAGGGAACTAACTGACCAACCCGGCGCTGCCCAGGGAAACTCTGAATGACAACTGATAAACTCTCTCTTCAACTCTCCCTCACTCTTTCCCTCTTTCTCCTCCCTAACACCCCCTCTACTCTTTCTCTCACTCTCTCTCTCCAACTTTCCCTCTTTCTCCTCCTTAAAACCCCCTCTACTCTCTCTCTCTTTCACTTTCACCCTCTCCTGTTAAGATAGTTGCTTCAATTACATTGCCCAGCATTTTTGACATTTTATATTTCACCAATTTTCACCCCACATTCCTATCAGGGCAGAACTTGGACTTGAAGGGTATCAGGAGTGTCACTATTCATCTCAGCAACCTCAGGAAACTATGGATTAGACACTAATATCTTTATTTTTGACATTATATTTTTCACCCCTTCCCACCCCGCCTTCCTATCGGGGCTGAACTTGGACTTAAAGGGCATCAGGAGCATCACTATTCATCTCAGTGACCTCAAAAACTAAGGATTAGACACTAGTATCTGTCGTTTTTGGTATTTTTACATGTGGCCCCCCCCTTTTGGTGCCAGTGATGTCTTACTCCGACAGTATTCTTTCCCAGATAGTAAGTCATATGTATACTAAAAGGAGGTATGATAAACCTGTAGAGTTTATTTAGTCACGGGCAGAACCAGCCCCGTTTCAGGGAAGACCTTCACGCCTGCACCCCCTTTAGTGCTGGTGATGTCTTACCCTCACAGTATTCTTTTCGAGATAATAAGTTTGGTTGGTATTATTCAATGCGTTTCAGAGTTATGCTGGAACACACACACACATACATACATCCATTTTTATATATGTAGATTTTCTCCACAAACAGGTTCAAACCGTTCCTTTTATAACTCCTCTGCTTTGGAACACTTCCAGGGAAAACCTTCACAGGTTGTATCACTCACGCACGCACTACACACACACACACACACACACACACACATATATATATATATATATATATATATATATATATATATATATATATATATATATATATATATATATATGTGCGTGTAAAACTAATTAATGTCTTGTAATTTCAGGCTTGATCACCCTGAGTGGAGTAACGGTTGCCTCATTTGCTATACCGTGCTCGCTTTATGCCGCTTTTAACCTGAAACCGTACCTACCTTTCGCGTAAGTTAGAAATTTTGTTATTTCAAACTTTCACTGACATCTTAGTGTTTAGTTTTTTTTTTATCTACGTCTTCACCCCAATACCGCAAAGCTAATTCTCCTGCTTAGTGTGCCTTGCATTCACTCGTTTTTCCTTTTAAGTGTATTCTGATATGACAATACTTAGTTTTTATTTTGGTTTCTCAAAATCTGAGAGTGCATTCCCCTGTTATTCGCTCTTAATCCGACTAAATTAAAGGTTTAGAGCACACTGCTCTCTTATTTTCCAATTTCATTTTTTCTATGAGGAATACGATAGATCCTCTTACTCGTCTTTGACAACATTATTCATTTACAGTACTTTCATTTTTATCCTGAACAGAATACCAGAGATCGTACCAAAGGAGACGTCACTCAACCATGACTACATGCCCTGGGGTCGAGCTAGTCCGTATTTCATCGGCGTTTGGGCTGGATGGCTTCTCTCAGCTTACAGGGGAAAGAAATTCAAGATGCCTTTGGTAGGGACGTCAAATGATTGCGTTCAAACAACCGTGTCATCATTTCTCATTCGTTTCAGTTATTACAGCTTTACGAGGCCTTACCTGTTCCTATATTACTTTAAGCATTGAGTATTTATCATTTGTCTCATTCCTTGACAGAACAGGATGAAATGTGATGCGCTTGATCGCTGAGCCCGCTCTTCTCTCGATCTTCTTTTTCTTCACCCAAGCTGACATTCCCCACCACCCCCCTCTCTCTCCGTGCTCACTCGATCTCTGGTTAGACATGGCTCCCGTTCTCAGACGGCCTTGTAACTTCTGTCAGGCCACCTCATCCCGCATTCTCTCGAAGGAAATAGGCAGTCCACGGACTGGATTGTTTGGCACGGTTTCTTTTCTTGCATTATCCTCCTATTTTTGTTTATTCGACTCTTACCATCTTTACCGGTGAATAGATCACAAGTTTAGTTTCCTTCTTATCACATGAAAGTAGGGCTAGGTTTTTTCTTAAATTTTCTTAAGCTACTTTTACAACTTTATATATCTCGTAGTAAACAAAAGACAAGAAAGTGCACTTCTGAGTCTGAGGAATGGAACCAGACAAGCTTAATTTCTCTTTTGTTGTGACCCTTGTGTAAATTGATTTCTGGGTTTCTGATTCTTCCCTGCAGTGTTGAGGTTAACGTCCATGTGGCAGAACAAACTGTGATACTAATTTGCGGTTCCAGGCTAATTGCTTAGTTTTCCTTATTGCTTTACTCTCTTATTTATGTTCGTTGCTCGATATTAATGTAATTACAATTTACTTGCTATTTTTTGGGGCAAGGATGCTAACAGTAATTTTCCACATGTAGTATACTATACTATGAGAGCTTGTTTTACAAAGTCAATAGCCTTTCAGCGTTATTTCATATTTTTTGCTCATTTTGATAATAATAATAATAATAATAATAATAATAATAATAATAATAATAATATTAATAATAATAATAACAGCAGCAACAACAACAACAACAACAATAATAATAATAATAATAATAATAATAATAATAATAATAATAATAATAATAATAATAATGTCAATTCATTTTCGGAACTAGCTCGAAGGCCAAACCTAATCCTAGTAAATAAGGAAATCCACAAGCATCTCTAATACTTGTAGCCATACAAGTATTCGAGGCCATGGGCCACAAGATTTGGGGACAAAGAAAGGAAAAGATAGAAAGTACCAAGCTCTCAACACGGAAATAAGGAGTCTGGTAAGCTGATGTGGGAGTAATACTTATCATCCAAGGGGCACTAGGAGTAATTTCAGAGGACCTCAGGAGGAACCTGGAAAGGACTGGATGCTCAAACCTCGAGCCGGGCTTGCTTCGGAAAAGTGTAGCCTACTGCTGGCACCATTAAGAATAATAAGGAGAATGCTAGAATCTTAGGAAAACAGGAGGTAGGCTGCGCCCCGGATCCAGACTCAGATACCAACTTTGCAAGGCTGTGAGAAAAAGATTATTATTATTATTATTATTATTATTATTATTATTATTATTATTATTATTATCTTACAGTGGGGAGCTATTTTGGGATGGTGTGTTTCTGCGACAGTTTCATGCCTCATCTTGTTAGGGATGGCTCCCTACAATACAGTCAATGACCCAGTGGAACTACCGTCATCGATTTCCATCCTCTATGGGGGTTTCAGTCGCGGTGCCTGGGCTCTCTCCCTACTATGGGTAGTCTTCGCATGCCATAAAGGATTTGGAGGTAAGGTGACAGCGCTAAAGGGCAAATTACTATCTTAATGATCAATATGATTGTTTTACTACGGAGACCAAAAATATTATTTGAATGTTTGAGTTTCACTTTTCGTTTACAATTTAAGAAAACAATTGTATGATTTTTCTTAATTAACTATTCACGTTACTGTGTGGAATTATTATTATTATTACTAGGAATGAACACAGAATCATGCAAAGTAGACCCCCCTCCCCTACAAAAGATTCCACGGGGCAGATGCTCATATGAATACAAAAAAGGGGAGAAAACCTGTAAGAAGAGAAGGACAATGAAATGAAATAAAATTAACCAGTAAATAGAAATAAAGAAATTGGTAGACAATTATTTGCATGCAAAGTAATTGACCAGTGGTGGTAAAACGCTCCCCACTTCCCCAAACCACAAAGCACTTCCCAAAGGAAACTGTCCTACTTGGATATGGGTTGGTTAGGATGCATTTGGTTAATCTAGAATGTATTTCTGAGCACTGGAATTTTGGATTTATTGTTATTATTTGCCACTTCCATCAGACTCTGAAGCTGTGGTATCGAATTCTAAGTCTTGATTTGCTTACCGTTACGACTGGTTTAAATATAGCCACTTAAGTCTATTAACCATCGATATATGGTCAGCTGTTGTTACTCAGCTCTAAAAGACTCACTTAGTATGAGCTTTCTTTAACCAGTTTCTACCCTAAGTAGGAACACTAAAGATTGTATCTATAAACAAAAACTTGCTTTCACGTTGGAGTAACGACACTCTAAATTTACTTGCGTTACTCATACAATTTTACAAATATTTTCTCTTAAACGAAATGAACCGTTTTCTATTACTGAATGGTAAATTCCCCTATTTTGTGTCAATGGATATTCGATGTTCTTAAAATATATACAGGTATATATACAGTATGTATACTTATAAAATATGAAAATGCAATCACTTATAAAAGCGTGGAGAGAGAAATTTATTTTAACTTTTCTACAAAGTACTCTTTTCTTTGGATATTTGTTTAGCTAGTAAGTGGCATTTGAGGCATGTCCTTTGTAAATGCAAACTTTGAATAGCAGTGAAATAAATAATAACAATCTTGCTTTGGCTCGGACAAACTTTACTTTTAATGGTGTGTTCCATAATAATAATAATAATAATAATAATAATAATAATAATAATAATAATAATATAATAATAATAATAAAAACCAATGTTTTGGCAGACCTACATGGAAAACTATAATTTATATCAAGTAGTTTCTTAATCAATGGCAATACAGTTAGAGGGAATGTTTTTATAATAATAATAACAAAAGTTTTGGAAAATTGACTTTGCCTTAACCTATTGCTTATTTTTAGACGTTATCTAAGGTTCTAACATGGATTTTGCAAATATTTACTCCGTTTTTTCTAATGGTTGCCTAGAAAACACATTCCTAGACTGTGCATAAAATAATAACATTTCACTACAATCCAGGTCCAGTGAACACCTTTTTGGGTCATGCATGCTGGTTACCGATGAGTAGACTAGCATATTCCATGTTCCTCATCACGGTACCCGTCATGATACTGTCAAATGGAATGAGCTACGTACCTTTATACATGAATCACCTCAATAAGGTTGGTATTTGTTATGAGCTTATGTAGAAAGTAAGCCTTCTATCAGTCTGTGTTTTGATTTGTATATACATATATATATATATATATATATATATATATATATATATATATATATATATATATATATATATGTGTGTGTGTGTGTGTATACACAATATATATACATATATAATTTATATATGTATGAATGTGACAGTTAATATAGTTCGTTTTGCATTGCAGCTAATCTCTATTATTGCAATGCATAAATGTTGAAAGTATATATACACACATATATCTATGTATGTATGTGTATATATATATATATATATATATATATATATATATATATATATATATATATATATATATATATATATATATATATATAGTTAATTCAGTTTTATATAGGGTTAATTTTGAATTCTGAAACGCCTTTTTATCAGATAGATTTTTCTTCTATGTATCTGTTCACCGTATGGTGTCTCAACAATTATAAGCAATTTACAAAAAATTGCCAAATTATTAAATGAAAAATAGAGAGAGAGAGAGAGAGAGAGAGAGAGAGAGAGAGAGAGAGAGAGAGAGAGAGAGAGAGAGAGAGAGAGTTCAACTTATAATTCCTCAACTCTCTTTCCATAATTGCAGTTCATCGAGACCTGTGGGTACCTCTTCGTTGGCGGGTTAATGGCCATTGGCATCTCTATAACGAGCGAGATTCCCGTTTTATCGCTAGAGAAAGCTATCATTCCCAGACCAGGTAAGACTGTCCACACAGCGGTTTGCGTTCACACACAGACTATATAGGCTATACTTTAATGTTTTGAATACGGTAAACGACAGCTAACCATATCCCTTGAGCACACCTACTTAGTGGGTCCAGCCCGAGAGAAAACGAAATCTCCAGATTCGTTAGGCTAATATTCCAAATTTACTCCCTGGATTGATGGAAAGTCAAATACCTGATCTTAAAACATACAGAAGGGAGTAACCCCCAACCTGCTTGTGAGCAACAGGTGGATGGGGGGCTGCTTAACCCCGTTAAACCAGAATGATCAAGTAATTAGTATATGAAGCAGGAACCTGATATAAAGCAATGGTCCGCGAAATTTTGGTTTCACGGTTTGCTCAAGGGCAGAAGCCCTGCTGGATTATAGCCGGTTTCATCTTCAACAACAACCAGAGAATCTGCTTCAGTTTCATTCATTCTGGCAATGAGAGCAGCAATCCTCGTAAAGTTTCAGGATTTTAAAGCGTATTTCTACCACTGTATTGAGCTTTAGTACACAAGAAAGGGCCTCACTTATCCCTATCTATAATGAAAGCTATTATTCCTCTTAGTCTTCTGCATAAATAGTATTGGAAATATTAATGAAAACAGCACTTACATCTTTCATCGAATGAATTAATGGCTTTTTCTAGGTGACAGCATCCTCAAGGTATATATTATTTGTTCATTATAGCAGAATAATCCGTTTTCTTCATGTTCCATCATTAGCACGTTAGTGCCCTGCGGATATTTATAGATGATTTTTGTCAGTCAGTAGATACGGCTTCGGACATCACCAGTCGTTGAACATGATTTTCGGGTGAATTATGTGTACTAAAGGTCCTTTGTTCTGAACGCCAGTATAACACCGAAATGTTTATTCATGGTTACGTTGGTAGCGTAGATGGGTCAGTAAAGGAGTAGCAGTGTGGCAAAATTAGCAATTATTGACTGCCTTATAGTTCCCTTCCCAACAGGGAAATTCATATGCAACATTGGTCAGTTCTTTTTTACCTTCGCTCGCGCCGCGCTGTTCTTCATAATGAGGAACGACGTTAATTATGGTTTGCAACAGATCCATGGGTTCATCTCTGTGGTGGTAGGGGGTAGCTCTTCTCCCAGTCGTGCTCTTCAAAGGCCTCTCCTCTTGTCTTCAAATCGTGCTGTATTTCATGAGGTGGTAAATTATGATAGTATCGTTGAAGTTGGAATCAGTTTTCACCTTTGGCACAGAATAGAATACCCTGTGTGAAAAAAAGTTGGAAGCCGAAGAGGAGTATAATAAATAAAAAAAAGAGATAAAAAAAAACAAAGGGGTATATTCGGAAACGAGTGTTAATTGTTGCATTCTTTACCTATTTTCATTTTTTGACGCTTGCTGGGAAAACCCATTCATTCAGCTCTTTCTTTCCTCAGGACGAAACGTGCAAGAGGAGCCACTGAAAGAATCCTAACAGTTTTCTTGAAATACCGAAAGGCCGATGGACTGGCAACACAACACTCAAAGGAAATAGAAAAGGAAGGGGTGAATGAAATAAAGAAGAGATCAAAGACCGGTCTCTTAAAAACATACTAGTTAGACTTCACCTGGAAATGTAAATATTGGGAGAAATCTCGTCTATGAGTGTTGTTTGTTAAGATTCTTCCTCGATGATTGACTTCTGCATTCAAATCGTAATATTTTGGGGTGCTTTTCGAAATATGGCTATGTAAAATTGAAAACCGTCAATAAATCCTGTTCATATTTTGATCATACCTCTAACGATTCTTAGATTCGTCAAAATACCTACAGTATGTGTATATATATGTATATATATATATGTATATATATATATATATATATATATATATATATATATATATATATATATATATATATACACAGAGCCTTCTGCATCTGCACTCTAATTTTCACAGGCATCATCAAATGTATCTTTTAATGTATTAAAATCTTGAATTGCACTGAAAATATTATTCACATTGAAGAGTAAGGTTTAATGTACAGAGTAAAACCCAAACATATGCGAAGGAAGATTTTGTTCTTAAAATCTACTAAACAACATTGTTTATTAAGAAACAATATTTTATCTAAGGTATGGATGAATCCTTATACATGCAGGGTATTAAAAATCTTTTTTCTACTACCAACACTGTTACTGCTACCTCCAGCAACAAGAACAGCAGTTGTAGGTAATGGAAGTAGAATTACGGCCTTTATGAATTTTCGGGCGCTACGGGTACATAAACAACACTCCCTCCCATCCCTGCCCTAGTAACCGTATAAAGAACGCCATAGCCTGTTAACATGAGACCACCACCAGACTAGTCGGTTCAAATCTACGGTGAAGATGTTCCCATCCTGCGATGGGGCAGTTGTAGATCAGGGGCTTGCATCCTCATCCCTTACTTAAACAAACGTTCTTGCTTAAAACGGAGAGGTAAGATTTTCTAGAACATCATCACTAACTTGGAAATGCGGGTAGCTGGTACAAAACTATTATCATTATTATTATTATTGTAGCCTCATGGTCTTGGTCCATGTAAATATTAGTTCATACCGAGCAATGTTAGAAAATTTGATGAAAATTTTGAAAAAATGGAGCAATATATCGTTGTGTTAGCGGTATTCGAAATTATGATTTCATAAAGAAATGTTTCCAAAGCTGCTCTAATAAATATTATCGTCAGAGATACGACCTAGATTTATCTCATTCCCGTGACGTTTATTGTGGTCATGAAAAATGAAACAAATTGACCCTAAAGTTTTATTTTCGACGAGTTTCATAAACTCTTATATCAAAGTTTCCCTGACAACATTACTCTTCTCGAAATTTTATGAATGGGACCGTTTTATTTCAGCAAGATTTAACCTTTTGAGAGAGAGAGAGAGAGAGAGAGAGAGAGAGAGAGAGAGAGAGAGAGAGAGAGAGAGAGAGAGAGAATGATACTAAAAACAGAAAGAAATGCGGAGGCACAAGGAAGGAGATTATGATTAATGATGAATTGGAATGAGAGAGAGAGAGAGAGAGAGAGAGAGAGAGAGAGAGAGAGAGAGAGAGAGAGAGAGAGAGAATAATACTAGAAGCAGAAAGAAATGCGGAGGTAGGAGATTATGATTATTAATGATGAACTGGATTGAGAGAGAGAGAGAGAGAGAGAGAGAGAGAGAGAGAGAGAGAATAATACTGAAAGCGAAGAAAGAAATGCAGAGATACGAGAAATGAGATTATGGTTATTAATGGTGAACTGGAGAGAGAGAGAGAGAGAGAGAGAGAGAGAGAGAGAGAGAGAGAGAGAGAGAGAGAGAGAGAGAGAGAGAGAGAAGATATTGAAAACAAATTTAGCTTTAAAGGAAGATGAACAAAACTGAAAATTTCCCTGGTGATATTTCTATGCTAGGAGAAAGTCGGCATATTAGCCTCGTTCATCGACGCATACTGCTAATAGGAAATGACAGGGGCAACATTACGACCACTTCCATAACGGGCTGCCGCCCCCGGGCTTCGGCTGGCCAGCGCCCATTACATGGAAATGAGTTGGTAATACTCATAATGCAGGATTTCAAGGGACTTGTCACGTTAAATCAGCAACGACATTAAGCTCATGGAAGGTTTATCAATAGTGTGAAGAGTTCCTCTCTTTCTCTCTGCCGCTTTGTTTTTCTTTTTGTCTCTCTCTCATCCTTTCTTTGGTCTTTCCATATGTCTATGGTTTTTCATAATTATATTATGAAAAAGTCATAATTTCTTTCTACTTACACTCTCTCTTATCTCTTTCTCCCTATACTCTAATTCATCTTGTAATATCCTTGTCAGTCTGGCTTTTCCAGAAAAATGAAATTTAATCTATTTTGCCTACCTTAATCCTGTTTATATGTTATGCAAAATATCAGATTGTCATACTGTTAGTTATAAAAAAATTATCATACGATTAAGTTCTACTAACAAGGAAATGCGCTATCACACAAGCAAGCTTTCTGGTCTCTTGTAGAACCCAATTCTCAAACATTACGTATAGAATTTTTTGTTTCTACATCATTGCCAATTTCAGTTACGGATGCTAGTTAACTCTTAACCAACACATGCAATTCCTCTCTCTCTCTCTTTTATATATATATATATATATATATATATATATATATATATATATATATATGTATGTATGTATGTATGTATGTATGTATGTATGTATGTATGTATGTATGTATGAATGTAATGTGTTCCTATGAGTGTGTGTGTTTAGTATTAAGAGAACTTGGAGAAAGTACGTCTTGTCAGGTCAGAGTTTTATTTGCATTACATATGTTTTACGTAACCTCATTATCAGCGTTAACAGCTAAAACAGAAGAAGAAATATGTTTCAGGAGTGAACTAAAGCAGAATATTCATTAGAACATGTGCTGAATGTACTAAATACAACTAAGTAAGAATAAATACGTTCGATATTTTCCTGTATATTCTGGTTTAGTCTTCGACCTGATGCACGTTTTTACTCTTTTAGTTATGTTTATACTCTTTTAGTTATGTATATGTATAATATATATATATATATATATATATATATATATATATATATATATATATATATATATATATATATATATATATTTCGGCATCGAGATACTGAAAGATAATGGAAAACGTGCTCGTAAGACACCACCATTACGCACGTACTCACGTGCACACGCACACATACGTATACAAGATCGAAAGGGGGCCAAAAAAAACAAAAGCAGAGAGAAACAGAAGCGTATTCCTATTCATACAGTCATGACAGTCTTCAGGGCTGGATAACTTCCCATCCGAAAATCCCTTTGGAAGAATTTTTCACATTCGAGGAGGTGAATGGGAGAGATTTCTCACTCGTAAAAATATAAATTGTTTCACGCCATATCTATGCAACGAGAGAGAGAGAGAGAGAGAGAGAGAGAGAGAGAGAGAGAGAGAGAGAGAGAGAGAGAGAGGATGAGAAGTGGTTATGATGGAGTGGCAGAGACATAAACCACAACATGAAAAGAAGTCCAATCCATCGGGAGAGAAAGTGAGATAGAAACTGCTTTTCTAACCTGCATGTTTTCCTCCTTTGATATACTCATGATCTTTGGGCTTTTTTGATACGATATCTTCTACAAAGAATTCTTATAGTAATTTTAAGAATATAAAAAGGTTAAATACAGGAATTACCGACCATTTCTTTAAATAAAGCAACTGTATAATAAATCACAGATGAAAACAGATATCCTTGGATAATATCTTAACTACATGGGGTGGGTCACTGACATAAAACTAGGTGAGGTGAAACAGAAAAGACTGTTTTTTTCTTTAACCTGGCTTTAACTAAAACATTACCTTTGGAACCAGATTAAACCAGCAAAGATGACATTTGAAACTAGACTTTAAAAGCAAGGCTCACCCTTGAAACTGGATTGCAGAAACAACGATTACTTAAGGCAATCCTTGCCACTAAAACTCGGTTGAAGGAACAAGGACTACCGTTGAAACTGGACTGTAGTCTCAAGGATACCATTAAAACTCGATAGTAGCAGCAATGATTGCCTTTGAAAATGGACTGCAAGAAAAAGGATAATCTTTGAAACTGGAAAGCAGCAACAAATACTATCTATGAAACGGGATTGTAGGAGCCAGGGTTGCCTTCGAGACTGGACTGAAAGAGCAAAAATTACTTTTGAAACTGGAATGCAAAAGCTGTGATTGCTTTGAACCAGGACTGGGATTAGGAGCAAGTATTCTATTTGAAACTGGTATGTAGCATCGATCATTACCTTTGTAAGTGAATTGTAGAATCAAGCATTAACTTTGAAACTGGACTGTAGTAGCAAGGACTACCTTTGAGAGGGAGAAGATTGTCTTTGAAAATGGTTTGGAATAACAAGATCAGCCTTGAGACTCATTTCAGTAACAAGATACCTTTGAATCAGAGTTGAAATAGCAAAAATTGCTTTTGAACACTGGTTATAATATTATGATTAGTACTGAAGCGAGGTCGCAGTAGCAAAGTTTGCATTGATTTTGGGTGCAATAGCAAGGATAACTATATCTTGAAAAGATAAGGACTACTTCTGAAATTGTTCTCTGTGTTTCATTAGCAATGGTTAACAATCTTTACTGACTGAAAGTCATCAAGTTGATAGTAAAATCCTCTCATCTACTTTAGCCAACGACCTTCTCTAGATAATGGCAAGAAATAAAATGGGGCTTAACCCAGGAAGACATGACAGATTTGCTTCTTGAAAGATGGAGGGTTATCAAAATTAAAGAAAACGGAAGCAAAGAGAAAATACTGAAGCTTAGTAAAATTGTTGCACTAATGCTCTTTAATAGTCTGTCCTACTCGTTCTCACATACTTACACTCAGCTGTTCCAGCGTCATTATTTCGTACTATAATGGGCATCACTCCTCTCAGTTGACATAGAGCAGACACGCAGCTTGGGGGAACTAGACTTATTACTTGTACAATGTAAATATGTATCAGCAAATCTATCCCAAATTACATACTGTATTTTTCCAACTCTTATTTCTGCTGTATCTGATGTTAACTGGTAAAGAGTATGATTATGGCGCCTATCAAATAACAAGTTTAGTTTTATCAAACACTCACTTATATATATATATATATATATATATATATATATATATATATATATATATATATATATATATATATATATATATATATATATATATATATATATATACATATATATATATACACATATATATATATATATATATAAACAAATTATAGTCGTAAAGAGACCTATCGGAATAAAGAAGAAAGGATTCCAAACTCTCTCCAGAAGACCATAAAGACTTAAAATCATTGGCACAGAGTTACCCCATACTGAGAAGATAAAAGACGCCGCCCCCACCGAAAACATACGACAATAAATCATGAGAGAAAGAGAAGGTGGATAATGGACTCTTCCCATTCTCTCTCTCCCCCTGAGCTCACAGGAGCCACAATTTCAGGAATATGAAAACTCTTATACTGAGAAATATTACATGAAGTGGCATTCAGTTTTTAATCGCTACATGGAATAATAATAATAATAATAATAATAATAATAATAATAATAATAATAATAATAATAATAAAATCCGAGTGGATCTTTCTTGTTTGTCCGGCCCGGGTTGGGGGCGGGGTTGATAGGGGATCAGGAGGGTAGGGGAGACATGACATATCCACCCTCCTCCTGAAAACCTGTTTGTCCGCTCCAGGTGGCGGCGGGGTAGGTACAGTAGGTACAGGATCAGGAGGGTAGGGGAAACATGATATATCCACCCTCCTCCTGAAAACATGTTTGTCCGCTCCGGGTAGGGGCGGGGTAGGTAAAGTAGGTACAGGATCGGGAGGGCACAGCGTAGCGGGCGCCATCAAGCTCGTAATAATAATAATAATATAATAATAATAATAATAACTGAATTCTTCCCAGTGTCTCTTTGTCTATCTATCTTTGTAGAGGCCTTGGTTTCAAGGTTAAGGAAACTGGGTTAGGATAAAAATGATATGAAATAGCATTCAGTATTAACATAAAATTTATTTAATAATAATGATTTAAATTCAAGACGAACAGGCAAAGGAAACATGTAATAAACGTCAGAGAGAGAGAGAGAGATCATCAACAGTATATGAGTTACGATATATTTTAGAAAACCGCGAATGCGTGCGCAGACGAAAGGCAAGCACGTTGAGAGAGAGAGAGAGAGAGAGAGAGAGAGAGAGAGAGAGAGAGAGAGAGAGAGAGAGAGAACCGTAAGTTATGACTTGATGAGGTTTTGGGTGCCTTACCTCCCGCGGCCTCATTCCTCGTAGAAAGACAGTGAAGGGAGAAATAAGAGGTAAAAAGATAATAAATTAAGTACCCAGAGAGAGGACTCAAGGAAAACGATAGAATACCTTGATAACAACTAAGAAACCTACATTAATAAAGAATAAGTGTTGCTAAAACCAAAGACAGACAACCAGATGGAGTAATGCATAGGAAAGAACAATATTTTAAGTATACTAAGAAAAAAAAATAAACACTGCTTTAAGGATATTTTTAGAATTTACAAGGTGCAGTATTCAGTCTGTAGATGTTACCCAAAATCAAATTGAAAACCTCAGCAACTGGAACGTTTGTCAATAAACTCTTAATCTCTTGTTGCAATGAAACATTGTGGCGTCATTGCTTTCTCAGAAGATAAAACAAATCGGCAGGCAATCAGTGTGAATCGCTTTCATAGGCGCGGCTAAGCACTTTATGTTTTATTTGAAGACATCTGCAATGATAAAGAAACCAAGTTTTCACTGGAAACATGCAACCGAAGACCTGAAGTAGAGGGCTAAAATCTTAAAGAATGACAACCTTCGAACGTCTCTGAAGAGGTTGTCTTAGTTTCTCAACCAAAGCCAACAATCAACAAGATCCGATTACACATTGGGTTTTGTAGGTAGATAAAGACTGGTAAATGGCCAAATGACCTAACAGAACCACCTGGAGAAAATAACATTCAGACAAAATGACCAAATGATACCGACAAGGAAGCTTCAAGTCTTCGTGCCCTTCCAGGATGTGGAGGAAGGGAAAGGGAAACATGTTTTGTCATGCAGATCAACGAATCTGTGCTATCAGCCCGTCGATTTTGTCAGTTGATAACTTACTTTTCGATCCATAGGCTAATCAAAATTCAGCCTTTGCGAACCTTCAAGTAAACACTAACTGATGAAGCTAGAATTTACTCGTGAAACGTGTCTGACTTTATAAGGAATAAATTTGATGGGCTAAACTCGTAATTTGAAACATATACATATATATACACATATACATATATATATATATATATATATATATATATATATACAGTGTATATTGTATATATATATGTATATACAGTGTATATTGTATATATATGTATATATATATATTATATATACTGTATATATATAACAGATGTGTGTTTCATTTCCTTTCAAGTGTCGAAGGCTACTGGAGTGTTTCAAATTACGAGTCTAAATAAATATATATATATATATATATATATATATATATATATATATATATATATATATATATATATATATATATACATATACAGTATATATAGAATCTACTGGTCACTTTTCACCAGATACATGCAGTATGTGTTTGTAATAGCCACAATGCGCTCTTAACTTCTCGAGTTCTTTGCCCTTTTTTGGATACAAAGCCTCAGATCCTAGTGCAAGAAGTTGCACTTGGATCTAAGGCTTCGTAGTGATAAGCGTATGAAAAAAAAAAAAGCGCGAAGAATGCGAAAAGTTAAGAGGGCTTTGTGGCTATTACAAATACAAACATACATAATGTATACACACACACACATTATATATATATATATATATATATATATATATATATATATATATATATATATATATATATATATATATAATTACGTATACATACACATCAAAATCATTAAAAGGAAATTAAACGTTAAATACGTGATAAGACAGACTGTACCAATATGCATTTTTGTTTCTAGTTGATAATACATAATAATTGTCAGATGCAGCTGATCTGTCATCTCACTCTCTCTCTCACAAACTTATATGTCGCTTCCTTTTCCCCCCTCTCTCTCTCTCTACTCTGAAAGCGAACACAAATTAGACCTCTCGTTAACTTGGTCTTCCAGCAAATTGATCCTAAATCAAATTCGGCTCAACTTTTGCAATTATAAATTTTTCTAGGCGGCGCTTAATCGCTTGTGTCCGCAGCATCGTTTGGGAATCAATTATCTTATTTTTATGCCGTTACGTTTTTCTATTTCATTTTTATTTGTTGATTTATCGTCAGTGATTTATCATTCACTTTTATCTTTTTCCACGGGAGGCCATACCGCTGTGTGAAATCTGGCTTTACTTCTGATACGATTACAAAGCTTCTTTCATATGGATATTTGTTCATTTCGAAATAATAATAATAATAATAATAATAATAATAATAATAATAATAATAATAATAGTAATAATAATAATAATAATCGGTATTGTTTATTTCATATACAGTGTCTCTCTTTTCTTATGTTACAGGACGTCCAGCAAAGAGATGATTATTTGTGCGACGTTCTTTTGCGTTATCTCAAGGCAACCTGCTAGCTAAGACCCTATATAGAAATTGAAAATCCACATGGTGTCTGAACTCAGATAGCGCAAAACACATTGAACTAGACATGCTTGGTGTTAGTAGCAAAAGAACACAAAAAGGTCTGAGAGTCAACAAAGAAAATTTTGATTCCATTTTCTTGAAGAAAATAGAAGTAATTTTCCCATTGCTTTCATTGGTGTTGGTTCCCACTTTTTTCCTTTTCTTTAAACCCTGAGTAATCTGAGGGCACTGATCCATCTACCTCCCTGTGACACAAAATATATTCAGTAAATTTATAAGAATTATGCCAACAAAGTGCTTGACTCAAACACAGGAGGCAAGAATATGCGTGTGTTAATATATAAACACACACACACACACACACACACACACACACACATATATATATATATATATATATATATATATATATATATATATATATATATATATATATATATATATATATATATATATATTTACAATTGAAATTACAAGCTTCCGCAGAACAATAAAAATTCACCAGAGCTTGAACAAGTTATCCACATCTTCCCATACAGCGGGAAACGAGGGAATATTGGAGAGAGATTCCCTTTCCCGCGTCTGAAGTGTAGCATAAAACGCCGCTTGCCAGAGGGGTTGATATGACGCGTGTAATCTTATTGTGGTCCCGAAGAGGCCATTGGCATGGTAAATGCTAAGACAGAAAATCTCATTTGGGGAGGAAATTCCAAAGGCAAGGCAGAAACAGGTTAGAGATATCCCAATTAGATTCAGAGTTCTATTGTTTCAGGCTTTTTCAAACTGGGGTACGCTAACCTGACGCTGGGGTTCTCAGTGTGGGATACACTGGAGGGTATCCATAGGGTGCTGGGGTTCTCAGCTGGGGTTATCTTACCTACCGGGTGCTGGGGTACTCAACCTAGTGTTGGCAGGAAGAGATACCAGATGACTGATGACGATGCATTTTCTTTGTGAAGTAGCACCCTCGTGTTAAAATGAATACTTATTATAATTAAAGCAAATAATAAGCATATTCCAGTTTTGAACAAATTACCAAATTTTTGACAGTGTTCATTTACATCGAATTATAGTCCGGTTTTAAATCCAACATCTCCTAACTTATACTAATTCTGAATTCAGTGTCTGATTAATCTAGGTAAGGGGCGAAGGTCCCGTAAAAGAGGTCCGGAAGAGGTGGGGGTGGGGCTGGGGGAGAGAATGTAACCCTAATCCTCTTGTTCCAGAATCTAGGAGACCACTGACAGATGAAAATATGAGTAGATATGGATCGAGAAAGCTGTTAGTGCAAAAGTGCAAGAAGACAGGAAAATCGCAAATAACAGAAAAAATTAGCAGATTAGAGAGAGAGAGAGAGAGAGAGAGAGAGAGAGAGAGGTGAAGAAATGGCATTCATCTGAAATGGGAAACTCTGGAATAAATGATAGAAATAAATGGCATATTTATTTGTTCTACCCCATTTTATATTATAATTTGATAGCATAAAGGCAACTTTACAATTACTATTTTCACTGTTTTTCTTTTTCTCATTTTTCCTTCCCCTATACGCCCGGCTGGGATTTAATGCAGTCGACTGACCACCAAGTACTTCAGTCACCTATTCCACCACATAGATCAACGTATGAGTAATATGCATCAGGGA